>NC_140176.1:38732184-38769684 GCF_963971535.1 Notolepis coatsorum | reverse complement strand
GGGAAAACACTGTAGAAACAAGCAAAACTGTACATTGGAATATTGACAAAACCATACTAGGTCAATTACTGTACATTGGAGGGGGTTGGGTTAGGACATTTACAGGGGCCAGTTTCGAATTGCAGTCTCCCGTAGGTGTTCTTTGAGAGTGGTTTTGAAAGTGGGTAGTGATTCACATTCCTTTACAGCTTTAGGTAGGTTGTTCCACATTGATGTTGCATAATTGCTAAACATGTTTAGTCCCTTGTTTGAGCCGAATCTGGGTTTAACATGATTTGTGGAGCTCCCTCTGGTGTTGTGATCATGGTATTCACTGACCTTTGGGAAGTATTTTGACATGTACATGGGTACCTTGGTCGTGTAGTGTATCTTGTAGACCAGGCCCATTGCAAGTTGCTGTACTCTGTCGTCTACTCTAAGCCATCCTAGGTTGTCAAAGTGGGCAGGGGTGAGGTGGGTTCTAGGCGTAAGGTCAAGCAGTAGTCTGACCAGTTTGTTATGAGATGTTTGTAATTTTGTTTTTAGCACCTTTTAGGTGCTTTGGTACCATGAAGTGCAAGCATAGTCATAGTACCCTTGAATGAGTGCTCCTGCCAGAGTCTTCAGGGTATTCTTGTTTACCAGAGAGGAGATCCGGTACAAGAATCGAGTTCGTTGGTTGACTTTTTTTATTACATTGGATGCCATTTTGTCACAGGAGAGATTAGCCTCTAGGATTGAACCCAGGTAGGTAATTTCATCTTTCCTTGTGACAATATTGTCACCCACTGTAACTGAGAAGCCGTCGGTATTGCTGAGTTTGTTATTTGAACCGAAGAGAATGGACTCTGTTTTGCCCATCTGTAATGATAGTTTGTTATCAGCGAGCCATATGCAGGTTTTGCCTAGTTCCGAGCTGAGGGTTTTTTCAACCTGTAACTTGTTCTTGTCAGAGACCAGCAGGGCTGAGTCTTCTGCAAACAGGAACAAGTTGCAGTCACAAGCTGACGACATGTAATTTGCATAAATTAGGAACAGTAGCGGTCCTAGTATGCTTCCTTGTGGAACACCACAGCTCACTGTGAGGGGGGGGGGGGGGGATAGGGTACCGTTCACCTGCACCATCTGTTCCCTCCCCTCAAGGTAGGATTGCATCCAGCTCACTGATAGACTATCAAAACCAATTGCTTTTAGCTTGTCAATCAGAATGGAGTGATTGACAGTGTCAAAGGCCTTTTGTAGGTCCAGCATTGATTGATTGATTGAAAACTTTATTAACAGATTGCAGAATGGGTACAGTACAGTACAGCTCAATACATACAATTGTTAAGGGGATGCAGACCAGAGAAAGACTTTCGTCTTGTTTACATCAGGGTCCCCCATTTTCAATTCATCGTAACATATATGACATACATGACATACAGATAGACAGAACTGCTACATCTATACATTTATGACATATCAGATTTGCAATTACTTTAATTAATTAATTAATTAGCATGACCATGCCACAGTATTTGCCCGCGTACACCTCTTGTTTGATGTGGTCGTTCAAATAGAGACGGCATGTGTCAGTGGAGTGGGATGTTCTGAAGCCAGATTGGAATTCGTAGATTCGATTTTTTTTCCGCCAGGTACTTTTCGACCTGTTCCTAGACTATTTTTCCCATGACTTTCGAGATGGAGGTGAGAATAGAAACAGGGCGGTAGTTGCTTGTGTCTAATTTGCTGCCATTTTTGTGCAGGGGGGTCACCCTCGCAATTTTGAAGTCCTTGGGGACGTGTCCCTGTTTTATGGAGATGTTTATTATGTGTGTGATGACTGGTGTGATGGTGGCTGCTGAGTCTCTGAGGAATTTGGAGAGGAGAGGAGAGGATATGTGAGGAGAGGTGATGAGAGGAGAGGAGTGGATAGGAGAGGAGGGGAGAGGAGAAGAGGAGAGGAGGGGAGAGGAGAGAGATGTGTATGGGGAAGAGATGATATAATGGAGAGGAGAAGATGAAGAGGAGAGAAGATAAGATAGGGTGGATAGGAGCGGGTAGAGAGGAGAGGGATGGGAGGATGGAGATGAGAGGATGGAGAGGAGAAGCTGGAGATGATGGAGAGGAGAGGGTAGATAGGAGAGGGATGGGGGGGAGAGGGTAGAGAGGAGAGGGATGGGGAGGAGAGGGTAGAGAGGAGAGGGATGGAGAGGAAATGGTGGAGAGGAGAAGGATGGGGAGGGTGGGGAGGAGAGGGTGGGGAAGAAAGGGGGAGATGAGAGGGTAGATAGGAGAGGTATAGGGAGGGTGGAGAGGAGAGGGTAGAGAGACGAGGGGTGGAGAGGAGAGGGTGTAGATGAGAGTTTGGAGAGGAGGGTAGAGAGGAGAGGGATGGAGAGAAGAGGTTGGAGAGGAGGGTAGATAGGAGAGGGTGGAAAGGAGATGATGGAGAAGAGAGGGAGGAGAAGGATGGGGAGAAGAGGTTGGAGAGGAGAGGGTGGAGAGGAGAGGTTGGAGAGGAGAGGGTGGAGAGGAGAGGGTGGATAGGAGAGGGATGGGGGGGGGAGGATGTAGAGGAGATAATAAATATATGAATATATTAAAATAGATCAAATAATGTATTCCATCTCAGTCATGTAACTCATGAGAACAAATTAGAAGGGTGAAGGGGAAATAATGGCTTTCAGAGTGGTATACATATGCTATCCCTAACTGGTCAAGATAACTAATATGCTCCCAAGATCCCAATTATATATGCTGTCAACATCCCCCAACAAAAACTTGGAAACAATGACTTTGTGAATAGAGATCCTTTAAAGAAATGGTCTAAGTGCTCAAATTAATTAATTAGAATCTGTAATGCAATCAAACAGCAACCATAGGGCAAAAGATCCCCACTGGGTATACCATGCAGGGCTATTTTGCCTAGAGGTTGCTGATTGACAGCATTACAGATTGTACCTTTAAATAAGATGCAGGCCTCTATTTCACAAGAGAGAGAAAAGCTGTATTTTCACTCTCTTGAGATCACCATCTTTTGTGCTGCTATGAAGCTTTGTAGTCTGGGTTTTTCTCCCTTGGTGCACGATTTTATGCTGCTATTACGGTACAAGAGAGGAAAAGGTTGAACTTAGCCAAGAGGAAGAGGCTTTAAAAACCCTTTGAACCTTTGTCGCTGTCCCCCCCCCCAGCCTTTACTTGCCTGCAACCCTTCAGTCTTGTCATGTTCTCAAATCACAGTTTCAAATATATCCGGTATATACAGTACAGTGCCATATCTGTCTCTCTGTCTTTTATCAGCCACTGATCCCTGAGAGAGAGAGATAGAGAGGGAGAGAGAGAGAGAAAGAGAGAGAGAGAGAGAGGGAGAGAGAGCTTGTGAAAGCAGTTTGATACCACTCTGTTTATCTGAGGGAGCCAGACAGGTTTGCACCTGAGGCGATGGCTTACCTCAGTGTGATAACGCTGATCCCCCTCTCGTCTAGACTGATACAGTCATGGCTTCGACTGCCTTTCTCATACATTTTTATACCTATCCCTACTTGAATCTCCTCCTTCAGGCATCCACACCAGTCCATAACCCTGCCAATTTCCGTTACCTGTCCATGGCCACAAATATATGGTCACCATACTTCCTCCCGTATGGCTTATGTAACACTCACAGCAACGACCTCTAACTCCGGGCTCTCACCTGCCCACCACACCTGCAGCCTTATCTACAACATACAGCTTCTCTCACAAACCCAGGCCCTCCAAAAATGGTGGAGGCACTGTCCTTCAGACCTCGCTCTGCTGGATAACAAGCATAATACCACTACCTAATCTTACCCTCTCCTCTCTCCAGTATCATGTGGTATCTGTCTCTTGTCCGTTCAATCTCACCATTGTTATTCCCTTACCGCCCTCCAGGTCTCCTCAAACACTTTCCCAGAAGATACATGTAGCAACCTCCTGGTGCTAATGGGTGACTTCAACCCACTTGACTCTTCCCTGTCTGCCACAGTGGTTCCTCTCCTACATTTAAATGCTAAATGGCTGTGTAGTGGCCAAAATCCTAACAGGTTTGTCTTATAACCTATTTGAATCTTCCACTTGTAGGTTGGGAAGCAGTGTCAGACTCGCAGTCGCAGAACAGAAACCACTGCACGTTTTTGTTGTTCCTTTTGCTCTTTTAATGGTCCAGCAAGAACAAAACATGAAAACAATATCGCACATAAAAGTAAAACAGGAGATCCTAATAATCTTAGTAACAAAACAAGAGATCCCAATAATCTCTAAACAAAAAGGTTGCGTCTGCGCTGCGTGTCAATGACTTTTTTTTATTGCTGCTGCCTGCTGCTCTGCCGTCACACGCCGCACCTGTGGCTTATAGCGTTAGCCCCGCCCCATTCACCTGAGCAAAGCGCCCCACTCACTGCAACAGAGAAATGTATTAATACAGATTCACAATTAATCAAAACAAATAAGCTTGAATGCGGCTCTTACACCGGCCCCTAATTGTTCTCTAGGAATCAATTACTCAAACAAAATAAAGAGCCGTAAAACTATCAACATATTAATTTAGAAAATATAGTATATACATTACATCCCTTGTTGATGTTGAAAGAAGAACTGTTATTCTTCATTCTTAACCGTATCCTAGGGCCAGAGGTTACTAGCACATAGCCTTAAGGAGGGATCTTTATGATCGCTAGATCAGTCAAATCAGAAAAAACTAAAAAACTGTAATCCAAAGTGGCAAAGAGTGTATATCTCCATGTATCAGTCTATGCGTGTATGTCTATGATGTTCGTAACTATCAACAAATGAATTTAGAAAGTGACCTGGATGTTGAAATGGCATTTTGTCGCTCACCCTCTTACAACCCTGAGTTCACAGTTTGACTCTTAAGAATGTGTCATTGTCTAAATCATCTTAGCGATCCGGAAAGTATATATAAGGTATATATCTCAAACAGTAACACATGCTTCTTTGCTCTGTGCTTGGTTCATGACCAATGACTATATTGCCATAATGAGGGTGGTTGCTACTGTATAATTCATTTTAGATTAAATAGTAACTCATTAAATATAACTTGAAGGGGAACTTTTAAATCATATGGACTATATGAATTGGTCTTCACCACTGTGGTAAATTTACCTAAGTGAAATAAATAAAGTATATACATTACATCCCTTTTTGGCTGTTGAAAGAAGACCTGTTATTCTTCAATCTCCAGGAATGCGGCATAGCTTAGCTATGGGACTATCAATATTGGATGTTTTCGTCTGGAGCTTCACTGCACGGGTCAGACCTCCTGCATCAGGCTTGGTCTCCTGTACTCTGCCTAGTGGCCACGACCCCCGTGGAGCAGTTGGGTCACCTACCAGGACGACATCTCCAATGTTAAAGTTTTTTCTTTTTTTTCTCACTGTGCTCCATTTCGGTCTTCCTTGGAGTAGCAGAAGGTATTCTTGTGTCCTGGCGTAGAGGTCAGATCTCTCGTAGAAGATGGTTTGTAGGCCTTCATCCGGTATAGGATCGATCTTACTGTTCTTCTGCACTCTGAATGGAGCGGTTTCCAGCACTGCCATTTCCACTGGGAAGGATTGCTTTTGAACATAGGTGATGACTGACCTCTCTGCCTGTGAGAGGTCTTCCACTGTGAGGAGCTGTCCACCAAGTGTGGTCCTGAAAGCGCCTAGCTCAGTGCTCACCTTTTGGCTGCTCGAGTGGGTGTGGCTGTGACCTGGGGAAAGCTCTTTGCGCTTTTTGACGGTCAACATCAGAGCATTCTTCCTAGTGTGCTCGTTACCAATGTACTTGAGTACTGTTTGGCTATCCCCGGCCCCTATGTGACCACATAACTCTGCTTGGCTATCCCCGGCCCCTATGTGACCACATAACTCTGCTCTCTTCATATCTTCTGGGGTCTTGTCCTCTGCCCTCTTCATGTCTGCTGGGGTCTTGACCTCTGCCCTCTTCATGTCTGCTGAGGTATTGTCCTCTGCCCTCTTCATGTCTGCTGAGGTCTTGTCCTCTGCCCTCTTCATGTCTGCTGGGGTCTTGTCCTCTGCCCTCTTCATGTCTGCTGGGGTCTTGACCTCTGCCCTCTTCATGTCTGCTGGGGTCTTGTCCTCTGCCCTCTTCATATCTGCTGGGGTCTTCTCCTCTGCCCTCTTCATGCCTGCTGAGGTCTTGTCCTCTGCCCTCTTCATGTCTGCTGGGGTCTTGTCCTCTGCCCTCTTCATGTCTGCTGAGGTATTGTCCTCTGCCCTCTTCATATCTGCTGGAGTCTTGTCCTCTGCCCTCTTTATGCCTGCTGAGGTCTTCTCCTCCGATGCCAGGCTTCTGGATTTTTCCTCACAGGGACTCTGGACCGGTGTGGTGAGAACAGGCGCCTCCCAGGCTGCTGCGATGGCCTCAGAACCATGTGGCCAAGACACAGGAAGTCCCCGTCTGAAATGCACCTGCGGCGCCTCCCGTTGGGCAGAGGGGTGGGCTCCGTCCTTCACTTGCGGCCCGGCTTTTGCGGGAGAAGTGAGGGGCGAGGCCTGTGGCAGAGGGCTGTCGGTGAAAGGACGGGGCCGCTGGTTGACCATCGAGGTGGAGGACGGGAACTGGGCAGGGGGGTCCCTCGGGAACCGGAACTTCCTAAACGAAGACTGAGGGTACAGAGGCGTCGGTGACATGGGCATGACAGGTCGAATATTGTGCACTAGTTGGGGCTGGTGCTGGTCATTAATGTCATCTGGCTGAGCATCGGGCCAACTGTGAGCATTACCATCGTTAACATTAAAAAAGGGCAAGTAATGTGCTCCTGCCTTGCTCCTAACAGCACCTATGTCATATGGATGAATTGAAACATCTGGCTTTGAATATACCAGCGCCCATTTCCACTGGGAAGGATTGGCTGTGCTGGCTGCTATTTCACCTTGTAATTCTAATGTTTCTCTCCTTTTTTTTAATGTTTCTCTCTTTTTTTTTTAACATTTGTTCCTGTTCTTCAATTGCATGTTTTTCTTGTAACATAGAAGATTTAGCCAATAAATATCGTCTCTCTGCCTCCGCGTTGATGCGTAATCTTGATGAAGAGGAGGAGTGGTGGGAGGAAGAGTTAGACCTCGTTGAGCGTGTGTCTGCCATCCTATTTGGATGCGCGCAGCTGCGCCTCATAATGTCATTAACGGGCAGGTCTGCCTTATCTGAACTCGCCATTTTAATTCAGAATAAACAAATAAATAAATCCACAAGGTCTTCGACGTGTTTAGAAACAGTGGCTGGTTATGTCATTATCATTGTCTTTCTCAATTGTTGGTTCGGTTACAGCCGCACGCCAGGCCGGCGTTTCCTTGTCTCGATGCGCGCAGCTGCGCCTCATCCATGTCATTAACGGGCGTCTGAACTCGCCATATTAATTCAGAATAAACAAACAAATTAATCCAAAAGGTCTTCAACAGTGGCTGGTTATTTCATTATCCTTGTCTGCTCTTTTTATCCATATGTCACCAGCACAAAATAAAATATTCACTGTCCATAAACATCGTTATCAGAGGCGAAGTTTGTTTAGTGATAATCCATGCATTTATTCCAAACGAATAATTATTCATGTGGCGTTGGTTTTTGCAAACACATACCTCAATTATTTGTTTGTTTGCTTGTTTACAGCCGTCAGGCCGGCGTTTCCTCTGTTTGTAGCCGCGCGTCGGGCCGGCGCTTTACGTTCCAATTTGGACCCGTTTGATCCTCCAATTCTTTTTTCGTTCCGGATCCCAATAATCCGTGCTCTTCAATCGCAGCTTCGTTCCTTCGGATCCCAATAATCCGTGCTCTTCAATCGCAGCTTGTCATTGACTTGATGTAGTGGCCAAAATCCTAACAGGTTTGTCTTATAACCTATTTGAATCTTCCACTTGTAGGTTGGGAAGCAGTGTCAGACTCGCAGTCGCAGAACAGAAACCACTGCACGTTTTTGTTGTTCCTTTTGCTCTTTTAATGGTCCAGCAAGAACAAAACATGAAAACAATATCGCACATAAAAGTAAAACAGGAGATCCTAATAATCTTAGTAACAAAACAAGAGATCCCAATAATCTCTAAACAAAAAGGTTGCGTCTGCGCTGCGTGTCAATGACAGTATTGCTGCTGCCTGCTGCTCTGCCGTCACACGCCGCACCTGTGGCTTATAGCGTTAGCCCCGCCCCATTCACCTGAGCAAAGCGCCCCACTCACTGCAACAGAGAAATGTATTAATACAGATTCACAATTAATCAAAACAAATAAGCTTGAATGCGGCTCTTACAGGCTGCATTTATATAGCGCTTTTATCCAAAGCGCTTTACAATTTGTTCCTCACATTTTACCCATTCACTGACACATTCACACACCGACGGCGGAGGCAACCATGCAAGGTGCCAACCTGCTCATCAGGAGCAATTATGGGTTAATTGTCTTGCTCAAGGACACTTCGATGCGCTGCCCGGGAGGAGCTGGAATCAAACCGGGAACTTCCGGATTACCAGACAACTGCTCTACCTCCCAAGGCACTGTCCCCCCACATTCACATTTACATTTAGTCATGTACAGTAGCTGACTCTTTTATCCAAAGTGACTTACAAGTTCTCCTACAATCCTTCGACCTGACTCCCACTGCCATGCATCCCACCCCTGGACCTCATATTCTCCTGTGACTCCTGCATAATAATTAACCACGGTAACTTTCCTCCATGTATCAGACAATTTATTTGTGCTAAAAAACTCATTATGCTAAATACTAAACCCCAAACCACCCACTCCAACTCAAACTGTCTCATTCAGACGCAACCTACGCTCCCTGTCTCCACCCTCTCCTCTGACATCCTGTCTGCTCTACCCTTGAGTGAGACTTTCTTTGCTCTCCTTTCAGATACAGCAATCTCCACTCTCCTTTCAGCCCTTGCCAAAAGACCTGCCTCACATGCCCTCTTGTCAGCATTCTCTTTACTTGCTTTCATCATAAGATTGAGGCCTCAGCTAACAACCTCCACAAACACCCCGCCACAACTCCTGACGATCGCACCAGACATCCTCCCATTCCTGACTGCGACCACTCCTCTCTCAACTCTGGGCTGATTCCCACCTCTCTATAACAAGCCAGTCACACCGCTCATCAGAAACCCTGGACCCCACCATCATAGATAGCCCTTTATCTCTTCTCTCTTTTCTCTAAATCACTGGAACGCACCCTCTCCAACCAGCTCACTGATTATCTATTACAGAATGACCTCCTAGACCCAAATAAGTCAGGCTTTAATTGCTTTCACTACCACACTACAAAGAGTAAACCCTTTGTAACCCTTTATAACCCTTTGTAACTGTGGTCGTGAACGTTAACCCTTTCACAACCACACTACATAATGTTAACCCTTTCACTACCACACTATAAATATAAATAAACCTCTTGATTCTTGATTCTACACAGGGTTAACCCTTTCACTACCACACTGTAACAGGTTGACCCGTTAACTACCACACTACAGAAGGTTAAACTGCAGATTCTTTCTGAGCAACATGAGAATAATCTGCCCCTTCCTGACAAAAGAAGCCACCGACTCCTCCTGCAATCAACAGTTGTGTCTCGCGCCTCGACTATACACAACTGCTAGCTGGTTTACTGGCTTGTGTCACCAAGGCTCTTCAGCTCGTACAGAATGCAGCGGCCTGCTTGATCTCCAACCTACCAAAGTCATCTCACCTCACCCCACTTCTTAGAGAGCTGCACTGGCTTCCCATTGCTCAACGAAGATGCTGCCAAGTTTTAGAACTGGCATGCGGAGCGAGGGGAACGGCTCCCTCCGTCCTCCGGTCAATGGTATCTAACTACACACCCTCAATACCCCTACGTTCTGCATCTTCATATTCCAGAACAAACTGGCTCAGAGACAGTTTCTTCCCCAGAGCCATCACCACATTGAACTCTAATATGCACCAATAACTCACCCCTCCCCCCTCCTCCCACACTGTGCAACATACTACCCCTCAAGTGCAATATCCACAGTGCAATACCCACCCACTACCGTCTGACACTGTGATTGTTATTTTGTACATTGTTATTTTATATATTGTACAGTATTGTAACATTGTTTTATTGTATAGTATTTTATGTTTATCTTTTATTACCTTTTTATAATTTATATTTGCTTCCACTACTGCAACTAAGTTTGAGTCCCAAATCTTGTTGTATGCAAATATGATGACAATAAAGTACAATCTAATCTAATCTTCTGGCCGCCTGACACCCTCTCTTCTTCAGGCTCCTGGGGGGTCATCGAAACAAAGCAGGCTCTTCTCTGTCCCCGCTCCACGTGGTGGAACAAACTTCCTATCATGGTCAGGACAGCTGAAATACGCTCAAGTACATCAATTGTTTCAAATGAAAAAAACACGTACCAAAAGCGTTTCATGGTGCATCAAACTGCCTTGACACCTCTACTCCGAACTTTTGAGCGGCAAACGAGGACCCAGCAACTAAATCAAAGCTGTTTGAGGAGATCACTTTGACGGTTTTGTCTGTGTACACAATCCCTTCGTTAATTAACAAAGTATTTGAGGCTGAAGTAATCACTGACCTGTTTGTAGGCAAAGCCAATTTATTTATTCAGGGATGGACATGTTGTTCAGTTACCCTGACACTTAAACAAGCTTGTAGCGATTGCTCTACCAAACTAATTGAAAACACATTTCTCAAATTACAGCAAGCAGGCCTCTTAGACCAGACATGTAAAAAAGCGTATAATTCTTTATCATTCTGCTATTGCATAGTAAGCTAGAATACCATGGAGACATGTTGTGGTGGAGACAATAAAAAATGCCTCAATAAAGCTACAAATGTTAATGTTCACTCAGTCAGAATTACGGATGCAATTATCATGGTGTTATTCACCATCAAATATAAAAATAAATTTAAAAAGTTTTCATTGAATTGATATTCTTCTTTGGTTCATTACAATTTACTCAAGCCTAGTAACAGACACAATATTTATGACACTGGGAATACATTCACTGAGATCCATAGCCTAGATGTCCCTAGATACCAATAACATGCAAATTGACCTTGTAGAAGTGGAGCAATCTTCCATTTACTTAGGTATGTATTTTTAGGCGGATTTTCAGAAAATAGGGCTTAAGAGGTTAAGAGTGTAGACGCCAGAAATCGTGAGTTGTGCGCCACCAGTTTATACTTTAATCAAAACTCTAAAATAAGTTTTGGCAGACTATAGGGTCCCCAGAACAAAACTACTTTTTACAAATTTCCTGAAAAGCAGACTTTTTGATGATCTGATTATTCATCAGACTAGCTACAGTTAGCTATCGGTATCGTCACATTTGGTTCAGCTCACTACAACTGAGGTCCATTTTTGTTCAGAATTGCATACCCCTTACTATCTTGCCCAGGGAGTTATATCAATCGAAAATATTATATATTTTAGTTTCCTTGGTGTTGACATAGATTATATTCTCAAAGGGAATCTGAAATTGATCTTTCTTACTTTTGAAATGAAGGCTGGCGGTGATGGTTCTGTGGTGTAGGATACAGTACTAAGCTTTTTATTTTGAATGTGGAGGAACTCATGACAGACAATTTACACGACTGTACTTTCCAAAACTATCCTTTATTCAATAGTCAGGATAGTCGCTTTCACACCTATAGTCCGGTAGACTTGTGCGATTCAGGGGTGAAGTTGTAACATTGTTGCATTTTTTCATTTGGTAAAACGGTTAGCTTTCACCCTGCACTTTGTTGAGCCACCAAACATGTGATCACGCAGGTCAGCTTTTTATTGGACATGATTTGGATGGACCCTCCCAGCCTACATTATGCTGTGAAAAAAGGGGCTTCAAACTTGCAGGGACATTTCTTTCTTTTGGTAGTTTTGTCCTCATGCCTTTGCATCAGACGCTGGCTGCGCACATGCACAGAGGATATTTAGGTTTACTCTGGGTTGCCAGGATGTGCAGGAATAATTAAACATTGTGTGATGAAGGGGATAATGCGGTTTAGCTATCTAATCTGGAAACACATTTCCTCTATACAAAGCCTGATTTCATTCACGTCATTTAATTAAAAACCTATTTGGTAAACAGGATATTATATAACCTGATGTGCTAGATGGATCTCCACCTTGGCTTGCACAAATGTTATGATGTTTTCCAATTCACTGTCAGTATTTAATTACGCACCACTGTCTAAACTAATGTCACCTGAATCATGCATGTAAGGTATTTGTTTAGTATCACAACATTATTTGGCAATTTTGTATTTAACATCTGCAAAAATAATAACGTTATAATCATTTGGAAAATATACAGGAAATGTCAACAACAACTGACCAATCGGCTTTGTGAAAAAAAATATTTGGGTCTATTCCTGCCTTTGGTCCGTTTTGGTTTCACACCTCAAATGAACCGCAGCAGGGTTCACTTGGATGAACTGAGACCCACGTGGAATTGGTCAATTAAAGGCAGAGCTGACTCCTTGACCCCTGACTGACCATGCTGTATACAGTACATCCCCACACTCATGGCCTAGGTCAGATATCTTAGCTGTGCGTCTGCCACCCACCCCATTCTCCTCTTCTCCCAGGACCTCACTGTCCCTCAGTCTGTGAACCATATCTCTCAGAGCCTTCAGCTCATCCCAGATATCACAAGCTCTAAAACCTCTCTCTCAATCAAGTCTTGTAGTGCCCTCCTCCTCTCTCCCTGAGCCCATGAACCAGACAGACAGAGCAGCAACACCAGCACAGCTGCAGAACCCCTTCATGGTGACCTCTCACCTCTTCAGAAATGATGCAGTCTGTGAGGCTAAAACCCCTCCTTATATATCCATGTTCCATAACGCACCACTATCTGACATCCATGTTCCATAACGCCCCCCCTATCTGATGTCCATGTTCCATAATGCCCCCCTATCTGACATCCATGTTCCATAACGCCCCCCTATCTGATGTCCATGTTCCATAATGCCCACTTATCTGATGGCCATGTTCCATAACGCCGCCCTATCTGATATCCATGTTCCATAATGCCCACTTATCTGACGTCAATGTTCCATAGCACCCCCCTATCTGATGTCAATGTTCCATAATGCCCCCCTATCTGACATCCATGTTCCATAACACCCCCCTATCTGATGTCCATGTTCCATAATGCCCACTTATCTGATGTCAATGTTCCATAATGCCCCCCTATCTGATGTCAATGTTCCATAATGCCCCCCTATCTGATATCCATGTTCCATAACGCCCCCCCTATCTGATATCCATGTTTCATAACGCCCCCCCTATCTGACGTCCATGTTCCATAATGCCCCCCTATCTGACCTCCATGTTCCATAACGCCGCCCTCTAGCCCCTAAACTCAATGGAAATAAAATGTCCGGCTCTCAATTATGATTATTTTCTGTTTATCGAGTTTCAAGTTTCTTTATTAGTTGTCATACAGAAGTACAGAATACTTTTATACAAAATGCTTCTTTCTGTTACGCTCCAGAGACTGTACTAGACAAAAGGATAAGTATAAAATAAAATAAGTATAGCAAGTATAAAATAGAAGTCACGTACGTAGACACAAGTGTTCAGTATGTACATATGTACAATGTTCAATGCAGAGTAGAAGTAACTGAGTTACCATACAATATACTATACAATATACTAATTACAATATACTATATAGTGCAAAGCAGAAATGGGATGAGGTACAATTTAGGTACAATTTACAGTAAGGTGTACTGAGGTATGGGTTGTAGTGCAAATTCTTTGCCAATCAATATAAAGTGTGTTTAGGTGTTCTAAAGTGTGTAGAGTGGGTGCTGCAGTGAGTTGTTTATCATGGGTATCTATGAAATTCTCAGCCATTAATCTTTCTATTTTGCTATTTTTCAGTGGTGTGTGTCAAATGAAGGCTTCTAACAATGGGACCCAATACAATCTTCAGATTTTTCCTAATTTTTCTTTTTACTATGAAGTGTGTATAAATTAAACATTACAAAAAGTAAACATTTTGTTTACTAAAAAGTGACACTTTCTCTTTTTCTGAAGTGGGATTTTAGATGTAGGCTCCTCTCTGGTTCCAGTCAAGTTTTTGCCCTGATATTAAAACAATGATAAATAATAATAAATAATGAATTAAATAAACTAGCACTCCCTTTGAGCATCTCAACGCCCCCCACCAATCCTGCACCCATCGCCCCTCTGACTCTCTCTGAACGCCCCCTGGGGGGTGGTACCACCCCCATTGAGAAACCCTACTCTAGTAGATATGTAAAAATGTTGCTAGATTTTGCACCAACATTTGGAACAGACTGGGATAAATACTGCTGCTGGGTTGGAGTTCCCTTTATGTAAAATAATAGGCTCTGTTTAGCTTTGTCTGAAATATACCATCTATACTTTCAGACAGTGGCGGCCGGTGTGAACTACATTTGGGTGGGCGCGGGGGGGGTGAAGGGGGGGGGGGGGGGGGGGGGCAAGCGGACAGCTGACCAAGCGAACACTGACTCGACATAACGTTACCCCGTTTCCAACGTTAAGTCGAGTTCATTCATACTACACTAGTACACGTATGAACTCGACATAACGTTACCCCGTTTCCATGAAGTGTTTAATTAGCAGCCAGCAATCTTGTTGAAAATGTAACGTTAATAAATGCTCCGACCACTTATGTATATCTTGTCCTTTTTAACAAGTTACCATTCATTGTCCGGGTGATTATGGGCTTCAACAACAACACACAGCATCGCTCTAGAGAGAGAGAGAGAGAGAGAGAGAGAGATAGCGAGAGAGAGAGAGCGAGAGAGAGCGAGAGAGAGAGAGAGAGATAGAGAGAGAGAGAGAGAGAGAGAGAGAGAGAGAGAGAGAGAGAGAGAGAGAGAGAGAGAGAGAGAGAGAGAGAGAGAAAAAGATCGCGACTCACCAGCTAAGACAGAGTATAGCCTTAACATAGACTTACCATCACAAGTTGAATGGGGTTGAATTGTTGTTGTTGTTGTTGTTGTTGTTGTTGTTGTTGTTGTTGTTGTTGTTGTTGAACACAAGCCATAATCCACTCAAAAATAAACTCCACAGTCCGGACCATACCGTCGTGCTGCATCCAGGTACGAGTCAAGGTAGCAAAACATCTGGTCTGCAACACCGGTGTTGTGCCTAATGCTTTTTTTATAGCTGGTCGCTTGAAAACGCGTCCGGCTTCCATCATAATACATCATATTTCAACGCACAGCGCATTACGCACTGATTGGCTGCGACGGATACAGCGATGAAACCAGTGCACGCCCACTGTAAGCACTATGCGTCTTGCCCGAGAGAAATGCGGCTACGGAAAGTATAGACGCGGTATTATTCTCTTCCTTCCGTGAATGAAAACAATTATTTATATTTCATATATTAACGTTATATTGTGCATTGGAAACACAAACATACTTAAAATGAGTAAATATTATTCATTTTAAACATGTTTATTTTATTTCTAGGGCTCTAAAAAAAAAAAAATATATATATATATATATATATATATATATATATATATATATATATATATATATATATATATATATATATATATATATATATTTTCTTCTTCTCCTCTCTCTTTACCAGGGGGTTCGGCTCCCCAGCGCCCCTAGTGGAGAAACCGCCACTGCTTTCAGACACTCTTTAGTAAGTTAAGGATGTACTATGTGTATAGAGTCTTTCTGCATTTGGCGTTGTACTTTTGACTTCTGTCTAGTTAGTGTTATGTAGGATGGTTGTACATCACATTGCTATGGTGACGTGTGTGTGTGTGTGTGTGTGTCCAATGCAAACGTGTAGTTAAGTGTGTGTGTGTCAGAGTTGGAGGCTGGAACACAACTGGCTATAAAGTAAAATGATGACTCACCAGAACCCTTCATCACTACCCCCAGAGAAACAGAACAGTGTAGCACATGTTCATATAGAATTAATAGCGATAGGTCAGGGGTGACTGTTAAGTGAAATGGCTGAGTCAGCAGCTCAGCATTCTGTGCATCTGCCCCCCCCCCACACATACACCTCCATTGTCAATCTTCCCTCCGTATTGCACACTCACTCATCACCTCTCTCTTTGTGTCCTCACCTCACCTCCTTTTCTTTACCTCTCCCCCTCTCCTCCGTTCAGCGTCGGCTCCATCCAATCAGAGTGATCTCTGAAGCATTATCACCTATCTCACCCACCCGTCACTCTAACTCTTTTTTCATTTTTATCCCTTCCTCTTCAGAGTCGATATCAAATTGATTATGAATTCACACTTCCCTGGAGCGTTGCCCAGAACTACTCTCCTCCTCCTTATTTACGTCTCTCCTCTCTCCTCCCTCCTGCCACCCCGGCAGCCAGCGTTTGTGTTGAAGCGGAGGTTAAGAGTTTTATCTGTTGGCTGGTACATAGTTGGCACAGTAGCTTAGTTTAATAGGATCCCCAATTAGCTACAGCATAGCAGCAGCTATTCTTCTCGGGGTCCACAAGAAGCTTACATTATGACCGTGACATAACCACTTACATCATAACCACTTAGATCATAACACATACCATTAGAAGTAGACGGGACGGCGCCCATGTGGCGAACCATGTAACGCGCTGCGTCGCGAAGCGGCCAACCCGGGTTCGATTCCCAGACCCGGCGTCCTTTGCCGAATGTCTCCCCCCCGCTCTGTCTCCCGTTATTCCTCTCTCTCTATCTCTCTCTCTCTCTCTCTCTCTCTCTCTCTCTCTCTCTCTCTCTACCGGACTGCCCGGTAGTAAAAAGCAATAAATGCTAAAAAATAAATCTTAAAAAAATAATAATAATAAAAGAAGTAGATGGGACTGTTACAACCAAGCCTGGATGTCTTGCCCTAAGGCCTCAACAGTCAAGCTGAGACGGCTTGTTCTCCCATAGGTCTTGGTTGCAACACATGAGTCGGACAAAGTTGTTTAGCAAAAATAACAATATTTATTAAATATACTATATTTCTAAATGACAAAAAGTGGAAAGCTACTTATACCAGCCTCCTTGGTTCAGGACATAACAATGAACATGGTCAAAAATCAAGAAGGGTGAGAGACTTGAGGATGCTACCGGTCTAGCCTCTCGTCACCACACCTGTGTTCAATTACCAATCAATTAGTGAACATCAATTAGACACTACAACCCTACCACCATGTGAATGTAACACAAAGACAGTAAGTATACCCACCACCATGTGAATATACACATACTGTAACAGGGACAAAGACTAGAACACACACAGACACAGATGAGACCTTCTATGTATGTTTCTGTTTCTTTCTGGCTTAAACATCTAGCCCAGGGACTACAACTGAAAACTAGCAACCCTGCTAATGTTGGCATATTTACAGTTTTTAATTTGTATTAATTTATAAATGTATAACTGTTGATTGATATGCACTGTCCCTATTCAAGTAAACTAAACTAAACTAAACTAGACACGCTCCTAAAAATACAATAATAAAAACATATGCAGTAGCTAAAGAATACCTACTGTATGTATGTACATAACTGTATACCCACACATCTGTGTTCATACACACCTAATTGAACAACTCATTACAAATTTGAATAATCGTACTAACATAATAATGATGTTGTTGCAACGCATACCCAATACGGTGTATTTTACCCAGTCCTCCAGTTGAGGGGGGATGAGGGGGGATGGCATCCCCCCTGAAATAAAAACAGTCAATATCATCCCCCTTCTAAAACGGTCATCCCCCCTTCCCATCCCTTATGTAATTTTATTAATGAACATGGCATTACTGCTATTTCAACATCCACAAAGAATGGATTGCGCGGTGCTAATTGCACCCTTAACTGCGCGAGTTTAGTGTGCGGTATCTTCTCTGTCTTTGCGAGCTATCCACAAAGGACATTGCACGGATGAGATACTAGTGCAGACACGCCCTAATGTGTGCAGTTTGCTCCTGATATGCTCCAGAGCAGTTGGCTTGCGGAGCCGTCTGCACCTGACAGCACTGTTGGCAGATATCAGGAAGGGGGGAAATAAATGAGGCATAGACATAACAGTATTTTTCACCATTAGTATTCTGTTCATTTCGAATATTGTATTTAGTTTACTTCGTAATGTATAGAGCTTGCTTAATTTATATTTTCATGACACATTGCGTCCTTTGTTTTTGTCACTATCTTTTGCCATTGCATATGTTTGTCTGTAATAATTGTACTATATTCTATTGTGCTATATTTAATTTTGTTGAGTTGATATCCCATTTAATTTGATTCAATCACGTTATTAAATTGTACAGCCCTGGCCTATATTTGATTTCATAATTATATTATATTCTATTGTGCTTAACTTAGTTCATATTTCATAAAATTTTACTCCACCTCTTTATTGTATTATCTGTCTGTGAATGTCTGTCCGCTAATGTCGCACCGAAAACGACCAAAGCAAATTCCTTGTATCTGATTCTGATTCATTTCTCCACCGCAAATCCGCCCCTCAATTAATATCGCCGCAGGGGGTCATTATCCCACGGGACAATGCATTGGGAACTTGTGTCCACAAGGAGAACTATCCCCGTGAATATTATTGCACGGATCGGAATACGGGCACATGCGTGGAGGCTTGCGCAAAATCACCCATATTTTTCCACTGCCACGTTTGGATATCCCAACTGCGCTCAGACTGGGATAATATGATATGCAAAATGTGTTTATTTAGTTTATTCCATATTGTATTTTGTTTATTTCGTCATTGCATTTGTTTGTCATCCACAAATAAATTATTTTGAGCAGACCTGTCCATAGTGCTGAATCTTTATACCAATGAAGATTGAGGACAAAAAGCATGATTATGGAAATCTTTGGAAACGTCTATGAGATGGGGGAGAGTGAGGTAGGCAGCCATTGACAAGATTAGTCCTATTTTGTATTTTCTGTATACTTTTGAATATATTTTGAATTTGTTTTTCTAAGCAGTTCAATTAGCATTTTGGGAATGGTAAGATTTAATATTTGTATTTGAACAGCAATAAAATGATGATGGATCAATATTTTTCTCATTCCTTTTTTCAGAAGGGGTTATTGTTTAATTTACATAATGATTGAATTAATCACAATTGAAAATCAACCCTTTAGATACCAGTTTTGATCATACCAGTAACTTTTTTAAATATACTATAATTCAATATTCTAGAAACACATTTGACTTTGTTGAATTGAACAAAATGGTGAATTGGGACTGTTAACCTACAAGACCATAGACTTACATTACAACCACTTTTGACCCTAACTGTAAGTGGTGCCATGGCAGCCTGGGCGGGGACTGACTCCAATTCTGAGGTGCCAAACTTCCATAATAACATCATGCATGTTGTTTTAGAAGTGTATTATCTTTGTGCTTACAGTATTCAAAAGTTACGGTACACAGTTGGTCTTATCCTCTGTGCCACTATCACCACAAATGATGTCCCTATGATAAAATCCACCATCCCCATGGCTGCAGATCCCGGGGGGGGGGGGGGGGGGGGGGGGGGGCACCATCCCCTAATTTGAAAAAAATATGAATTGTCCCCCCAATAATATGTGCTATCAAGACTAGTGTATCTACTCCTACTACTCCATTTGCATATTAAAATCATTAAAATGTTCTACCCCCCTACTCTGCATCCCCCCCTAACTCTGCAGCCCTGACCATCCCCCCTGTTTTTTTTTCACAACTCGAGTACTGATTTTATCACATAATAAAGTACTTCTATTCTATTCTAATTGTGACTCAACTTTACAATCACATTTGAAAAAAACTTGAAAAACAACTTTTCACAACTTTTTTTATTAACTAGTTCCGAACATAATGAGGTCTGTTTCATTCCAGTATCTGCACTGTCTTTCTCTCATAGACACTATTAGTGATGCCAAAATTTATTGGTAGCTGGATTCAGTGCGTAGATGAGAGAGGTTAGTAGTAGCTGTACAGTAGTTTGGTTGTAGGTCTGGCCAATGTTGCTGAAGACATCGGTGTAGATCACTGCATTTAGCTTCTTCTTTTTTATACAACACTTTTATCCAAAACTATTTCTGCCTCACAATCACCCAATCATTCATGGCAGAACCTTCACTCACAAATCATGTACCAACCTGCTCATCGGGAGCAATTAGGGCTTAAGTGTCTTGCTCAAGGACACTGTCGGGAGGAGCGGGACTCGAACCGGGAACCTTCCGATTACCAGACAATCGTTCTACCCCCTGAGCCACTGTCACCCCCAACACCAGTGTGGTTTCAGTATCGAAGGGTCCACTGGCTCCTGAACTGGCCAAACTAGCAGAGAAGGCCACCTTTGGTGAGTCTGTAGAGAACAGCAGTGGGAACAAATAAAAAGGGGAAATGTAGAGATTTTATTGGACAGAATGTAGCGACAGCACCCCGGCGAACTAGATGTGTGGGATTTGTGCCACTTTAGTAAGCTTTTGTTGAGGACAGCCACAGCAGAGATTATGAATGTCAACCTCCATCACTCAGCTGCTGCATTTAAATTTGATTTGATAGTTACGGTCCCTGCAAATGTTATCTTCTGGAGCTGCGCTTCAGTCCTACCGGCAATCAGCTCCTCTCACTTAGCACCTCTCTCTACCTCGTCACTCAGCACCTCTCTCTACCTCGTCACTCAGCACCTCGTCACTCAGCACCTCTCTCTACCTCGTCACTCAGCACCTCTCTCTACCTCGTCACTCAGCACCTCTCTCTACCTCGTCACTCAGCACCTCTCTCTACCTCGTCACTCAGCACCTCTCTCTACCTCGTCACTCAGCACCTCTCTCTACCTCGTCACTCAGCACCTCTCTCTACCTCGTCACTCAGCACCTCGTCACTCAGCACCTCTCTCTACCTCGTCACTCAGCACCTCTCTCTACCTCGTCACTCAGCACCTCTCTCTACCTCGTCACTCAGCACCTCTCTCTACCTCGTCACTCAGCACCTCGTCACTCAGCACCTCGTCACTCAGCTCCTCTCTCTACCTCGTCACTCAGCTCCTCTCTCTACCTCGTCACTCAGCACCTCTCTCTACCTCGTCACTCAGCACCTCTCTCTACCTCGTCACTCAGCACCTCGTCACTCAGCACCTCGTCACTCAGCTCCTCTCTCTACCTCGTCACTCAGCACCTCTCTCTACCTCGTCACTCAGCTCCTCTCTCTACCTCGTCACTCAGCACCTCTCTCTACCTCGTCACTCAGCTCCTCTCTCTACCTCGTCACTCAGCTCCTCTCTCTACCTCGTCACTCAGCACCTCTCTCTACCTCGTCACTCAGCACCTCGTCACTCAGCTCCTCTCTCTACCTCGTCACTCAGCACCTCGTCACTCAGCACCTCGTCACTCAGCACCTCTCTCTACCTCGTCACTCAGCACCTCTCTCTACCTCGTCACTCAGCACCTCTCTCTACCTCGTCACTCAGCACCTCGTCACTCAGCACCTCTCTCTATCTCGTCACTCAGCACCTCTCTCTACCTCGTCACTCAGCACCTCTCTCTATCTCGTCACTCAGCACCTCTCTCTACCTCGTCACTCAGCACCTCGTCACTCAGCACCTCTCTATATCTCGTCACTCAGCACCTCTCTCTACCTCGTCACTCAGCACCTCTCTCTATCTCGTCACTCAGCACCTCTCTCTATCTCGTCACTCAGCACCTCTCTCTACCTCGTCACTCAGCACCTCGTCACTCAGCACCTCTCTATATCTCGTCACTCAGCACCTCTCTCTACCTCGTCACTCAGCACCTCTCTCTATCTCGTCACTCAGCACCTCTCTCTACCTCGTCACTCAGCACCTCGTCACTCAGCACCTCTCTCTACCTCGTCACTCAGCACCTCGTCACTCAGCACCTCTCTCTATCTCGTCACTCAGCACCTCGTCACTCAGCACCTCTCTCTACCTCGTCACTCAGCACCTCGTCACTCAGCTCCTATCTCTACCTCGTCACTCAGCACCTCTCTCTACCTCGTCACTCAGCACCTCGTCACTCAGCACCTCTCTCTATCTCGTCACTCAGCACCTCTCTCTACCTCGTCACTCAGCACCTCGTCACTCAGCACCTCTCTCTATCTCGTCACTCAGCACCTCTCTCTACCTCGTCACTCAGCACCTCTCTCTACCTCGTCACTCAGCACCTCTCTCTATCTCGTCACTCAGCACCTCTCTCTACCTCGTCACTCAGCACCTCTCTCTATCTCGTCACTCAGCACCTCTCTCTACCTCGTCACTCAGCTCCTCTCTCTACCTCGTCACTCAGCACCTCGTCACTCAGCACCTCTCACTACCTCGTCACTCAGCACCTCTCCCTAAAACAAGACGAAAGTCTTTCTCTGGTCTGCATCCCCTTAACAATTGTATGTATTGAGCTGTACTGTACTGTACCCATTCTGCAATCTGTTAATAAAGTTTTCAATCAATCAATTCAATCAATCATCACTGGCTGTCCGTCTGGAAGTCGGGGCTGGAACAGCGTGACGAGAAACATCACTGTACGTATTGTTGTATCTATGAAACGCGAGACAGAGCGGGAGTTTCCAAGGTTCATGCCAAGGACACTTTGATCAGTAGAATCATCTACATGCTGTGCCGAGCCTGGTGGGGTTCAGACTCAATAATATATCCCGTCCATCACATGTCCATGAGAGGGGGGGTGATATCTGCCACAACACGTTCTCATCAGGGCTTTCAAACAAGACGGTGCGCTGCTGAGTCTCCCGTCCGCGAGCCAAAGATAATATGCAATAAAGAAAGAGAGGCATGTGCTTAATTTCAATTAAATAGCCAACACACGGGTACATTCCAAATAAGTTATTTCTTTAAGTACAGTGTATAAGTGACAGTGAGTGACAGTGGATCAGGAGGTAGAGCGGTCGTCTGGTAATCTGAGGGCAGCGTGTCAAAGTGTCCTTGAGCAAGACACTTAAAACCCCTAACCACTCCCGATGAGCAGGTCGGCACCTTGCACGGTCGCCTCCGCCATCGGTGTGTGTGAATGGGTGAATGTGAGGCATAAGCTGTCAAGTGCTTTGGATAAACGTGTTATATAAATGCAGTCCATTTTACCATTCTCTCTTAGTGCTGTGCCATTATCTTGTTGTGCACTGGCTGTCAGTCTGGAACTCACAGCTCCCTGCATCAATAACCAATCAGACAGCCGTCGCATTCCTCGTCAAAAAGTACACACTGCGCGGTCGGGTGGCGTAGCGGAGATTGCACTCGTCACCAATGCAAGAGGCTGCAGTCTCGACTCCCGGAGTCGGCATTGCCTGCGGCTTTGGCCGATCGGCATACTAACTCGTTTGGATGAGTTAGCGGGAGGGAAGTCGTGGGTGGCAATTTGGCGTTGTGGACAGCGTCGCCTACAGGTCAGGCCTGGGCGCCTGCTCAGAGAAAGGCAGGAAGTGGTGAAGGCAGCGTGACCTCCCACGCGTTACACTTCACCAATGAGAGTCCTCGCTGCCAGGTGAAAAGAGAGCCGCTGGCTGTCTCCACATGTGTCGGAGGAAGCATGTGGTAGACTTCAGGGTTCCCTTGTACCGACCAGTAGGGGGAACATGCGCACAACAACCAGGTAGGGGAGGGGGGGAATTGGCATAACGACTAAATTGGGATGGGAGGAAAAACATAGAATACACACTGTGCAAAACCACCTGCCGACCAGAGGCTGGGAAATATATATTATTTTTTATATAAATATATTTAAAAAAAAATGTATTCAGCTTAAAGCTGCTGGTGCTTCTGGGAGTCTGTGGAAAACCTTTGTTGTATGTGCATAGGCTTGAAAGGTGATGCAGAGCTCGCTCTATTTCTGCTGGGCAGGTCAACTCCACCCCCACTAATTTCCCTGAAGTTGCCTACTGCAATAATAGTCTTATTCAGCTGACTCAGGTTCAGTGTAACCCCTGTATGCTATTTATTAATTCATGTATTTATTTATTTACAATAAAAAGTTTGCGTGTACCTAAAGAAGCCACAATGTGAAATATGTTGTTTTCTCCTATGTTTTATGCAACACTATTTTAGACAAGCCTATCTGAACATTCCTGGTCTGCAGTGGATTACTATCTTTGTCTGGAACTGGAATTCACTCGAATTAAAAAACTTTTTGACAGGCATTTTTCCAACAAATCAGCAACCGACAACTGACATGGTGCGCCCACAGGGGTTGGCTACAATTTTAGTGGATGTTTGATCTATCAATTGAACGTATGATTTAATTAGGACTTTGTCTTTTTGTGAGGGGAGTGGCTGAAGGTTTTAGGAACAAAACTGCATTCTGAATAGCAGTGGGCGGAGTTTTTAGCACTTAAGTAGTTTTTGGCACTGAACAACTTAGGCCCAGAAACAACTTTAATCGTTGTTGGCACCCAAAGTGTTAAGGGGTGTGCAATGTTTTAAGTACCCCTTGCTTTTTATTCATAGATTATTGCATAGATTAAACCATATCTTAAACCATTGTGAGGGACGATTGTTCGCTAGTGTGTGAGAGAATCACACCAGCTGTGTGGGAGGTTTCTCCTTGTTAGATAATATCAAGGCCACAGACACTCTCTTTGCTGCTATGTGAGGGGGAATGTGTGTGTGTGTGTGTGTGTGTGTGTGTGTGTGTGTGTGTGTGTGTGTGTGTGTGTGTGTGTGTGCATGCATGCATCCATGTGTGTGTTTTTGTTTGCATATACAGTATGTATAAAACATTCAAACCTGAATCTCCCATTGGTAAAATGAGAGGAATATTTCCTGGGCAAGGGTGATTATTTGGCTTACAATACTTCAGGAAGGGATTCTCTGGTCTACCAAGTCTCATTAATCTCCCCCTGTGAAGAAACCCCGGCCTGACTTTGAAATAACTGACACAGACTTGACTTAACCTCTTAATTAAGCATTAGGCAATAATAGGGCTCTTTAAAAATATATATATATATTGACTATTGCATACCCAAGGTAATTTGCAATTTATTATACTTTATACGTATAGCACATGCATGAGTCTGGTCTCTTTTGAAAGGTATCAAATGTCAAGTTAGACCGCGCTCTCAAGATACGACACTGGGTGCTGAAATCCCATTAAGTATTATATAAAAGAAGCAGTGAAGCCAGACCAGCACTCTCAGGTTCAAAATTTAATGGCAGCCTGAAACAAACATGTTTCGGAAATATGTATTCCTTCTTCAGTGTTATAGCTTGCTATGTTATGCAAACATGTTTGCATAACACAAACATGTTTCGGAAATATGTATTCCTTCTTCAGTGTTATAGCTTGCTATGTTATGCAAGCTATAACACTGAAGAAGGAATACATATTTCCGAAACATGTTTGTTTCAGGCTGCCATTAAATTTTGAACATGAGAGTGCTGGTCTGGCTTCACTGCTCTTTTGAAAGGTAACATTCTTACACAATAAAAAATCACGTTGAGTGCTAATGTAACAGAGAAACAGAGGTTTCAACACACTGAAGTAAAAGTTTTGTGTACTCACATTTCCTTTTACTGGTTGCTAGATGCCTGTTTTTAAGTTCCAGCTGAGAGGTAGGAGCTGGAAATAATGAACATAATGGTTCCATTGCCTGAAGTCTTATGTAGTACAGGTCCAAAGTTTATAAAAATCCCACGGAAAATTAATGTTTTACAAAGGTTTTTGTAAAGGAGTACATACATACATGCAAGTCAACAACCATTCACGAAACCTTTAGGATATGTCCACATAACTACCGGAAATATACCCTGAAAATATAATTCAAATTGACCACTAGGTGGTGCTACAAAGCTGAGCCGCTGTACCCCCGGTGGCGCCTAACAGACGTGGCACCGTGTTTAAAACCAGTTCGATCTACGCAAGCAACTCTTCACATGGCACCGTGTGTCCTTGTTAGCCTTTTGCGATGCAAAAAGAAAGACTTGGCTCAGAGCTGACATTTACACATTGATTTTATCACTACAACAGCGATGAAGGGGAAATGTTACTGTGCGATTTTGAAATGTGTAAAGGTCATTATTTTACAGCTTTAGCTGCTTTCAATGGGAACGAGTGGCATTTACGTCCCCTTCACACAAAAGCAGTGTGAAATCTGTTGACGTACAGTAGTGACGCCTGGAGTGAAACAGGACATGTCTACCCTGGTGTGAATATACTGACCAGCTGGGGTTTTCATTGTGGTGTTGTAAGCTGGACATGTGTATCGGATAAAAGCACCAGCTAAATGACTAAATGTAAAAGTATCGTGTTGTTCTGGATGGAACGGGTTGTGTTGCATCTTTATGACAATTAAGAATATAATATAATATAAGAATAAGTGTATGGCAAAAATAATCCTCCTCCACATTCCTTTCTTTACCCTCTCCTCTCTTCCCCTACCCTCTCTTCTCTTCTCTTATCCTCTCCTCTCCTCTCCTCCCATCCCCTCTTCTCCTCTTATCCTCTCCTCCCCTCTTGTCCCCTCTCTTCTCCTCTCCTCCCCTCCCTCTCATCTCTTCCCCTCTCCTATCTCCTCCTCCCCTCCATCTCATATATTGTCCTCTCTTCTCCTCGCCTCCCCTCCCCTCCCATCTCTTCTCTTATCTCCTCTTTTCTCTCCTTCCCTCCTGTCCCATATTTTCTCTTCTCTCCTCTCCTCTCTTCTCTTCTCCCCTCTCTTCTCGTATATCCTCTCTTCTCTCCTTCCCTCCTGTGCATCTTTTATCTCCTCTCCTCTCCTCTCCTCTCCTCTCCTCTCCTCTCCTCTCCTCTCCTCTCCTCTCCTCTCCTCTCCTCTCCTCTCCTCTCCTCTCCTCTCCTCCTCTCCTCTCCTCTCCTCTCCTCTCCTCTCCTCTCTTCTCTATTCTCTTCTCTTCTATTCTCTTCTCTTGTCATCTCTTCTCTTCCATATAGAAGAAGAGCAAGATGTATATTATATACAGTATTATCTCTTATGTATGATATGAGGATGTGTATGTTCATAGTTTGATTACACATGCAGGGGCGTGCACAGACATTTTTGGGGGCAGGTGCTCAAAAAAGATAAAGGGCACCTCAACGGTGAACAGATTTTTTGTTTTTATTATGTGTTTTGCTGTCTGGCAGTTTACCTCTTAATCAGCCTATCTCTCTCTCTCTCTCTCTCTCTCTCTCTCTCTCTCTCTCTCTCTCTCTCTCTCTCTCTCTCTCTCTCCCTCTCCCGCTCCCTCTCCCATACTCTACTCTGCAACTAGTCCTGCAGTGTTGAGCCCTCAATGTCTAAATTATGGTCAAAGGAATGACATAAGTGGAGACAACAGACAGCATATGAGTTGCTTAAAGCAATCAATTACCAATCAATAGGTTAAAATCAATAGGCTGAGCAACAGAGAAGTCGGCACCCCAGGCTCACTTACAGGGTTTCATTAAATTATTTCGTCAATAAATTGCCAAGCAGTAGATAAGTCGACACTCCACTCCAAGAAAAATACATTTGTCTCTTCATAGAAGGCATAATTGCTTCAGTAAAATTGTTTCATCCCTTCTCTTCCTTCCTCCAGCAATGATTGAAAAAAGGGCCTGAACTTGAAGAATATTTGGAAATCTTTTACTTCTTTTGACACTTCCTTTACTTCCGCATTATTAGCTTGTTACTCTATTTACTTCCAAAAACAATGAAGAAAGCGCTTGCAAAGTTACTCTTTGTTAATAGTTACTCTCTGCTGCTTCCTGACACTCCTTCTCCTTCCTGTGTTACTAGTTACTCTTTGTTAATGGTTCATATCTGCTGCTTCCTGGCGCTCCTTCTCCTTCTTTTTTTACAGGTTATTAGTTACTCTTTGTTACTAGTTACTCTTTGTTACTAGGTAGTTACTCTTTGTTACTAGTTACTATTACTCTCTGCTGCTTCCTGGCAATACTTATCCTTCCTTTTCAGAGTTATATTCTTGTTATTGCGCTGCAGGCCAGATTCAAATTAATCCTTACTTTTTTACTTACTTTAATTACTTTGTAATGTTTCACAATTCAGATAACTTCAGCTCCTATCCCCACATCAGAATGTTGAATTTACCCACTACATTAATAATTAATGCAAATTGTATAATGTATTATTATTATTATGTGTGTATAATTATTATTTTAGATTTTTTTTATTAATCTACTGTTCCTCATCTTACTTATAAGCAAGTAATCATCTAATTGCTCTGTGTTGCTCTGGGGTGTAACGGTACGTATATTCGTCCCGCGACTTTGCGGTACGGACGTTATGGTTCGGTACATCCAGCCACACAACGAATACGTCATTGTCAACTTCATCTATTAGCTGGTTTTAACTAGTTCTTAACAACGGCCATATGAAGATACGTCAATAGCAACACTACTATCACCGACATCTAAGAAGGGAGATCCCCCTTTGAACGGCCCTTCTATTGCTAGGTTTTTAGTGAGTTGTTCCTTACCATTGCGTCGGGAGTGTTGCATTAATTAATTAATTAATTTATTTTACATTTTATTTTGGATTTTTTTTTTTTTTTTTTTTTTTTTATTGTGATGTTTCTTCTTGACTTGTTTAAAGAAGACGTGTCCGGCCCATGGGGACATTAGCGTGTGTTGTCGGGCCTTACAAATACATTTGATTTGATATTATATTAATCATAGTTAGTATTATTAATAAGTAATTATAATAATAAAAAGAGAGATAGGAAAGGGGCACTTTCTCTCTAGGAGGCAGAACATCAGGTACTCAAGCACCCTTGACATCTATCCACGCAGGTGCCGGAACACAGGGTTTACAATCCATCTATTTTCCATTACCTGGAGGAGGTTACAGAGGGGAGTGGTGGACTGGAGCTCTTGATGGTGATTACATCAGACTATAGCACTCCAACCGTTACACCAGGCTCTCGCTCTAAATGTCATTATCAGTGAAGGAGCACGTCGAGCCCATAGGATGTGAGGAAGAGGTCTCGTCTGTGGCTTATTTTTACTTTCATCGTCGTTCAACAATACTACATTTTCCTCCTCTTCTTCCTCCCCCCTTTTCATCATCATCATCATCATCATCATCATCATCATCATCATCATCATCATCATCATCATCATCATTTATCTCATCCTCTGCACTCGATAACCAGAGGGACCTTGTGTTTGAGAGAGAGAGAGAGAGAGAGACACACAGAGAGAGAGACACAGAGAGAGAGACACAGAGAGAGAGACACAGATAGAGAGACACAGAGAGAGAGACACAGAGAGAGAGACACAGAGAGAGATAGAGAGAGAGAGAGAGAGATAGAGAGATAGAGAGAGAGAGAGAGAGAGAGAGAGAGAGAGAGAGAGAGAGAGAGAGAGAGAGAGAGAGAGAGAGAGAGAGAGAGAGAGAGAGAGCGAGAGAGAGAGAGAGAGAGAGAGAGAGAGAGAGAGAGAGAGAGAGAGAGAGAGAGAGAGAGAGAGACACACACACACAAATACATACAAACTGCAGCCAACAACACAGTGATATTTATGCTAATCCCATGCAGTTTTGAGCAAGAGCCATGCAGCTCTTTGTAAGCATGCAAGGGGTTCAATAAAGGAATCTCTTATCTTATCATATCATTTTAGGGGAGGGGTTATGGATGGCTCAGTGTGTCATCTGAGCCATGATGTCAGGCCCGCCCCAAAAAGTCTCTAAAAAATGGTGAAAAATAGTCACAAATCCGTACTAGATAGTTCAGTCTTTTCACATGTTTTCATCAACTGTTTTCTAACGTGTATAAAGTGTTTTCTGAGAGCGTACTTTATTAATACTTAAAATATGTGTGAAAGGTTGATCAATTACTGTGCCACACTTTACTTAAAACACAAAACATGCAGGTCAACTGTTTCCAAGGATGCATTCAATCTAATTTCAAGAGGAAATTAGTATGGGTGTATATTCAAAAGCTTTTCATGCTAATTATTGAGTTGTTCATTTTTATTGTATTATTATTGAAATTTTGTTTGCTGAATCAAGTTTAAGTGTATTTATTTATTTATTACACAGGGACAATGCACATCAATCAACACTTTCAGTTTCCACATCAATGTAAATGTGGCAGAGTTAGCTAATGAGCTAGTTTCCATCCGTAGTCCCTGCCTAACATGGATGGCTTTTGGTGTGGGAGGAAACCGGAGTCCCCTCAGGAAACCTACGTAAACATGGGGAGAACATGCAAACTCCATACAGAAAGGCCTCCCGCTGGGTTTGGACCCAGGACCTTCGTGCTGTGAGGCAGCAGACCACTGTGCCACTGTGCCGCCCCATTAAGCACTGGGTGTCTTACTGTAATTGTCGCCCTCACATACAGTAGGACAGAGCAGGAATCCACTAAAGGTGGTGAGCACTGTTCTCATATATCCCCTTCCCTAAAGGGAGACACATGTAGACCTCATCCCCTTCCTCCAGCTCTACTGTCAGTCCATTAGATATATGAACATACATACATAAGATACTTGTTATTGTGGTACAGCCACAAATCAAAGGCAGTGAATCTGAAATAGTAGACTCCTCTGAGTGGTGCTGTGAAGATACCTGAAACAAAAGACACACAGGTTGATGAACATTGTCGTATACTGTAATAAACCAAGTAACTACGACACAAAGGCACTTGAAGCAGACTGTATTTGGAGTGCCAGATTTAACCGTTTAGCCAACGGGAAAAGTCAATTAGAAATTAATGGGATTACAAATTATGCCTCACTTCAAGATCTGTGGCTATGGGAAGCCTATCCAAATGTTGGCCTATTGTCTAAAATAAAGATGTCTTTCATTTATGACTGATTTTATATATATTTTAGTTTTTGCCGCCGAGCTAACTTTAATGAGCAAGTTAGCGACTGACGGCAAGGAAACTCTTTTGGTTTTAGTGTGTTAATTTTTACATATTTACCAAATTGCTACAAGACACTCAATTTACATCAATATCTTTCATCCAAACAAATGCTGTAAGAATACAATGCTTGAAAAGACAAATGTCTTGATAATGAAAGACAATCGCCCTTCATTCTCAGCATTGGAAACTGTATTTTTGAATCCAGTCGTTAAGCATGAAACCCAAAGTTACATACTATCAGTTATGTAGGTGGTCTGTTGGTTTGGGGGCTCAGAGTGTGTAAATGAGAGAGTCAGTAGTACCTGTAGCTGAGTTGTAGGCCTCGCCAATGTTATTGATGAAGGGTCCTAACATTACATATCCTGTATCATTCAAACCAGCAGAGAAGGGTCCTAACGTTACATATCCTGTATCATTCAAACCAGCAGAGAAGGGTCCTAACGTTACATATCCTGTATCATTCAAACCAGCAGAGAAGGGTCCTAACGTTACATATCCGTATCATTCAAACCAGCAGAGAAGGGTCCTAACGTTACATACTGTACAGTATCATGCATCATTCAAACCAACAGAGAAATTTGAAATTTGAAATTTATTTGAAGGATAAACCCCTTGAGATATGCTATCTCGTTTTCGAGGGGGTCCTTAACATAGGATACAAAACATACAATACAATACAATACAATACAATACATAACAAAACAAAAAACAGGACAACAAATGCACTTATACACTGACAGACGCTCTCCCAAGCTCAGTCCTAAGTTAATGTTACATACAGTATCATGTATCATTCAAACCAACAGAGAAGGGTCCTAACGTTACATATCCTGTATCATTCAAACCAACAGAGAAGGATTCTAACGTTACATATCCTGTATCATTCAAACCAGCAGAGAAGGATCCTAACGTTACATATCCTGTATCATTCAAACCAGCAGAGAAGGGTCCTAACGTTACATATCCTGTATCATTCAAACCAGCAGAGAAGGATCCTAACGTTACATATCCTGTATCATTCAAATCAACAGAGAAGGATCCTAACGTTACATATCATGTATCATTCAAATCAACAGAGAAGGGTCCTAACGTTACATATCATGTATCATTCAAATCAACAGAGAAGGATCCTAACGTTACATATCATGTATCATTCAAATCAACAGAGAAGGGTCCTAACGTTACATATCATGTATCATTCAAATCAACAGAGAAGGATCCTAACGTTACATATCCTGTATCATTCAAATCAACAGAGAAGGGTCCTAACGTTACATATCCTGTATCATTCAAACCAGCAGAGAAGGCCACCTTCCGTCTGTTTAACAATAGACAAACAAATACTGACCAAATATTGAACGTGTTTCACTGAGTTTACCTGTATTCTCTCTGTTCAGCTCCTCAACCTCTCTCTCACTGGCACTCAGTCTGGCTTCCAAGGCTGTGGACATATTCAATATAGATTTGTAGTCAATCCAAACTGTACTCAAGGCTATTAGATCCGCACTTTAAGAAATGTCTGACAATGACGATAGCTTGACCCTGTAACGTCTGTTTTATCTGCTTCCATGTAATACTTAATTGAAGACACTATAGAGCTTGTCCATTATTTGAGACTGTGAAACCTCTCGCTGTTTGATATTGAAATACAGAATATAAATAGCCCTAAATTACCTTTTGAAATGTTGTTTTTGTTTTTATGTTACATTTATGTTACAACCAAACATTTGTACAGGCATCACTGTTTTATTCTGTTATATTTCATTATAATAGAATTCCCCAAACAAAGACAAATGAAAATACCCAGAGTGCTTTGCAGAGTACATAATGCAGTGTTTGCGGTTTTCAAATACCACATGGGTTTACCTAACATGCTTCAGTCTGTGAAGTGTCTCTAATGTGTCCACTCTTCTCCGGCCACAGGACACATTAGACTACTTTTCGTGCACCACACGACTCTGGTAAATGGACTGCATTCATTTATAGTGCTTTTATCCAAAGTGCTTTACAACTTAATTCACCCATTCACTCACATGTTCACACACAGATGGCGGAGGCAACCATGCAAGGTGCCAAAGTGATTTTAGTAGTTAATTTTTTTTTTTACATTAAGACTAGGAAAGAAAGGACTTCACTATTCATTCACTGCCTCTCCTCTCTTGAGTGAAACCTCTTTGAACAACCCCTCCCGAAAGATATTCTACTCTGACAACTACAGTAAGTTGACAGGTGACCATTGTGATGGTAAAGGTGGTGGGAGGGTAGGAGCACCACAGCCAGACACATCATTTGTAGTTTCAAAAGGTGCTCCAGCGGTCCAGTTTTTCTTTTGTAACACGCTTTCTCAAAAAACTAAATTACCCAGTGCAGCTTTAAATTTGAAGTTCAAATGTATTTTTTGATGTACTGTATTCTTTTTTTCTTAACCCTTTCACTATCACACTAAAAAGGGTTAACATTTTCACTACCACATTATATAATGTTAACCCTTTCAGTACCACACTACAGAAGGTTAACCTTTCGCTAGCATACTACAGAAGGTTAACCTTTCACTACCACACTACAGAACGTTAACCTTTCTCTACCACACTATAGAAGGTTAACATTTCTCTACCACACTATAGAAGGTTAACCTTTCACTACCATACTACATAAGGTTAACCTTTCACTACCACACTACAGACGGTTAACCTTTCACTACCACACTACAGAAGGTTGACTTTTCACTACCACACTACAGAAGGTTAATCTTTCACTACCACACTACAGAAATTTGACCCTTTCACTACCACACTACATAAGGTTAACATTTCACTACCACACTACAGAAGGTTAACCTTTCACTACCACACTACAGAAGATTAACATTTCACTACCACACTACATGAGGTTAACATTTCACTACCACACAACAAAAGATTAACCTTTCACTACAACACTACAGAAGGGTAACCCTTTCACTACAGTAGTAATATACAATGTACAGGTGATTCAACTGGGTATGAAATATATAAATTAGTACTACTGAGTAATAGTGCTAATCAGATGTATGTACACAGTTGTAGTATTAATATGTAATACTATGTACAATGTAGTAGTAATATGTACACTTAGTACATATATACAATTAGTATTAATATGTACAGTGATACAGGTTTAAAGACACTATGGTAGTAAGTCATACTGATCAGCAGCGGAACTAGTAAGAGTAGGTAAGGGATATGTACAGATATAGATATTGTATCTACAGATCATATCCCATCAGTGACACAACTAAAATATAAAGTGTAACACTATATATACACATCTGAAAAAGGATTTGTGTGCAGAGTAAAGTGACATGTGTACACCAGTAGTATGCACAAATGGAATGGGAGAAAAGGAATGAAATATGAGAGAATGTAGTGCGATAAGTAACTATAGCAGTATATAGACATATGAAAAGGTAAATTGACAAGTGTATATAGCTGGGTGGCTGTGCTCCTGTATTGTCTATCAGACGGTAACAAGAAGAACAGTCTGAGTCCATTCTCTTCGGTTCAAATAACAAACTCAGCAAGACCGACGGCTTCTCAGTTACAGTGGGTGACAATATTGTCACAAGGAAAGATGAAATTACCTACCTGGGTTCCATCCTAGAGGGTAATCTTTTCTGTGACAAAATGGCATCCAATGTAATAAAAAAGGTCAACCAACAAACTCGATTCTTGTACCGGATCTCCTCTCTGGTAAACAAGAATACCCTGAAGACTCTGGCAGGAGCACTCATTCAAGGGTACTACGACTATGCTTGCACCTCATGGTACCAAAGCACCTCAAAGGCACTAAAAACCTAATTACAAACATCTCAAAACAAACTAGTCAGACTACTGCTTGACCTGACTCCTAGAACCCACCTCACCCCTGCCCACTTTGCCAACCTAGGATGGCTTAGAGTAGACGACAGAGTACAGCAACTTGCAATGGGCCTGGTCTACAAGATACACTACACGACCAAGGTACCCATGTACATGTCAAAATACTTCCCAAAGGTCAGTGAATACCACGATCACAACACCAGAGGGAGCTCCACAAATCATGTAAAACCCAGATTCGGCTCAAACAAGGGACTAAACACGTTTAGCACTTATGCCACATCAATGTGGAACGCCCTACCCAAAGCTGTAAAGGAATGGGAATCACTACCTACTTTCAAAAGCACTCTCAAAGAACACCTACGGGAGACTGCAATTCGAAACTGGCCCCTACAAATGTCCTAACCCAGTTGTACAGTAAAGACCAAGTATGGCCTTGTCAGTATTCCAATGTACAGTGCCCCCCCCCCCGTACCCAACCCCCCCCCCCCCCCCCCCGACTCCAATGTACAGCCCCACCCAACCCCACCTACCCAACCTCCTCCAATGTACAGTTTCTATGTCAAATGTATGTCAGTATTCCAATGTACAGTGTACAGTGTCCCCACCCCTCCCACCTCCAATGTACAGCCCCACCCAACCCCACCCCACCTACCCAACCTCCTCCAATGTACAGTTTCTATGTCAAATGTATATACACTATTTTTCTGGATTTTTTTTAGTATCACAAACAGTACTGTATTTGCAAATCTGGTATGTCATAAATGTATAGATGTAGCAGTACTGTCTATCTGTATGTCGTGTGTGTCATATGATGAATTGAAAATGGGGGACCCTGATGTAAACAAGACAAAAGTCTTTCTCTGGTCTGCATCCCCTTAACAATTGTATGTATTGAGCTGTACTGTACTGTACCCATTCTGCAATCTGTTAATAAACTTTTCAATCAATCAATCAATCAATCAATCAATGCGTGCTGGGTCGCTGTGGTCCTGTATTGTCTATCAGACGGTAACGAGGAGAACAGTCTGCGTGCTGGGTGGCTGTGGTCCTGTAAGCCTAGTAAGCCTTCCCCATCCTCATCCTCACCTGCTGCCTGTGTATGACGGACAATCCAATACTGACAAAATATAATGAAAGTGTTTCACAGAGTTTACCTGTACCTATTCTGTCTCTTCAGCTCCTCAACCTCTCTCTCTCTCACTCACTGGCACTCAGTCTGGCTTGCACGGCTGTGAACAGAGCTCAGAACTAGCGCTGGTCTGGTCACTAGTCTTCCGTGCCCCCTCCCTGAGCCAGAGAGCTGCAGAACCCCTCATTCTGACATCTCAGCTCTTCGGAAATGAGGCAGGTTGTAAGGCTCAGACCCCCTTCATTATATACAGTACAGTACATGAATAGATAATTTATTAGCATAATGAGACTCACAGTCCTGAGCAGAGGAGCAGACTCTTTTAAAAAACAACTAAAAACACATATGTTTAGACAGGCATTTGGTCATACATAGGCACTCTTTCTTGTCCTCACTGTTCCTATAGTTTTGTTTTTTAATTAGTGCCTGATGATTTTATCTAAATTATTTTATTCTACTATTTTATCTGGTTTCATTGTTTTTAACTGCTGTCTTGTTGTTGTTGTCATTTATTTCAGATTTTAGTTTTTGTTTTTATATACTAAGCTGTAGAGTAAAGCACCCTGTGCATTCGTGCTGTAAAGGGTGCTATATAAATAAAGGTCATTCATTCATTCATTCATTCAGAGCTGCCTCTATGCCCCGGTATCACAGCCCGCGAAGCCGGTTTCACAGATCATCTCCTTGAAGAACACAAGGAGTCTACATAAATAACCAGTAAGAGAGGAGGACGATGTATAAGAATGGCTTTCTGTGTGAGAATTGCGTTTCTATATTAGAGTGTGAGACCATCGAATGTCCTTTGTACACAATAATGATTATGTCCTGTGCAACCTGGCAAGTCATGTCGTGATACGCTGTAACTGCTTAAGGACTCGGGGTGCTTGGCTGATTTGAGGTGTTTGCAATTGAAAAGTAAGTCGCCTATTAGTGCAATGAGAGATCCTGGAAGAAGGGCAAGAACACAGTCACTACAGAAAATAAATATAGTTTGATTTACTAAACTTACGTGGGAAAAGCAGTTCAAACTATATCATACATTTATTTTTATAACATCTGCAATGCACTACGGAATTATACACGCCAACACAAAAGGAAGAGACATGATTGCAAGACATGCCACTCAATTGAAGGTGGAAACTAAGTACATAGTGTAGGCTACTTCTCACTTACACAATGAGACGTGCACAAATGTAAACACATGTAGATTTGCATGTTTATGCAGATTTAGTTTAACTACATTTTGCAGTAACTTGCTAGTAGGTTAGTTCAATGAAATTCACTTACATTTTTGGTAGTTAATTGTTTACGTTAAACTACAGTTTTGTCTGGAGGCTACTAGGAAAGAAAGGACTTCACTATTTATTTATTTATTTGCGTGTGTATACATGTTTATATATTTGTTGTTTGTTGTGGAACATTTTAAAGCAGCCAAGACAGTGAACTGTAGAAATTCAGATAGTTTATTTTCTGTGGCCACATTCCCCGACGTCGGATTGTCTAAATCACCATGGTAACAGATCAGAAAGTTTGAACCTGCTCCAGAGCAGGGTTTAGTTCAGTTAGCTCGATAACCTGCATGGCTCGATAACCCTCGCAAAGAAATCCCAGCTCGCTTCCTGAACTAATTCTCACAGTCTAGATCCCATTTATACCATTCTGAATTATGTTTTTGTGCTTTGCTCTTCTAGAGGGGGCTTTTGAAATGTAAAATAATATACCTAAAATGCTGATAATAAATCATATTCAG
>NC_140176.1:38697184-38727184 GCF_963971535.1 Notolepis coatsorum | reverse complement strand
GAGGATTTCATGATGAAAGCCACGACCCCGCCGTCACCCCATCTCTCCTCTTTCGTCTCCTCCTCTCCTCCCTCCTCTGTTCTCCCACTTTCAACCGTTTGGTGATAAACCAAACGAGGTGGCTTCGGGGAGTCGAAGCGGAGAGGAGGGGAGCAGGTTGGAGATCTAAGCTGTGTAATATCTTTACCCCCTTGACACCGGGAGCAAGAGAAGGTGAGAGGTAGAGAGAGAGGGGGAGGATGAAATAAAAAGCAAGGAGGGAGAAGACTCTGGAGAGAGAGAGAGAGAGAGAGAGAGAGAGAGAGAGAGAGAGAGAGAGAGAGAGAGAGAGAGAGAGAGAGAGAGAGAGAGAGAGAGAGAGAGAGAGAGAGAGAGAAAGAGAGAGCGAGAGCGAGAGAGAGAGAGGTGTGAAGGTAGAAAAGATGAAGGAGGCCATTTCCACCCTACATTGTGGGGAGCACTTTGAGTGTCTACAAAAACGCTATATAAATGCAATGATCATTCATTCAGTACACACTCTGTATTCACTCCTTACAACAACAACAACCATGCAAAACAGTCACGCACAAGTAATGTCATCACCCCGCTAGGGTTTATGGGTAACGTAGTCCAACAACATGGGCTAGATCGCTGTGAATTATAATATTTTAAAGATCTTACTTGTCCTGCTGGTGAGTGGCCACTATAACAATATAATATCTATCCACATCTATGTACATATCTGCTCATCATGTTTACATATATGTAGATACTATATTTATATCTATACATATCCCTTACCTACTCTTACTAGTTACACTGCTGGCCAGTGTGACTTACTACCATAGTGTCTTTATACCTGTATCACTGTATATTTATACTACAACTCTGTACTGTATGTACATCTGATTAGCACTATTACTCAGTAGTACTAATTGATATATTGTATACCCAGTTTAATCACCTGTACATTGTATACTACTATTGCACTTCACTGTTACATTTGCACTCTGGTTGCATGCCAAACTTTTTGTTGTACTGTACTTGTGCTGTATGATGACAATACATTTGAATCTAATCAAATTTAATAATCTGTAAAAAAAAGAAAAAAATATTACAGATTACCTGCTTAAAATTCAAATACATCTCTGTAACCTTTAGTTATTACAGTTACTGTTATCATTGATTAGTATTGATCAGTGGATTTGCAGTGAAGAGTAAACAGATATGCTAGCTGGTCCATATCCGCTTCCATTAATTTGTGCTAAACTAAGACTTGCTTGCAGCCGGATAGCTTTCTACTGAACACAGAGAAAGGAAATTGTTATCCATCTTTTTGTCGGACTCTGTAAGCGCATTGCCCATAATGTTGGCATGTTCCTTTAACAGTTTCTACCCATAGACACTGACCCCAGTGCAGAATATAACTTGCATAAATAACTTGTGGTCTGGTTAACTGCCACACAGCAAAGTTATATGTCATCTAGTTAAGACAAGAGAAGTGAAAAAGGTGGCACCTTTCACTGTGGCATGTATGGGACAGCATTTACCCTTTGGTTTACAGTTAGACTACAGTTAAACCTATACATAAAATCTATGCCACTCACCCCCGAATAGAATAGAATAGAAGTACTTTATTGATCCAGAGGGAAATTCAGCACTGCAGATCGCTCACAATGAACATATCCTTCACAATAAACATTTAGAATAAATAAGAATACAAATACAGTCAAATACATACAAGGATATACTGTTGTGAAGGATCAGATTAAACCGAATATATATATTTATTTATGGATATATATTGAATAGTATTTGTATACCGTTTGATATCCCTTGTATATTCCTTGTACATATACACGGAACATTCCTTTATTCTACTACAGCCCATAATAGTTCATTCTCTTATTGGACAAAAGGACCAGGCGCCAGGGACCAGCCCCTGGCGTTCAAGTTCAAAGGTACCGACGAGACATGCCCTTACTAGCCCCGGCTCTGCGCAGGAATACGGCTACCGAAAGCAGAGTGGCCCTATTTGTTCACTGTGCATATAAATATGGCGCAAGAAATGTAGAATTCCTCTTAGTCCTTTACCCTTCTACCCAACTAAGTAACAGAACGTGAAGCCTCACCCCACGATACCGCGTGCGGTGTAGTATGGCCTGTTTGGCCTTAGAGTAGCATTGAGACCTCGTGCGAATTAATAGCTGAATTGCCAGAGTTTGGCACCGTATTTCTATTAAGTAATAATAGTCTATTATGTATGGTGCATCGTGCGGTTAGAGTTCTAAAGTGAGCAGCACCCCCATCGCTTCCTCGTGTTATCTAGAGTCTTAACCAGGTTGGGCAGACCACACGTGGTGCTTTCATCCGAGGAGTTCTAGGCGAGGACCGAGTGGACCTGTACATTGGATTACCTACCCGACGACTGCTGAGCCCTATGCGGCTTGGAATATATATTTGCTTTGGTACTTTGATTTGCGGAGCGGATAATCGCCAACACCGGTGAGTGTTGGATCTACCCCGAAAGGAGTCAAGGTGAGACGGCGCTCAGACCAGACTGAGGTCGCCTCGCTTCTTCTTCACTGTGGAGCTACAGCTACAGCTACAGCCTACAAGAGAGCCAAGGTGTATTCATCTGTGGATCAAGATTCTACTGCACTGTCTTCTGTACGTGAAGTCTCCCTAGACATCGTTGACCAGACGGGATACGGCCGACGGCTCTCCTACCCCCCCCTACTGGCTTACAACCGGCAGGACCCCCCTACAGTATATCCAGCTATAATCATTAAGTGACGATAGATATAATTCCCTAAGAGCCAGGTTGTATACTTGCTTCCTGCGTAACCAGAGATTGGACATTCAGCGTTGATTTGCCTATGAGTACTCATTTGCCTTACAAGAGCATTCAAATCATAAATGTAATGGTGAATATTATATGTACCTTTTGCTATATATTAAATATTTGATTATTACCTTTGTGTGGACCTGGTTTCATGGTGGGAAAGTGTTCATCATATTTAGATATTGTGTACTGTATGGCCAGTAGTTAAAGTACATAAAGCGGTAGTGGTTTAATGATACCATACTTATCAATACAGTCAGGGAATTGTACCCCTCAGTTACAATTGGTCCTTCGAGCCGGATGGTAATTAGTGTAATATTAATATAGTGGTATTAATATTGAAATGGCCTATGATGAACACTCCACGAAACGGTCCTCCTAAAGTAGAACGCCCGCAGCGTAGACGACAGCCACCTCAGTACTTAGAGGATTACGCTGCCAGTATACTACCTAGCCTTCTACAAACGGTAAACGCGGTAAAAGTAGAAAGTAAAATTATGTCCGACCCTATCAACCAGGATACCCCGACCACAGAGGCCCTAGTGGGTTCTAATGTAACTGACCAAGCTCACGGTGGGGACCAGGAGGGAACTGACACGACTTTACCCCCCGCCAAGACCGAAGAAGTAGTCCCCCAAGAGCTCCGGGAGGAAGACAACCCTTCAGAGATGGAACTCTGCACGGAACAAGATGAGGAGAGCGCCGAGGAGATAGAACTCCAGGACTCCCCGCAGGGGAACGCATCCCCAACGGGTACTGCCAGGAGCGGCTCACCTCAACAAGCGTCTTCCCCCAGCGAGGCAGAGAGGATGCTGTCACAGGCGTTCCTCGCCACCCTGGCAGCCTCTACCGAACGCGATCGACTTCAGGGTGAACGCGATCGACTTCAGGGTGAACGCGATCGACTCCAAACACAGCAACGGAGCGAAGAAGAGCACATACGTCTGGAGCTGAGACGCCTTCAGACGGAAGAGAATATGGCAAGAGACCGGGCCGACACCCAGCGTGCCGCTGCCGGTGCCCAAAGAGAAGCAGATCTCACCAAGCACGACGCCGAGCGCGACAGACTACAAGGCGAGCGCGACAGACTACAAGCCGAGCGCGACAGACTACAAGCGCAGCTAATGGAGCAGCTGATCACCAGGGCAACACCCCCTCCCTCCACAAGGGGTTCCAGGGCCTCGTCAAGACACGTGTCAAGGGCACCCTCCCCCGATCGAGCAGGCGACCTTGAACTCGACCACCAGAGAGAGTCTACACCCCCCTCCGAACTCCTTCCCCGACCGGTCCAAGTGAGACCCAGCTACAAGGAAGGAACGGCGGACACCGCGGAGAGGCTAAATAGACGACTACAGGATCTAGAAGACCTGGCAGAGGAAGAAGAGGGAGAAGAGGAGAGTCAAGCCCGACAGCAGCACATTACTCCACAGGACCAGGAGGTCCAGTACAGCCCAGGCTATACCCCCGCGGCTCTGCGCTACAGACCCCCGACTCGATTCACGGGTGAGCATGACGCACGACCAGTCCCGAGGAATAGCACCTGGACCAGCGGGCCATGGTACCCTGCCAGTACCAGCCCACCGGGAGGCGTAAGAGGAGACTCGCCCAGGAGGCCTCTCTTCCAACGCTCACCGATGTGCCAGCCATCCACGGCGTCATACAATGGCACACCGACGTTTCCAGACTTCACCCATGAGAACCGAGCACAGTACACGGAGCTACGGATGTGCTTAGAGACAATGATGGTGGATGTAGCTGATGAACGCCACAAGTATGCGATCCTATTGAAGCACCTGAAAGTGCCCAGAGCGCACAACATAGCGCTGGCCTATGCCACCTCTACTACCCCATACACCGCGGCTCTAGCAGCACTAGACCAAAGATATGGACGTATATGGGATTACGTAATACAAGAGATAAGGCATATTGACCGCCTACCCCCAGCAACAGACAATCGCTCACTAGACGACCTGTCTATCAAAGTACAATCCCTGGTAGGGATGCTGGGGGCGCAACGAGAAAAGGGTATGCACGAACGATACGCAAACTCGAACGTCGAGAGGATTTTAGAGAAGCTGCCGCCCGCCCGACAGGAGCGCTTCAGGCGGCAAAGAGACCACCGTGATCCTAACGGTCCCGAGCCATCCCTCCTAGACCTAGCCGACTTCCTGGCGAGAGAAGTCAGCAGCCTACGGCTGGATACGTTCATGCGGAGCACACCCAGCTCCAGAGAGGGACCTAGGAGAGTAAACGATGGCCGAAGATCGGTGACTGTCATGCACCAATCAGAATCAGTACCGAGCAGCAAGAACCACAGTACCCCCTCGATGAAAGAGAAGTGGAAGATGGTGTGCCCGTACTGCGAGAAGGAACACTGGTTGTCACAATGTGACCAGTTCAAGAAGATGACCGCTGAAGAAGTGAGTCACTGGATAAAGTCCAACAGGCGCTGTTACCGATGTGCGCGCAGTCACATGGCAGCCGAGTGCCGCCTAAAGAAGAGGTGTAGTCGGTGTGACGGAGCCCATCTGGATGTCCTACACGACAGTAACAAAAGAAAGCCTGCACCATCCAGCAGCACAAAGGCAAGTGTTATGTACATTGACCCCGCTAGCAGCAGCGGCGCCCAGGTGCTCTTAAAGGTGGTCCGTGTAACACTGAGTTACCAAGATAAGATCATGGACACTTACGCCGTCCTTGATGATGGGTCAGAGAAGACCCTTCTCCTCGCGTCCGCTGCGGCCCAGCTGGGGCTACGGGGGAGCGAGAACCAGATGACTATTCGGACAATAAGAAGAGATCTAAAGACGATAAAGGGCGAGAATGTCTCCTTCACTATCGCAGCCAGCGGGCAGCCCGAGAGACGGTACAGGATTACTAATGCTTTCACCAGCCAAGAAATAGGACTATCGCAGTACACCTACCCCATCGCCAAGCTGATGGAGAAATATGTGCACCTGCGTCAACTCCCTATCCCGCTCATAGACGGTGCCACCCCGACCCTGCTGATAGGCTCCGACCATGCAGACCTCATAGTCCCGATAGACCGGGTCCATACAGGACCCAGAGGTTGTCCTGCAGCAGTCGAGACCCGCCTAGGATGGACATTACAAGGCCCCCTCGCCAAGTCTCTTAACCGAACAGCAGCCACTAGCTGCCTCCACTCCAGAGCGACAGAAGGAGACACCACACTCCTGCAGCATGTCGAGAGGCTATGGACACTAGAGACAATGCCCTTTAAGAACGAAAAGAAAGACATTCGTTCTAAGGAAGATATCTACGCTATAGCCCTCCTCGAGCACGGGACAAAGAGAGTCAACGTCAACGGAGTGATGAGATACGCAACTCCACTCCTGAGGCGAGAGGGAATGCCCACCTTTCGCGCTACAAAAGAGGCGACGGAGCGGTATCTATTGAACACAGAGCGGCGCCTAGCCAAAGACCCCGCTCAAGAAGCTGTGTACCACGCTGAGATTAACAAATTAATCACAGCGGGACACATAAAGAAAATTGACTGGCGACGTCGTGCGCTGCTCCGCGCCTCCCTGATCAAAGACGGCTTTGATCTCCGGCAGCGGGCCAGCAGCGACCCCCCAGTATTGCGCAGCCTCCCCGCAGAGGACCCAGCAGCAGATGAAGAGGTCCAACAAAGTGTGACAAATAGTTTCTACGTGGACAACTGTTTACAAAGCGTCTCGACGCCAGAAGAAGCCGAGGCTCTCCTACTCAAGCTCCGCGCCTCCCTGATCAAAGGCGGCTTTGATCTCAGGCAGTGGGCCAGCAGCGACCCGCAAGTACTGCGCAGCCTCTCCCCCGAGGACAAGGCCGCGAGCAGCGACACCTGGATGGCGACCATCCCAGGAGAAGCCCAAGAAATGACACTAGGACTAGTCTGGCGCTTCAAAACAGACTCGCTCCATTATAGACACAAACCCCTGACCAAGGAGCAGGGAAGGTCGACGGCAATACCGACCACCAGACGGAGTGTATACAGAACACTCGCCAGACAATATGACCCGTTGGGATGTATTCTACCTTACACCACCAGGGCAAAGATGATTGTAAGAGCGCTATGGGACAAAGACCAGGGCTGGGACGATCCCATACCCGAACACCTTGCATCCACATGGAGAGAGTGGGAGACGGAACTCCGCTCACTCCCAGGCGTTAATATACGCCGCAGCTACTTCCCACCCACAGTGAGGCCAGAGACATGCAAGATCGACCTGCACTTATTCAGCAACGCCTCCGAAGTAGCCTACGGTTCGGTGGCTTACTTGCGTGCCCGAGAGGAGGGAGGAGAAATACATACTGCTTTCATCCTGGCTCGCTCAAGAATAGCCCCACGCAAGCAACAATCTATCCCTCGTCTAGAGCTCTGCGCAGCCCTAGCAGGAGCGCAGCTCGCCACGTTAATCCAACGTGAACTCACCATCCCGGTGCAAAGAACAATCTTGTGGTCAGACTCCACGACCGTACTCACATGGATCCGGTCTGATTCGTGCAGATACAAGGTCTTCGTGGGAGTCAGAGTCACCGAGATTCAAGAGTTAACAGAAGTAACCAGCTGGAGGTATGTGGACACCAAACACAACCCAGCTGACGTCATCACCCGGGGAATGTCCCTGGATGACCTCACCCGTCACAACCTCTACAGTGACGGGCCAGAGTTCCTCAAGCTCCCCGAAGAAGAGTGGCCTACACCCACCCCACGGGAGGCGAGTAAAGAGGAGGCAGAGAACAAGAAACCTATGTTCTGTGGGTTGACACACACACTCGTCCGCACAGACCCGGTTCTAGACGATTGCCTCACCCTAGAGAGTGCGCAGCTAAAGACATTTCTGTGGCACCACCCAGAGGTTCAGCCCACAACTGACATTTCAGCAGCTGACTACGAAGAAGCAGAACTTCTTCTACTACAACGAGCCCAGAGAGACTCGTTCCCCGATGAGCTAGCCTGTCTACAGGGAGCCAAGCCCGTCCCATCAGACAGCAGACTGCTCCACCTGGCACCCGAGAGTGACGCCCATAGTCTCATCAGAGTGGGTGGTCGTCTGCGGAGAGCCCCAGACCTACCGGATGACGTTAAGTACCCGATAGTCTTGAACAGCCGACACAAGGTCACAGAGCTGATCATAAAGAAATACGACGAGGATGTGCACCACGCAGGGGCAGAGAGAGTCTTCGCGGAGATCAGACGTCGTTATTGGATACTGCAAGGGAGAGAAGCAGTGCGGCGCTTCCAGCGAACCTGTCTAGACTGTCGTAAGTGGCGAGCCCAGCCCAGTATACCCCGGATGGCTGACCTACCTCCCTGTCGCCTCCGACTCTGTGACAAGCCCTTTCACTCCACCGGTATGGACTGTTTTGGCCCGCTGTATATAAAGAAAGGAAGAGGAACCGAGAAGCGGTGGGGTATTGTATTCAAATGCATGACCACCAGAGCGATACATATCGAACTCCTCCCAACCATGAGCACAGACTCATTCCTTATGGCCTTCCGAAGATTCACATCACGGAAAGGAAAACCGTCTACATTGTTGTCTGATCACGGGACAAACTTCAAAGGCGGAGAAAGAGAGCTGAGAGAGAGCTTCCAAGCTATGGGCCCAGAACTTAAGACCCACCTCGCTCCATCCCAGATTGACTTCCAGTTTAATCCCCCGAACGCACCTCACTTCGGTGGAACCTGGGAACGAGAAGTACGTTCCATAAAGACAGCCCTGTACGCCGTGCTTGGGGCCCAGACCGTGGCGGAAGAAGTCCTAATGACAGTCCTCACGGAGATCGAGGGAGTATTGAACTCAAAGCCCCTCGGTTACATCTCAAGTGATGTAGCAGATGTCGACCCAGTCACCCCCAACACACTCTTGATGGGGCGGCTGGACCCCGCGCTACCACAGACAATGTACAGGCCTGAAGAAGCGAACGGCCGAAGAATGTGGAGGTACAGTCAAGTACTGGCTGACAAGTTTTGGAACAGCTTCCTACTCCACTACCTACCGTCTCTACAGACCCGCCAGAAGTGGGTAAAAGAGAGAGACAATTTGACAGAAGGAACAGTCGTCATGATTATCGACCAGTCACTACCCCGAGCTATGTGGCCGGCTGGCCGCGTAAGCAAAGTGATCACCGGTGCCGATGGAAAGGTCCGAGCAGCTGAAGTGCTCGTCCAAGGACGGACTTACACCCGACCCGTGGCGAGGCTAATAGAACTGCCAAGGCTCCCCGATACTATCGATGACGACCATGACCCTATGACTTTGTGAGTTGACTGACCCTTACAGCGGACATTGAGTAGTGGACAGTGCGGTTAATCTGTCTCTGCTTAGCTAATTAGGTGGGACTAATTAGGGGGCGGCTGTTGTGAAGGATCAGATTAAACCGAATATATATATTTATTTATGGATATATATTGAATAGTATTTGTATACCGTTTGATATCCCTTGTATATTCCTTGTACATATACACGGAACATTCCTTTATTCTACTACAGCCCATAATAGTTCATTCTCTTATTGGACAAAAGGACCAGGCGCCAGGGACCAGCCCCTGGCGTTCAAGTTCAAAGGTACCGACGAGACATGCCCTTACTAGCCCCGGCTCTGCGCAGGAATACGGCTACCGAAAGCAGAGTGGCCCTATTTGTTCACTGTGCATATAAATATGGCGCAAGAAATGTAGAATTCCTCTTAGTCCTTTACCATTCTACCCAACTAAGTAACAGAACGTGAAGCCTCACCCCACGATACCGCGTGCGGTGTAGTATGGCCTGTTTGGCCTTAGAGTAGCATTGAGACCTCGTGCGAATTAATAGCTGAATTGCCAGAGTTTGGCACCGTATTTCTATTAAGTAATAATAGTCTATTATGTATGGTGCATCGTGCGGTTAGAGTTCTAAAGTGAGCAGCACCCCCATCGCTTCCTCGTGTTATCTAGAGTCTTAACCAGGTTGGGCAGACCACACGTGGTGCTTTCATCCGAGGAGTTCTAGGCGAGGACCGAGTGGACCTGTACATTGGATTACCTACCCGACGACTGCTGAGCCCTATGCGGCATGGAATATATATTTGCTTTGGTACTTTGATTTGCGGAGCGGATAATCGCCAACACCGGTGAGTGTTGGATCTACCCCGAAAGGAGTCAAGGTGAGACGGCGCTCAGACCAGACTGAGGTCGCCTCGCTTCTTCTTCACTGTGGAGCTACAGCTACAGCTACAGCCTACAAGAGAGCCAAGGTGTATTCATCTGTGGATCAAGATTCTACTGCACTGTCTTCTGTACGTGAAGTCTCCCTAGACATCGTTGACCAGACGGGATACGGCCGACGGCTCTCCTACCCCCCCCTACTGGCTTACAACCGGCAGGACCCCCCTACAGTATATCCAGCTATAATCATTAAGTGACCATAGATATAATTCCCTAAGAGCCAGGTTGTATACTTGCTTCCTGCGTAACCAGAGATTGGACATTCAGCGTTGATTTGCCTACGAGTACTCATTTGCCTTACAAGAGCATTCAAATCATAAATGTAATGGTGAATATTATATGTACCTTTTGCTATATATTAAATATTTGATTATTACCTTTGTGTGGACCTGGTTTCATGGTGGGAAAGTGTTCATCATATTTAGATATTGTGTACTGTATGGCCAGTAGTTAAAGTACATAAAGCGGTAGTGGTTTAATTCAAGTTCAAGTTCAAGTTCTTTAATAGTTGTCATACAGAAGTACAGAATACTTTCATACAAAATGCTTCTTACTGTTACGCTCCAGAGACTGTGCTAGACAAGATAGTATCAAATAACATAATAACATAATATAGCATGATACCATACTTATCAATACAGTCAGGGAATTGTACCCCTCAGTTACAGATATACATTCAAAAATATGTATATACATTCTAAAATATACAGCCCAAGATATAAGTAATATACAGTCAAATGTACAGTAAACATTTTAAAATGTAGATGTAAAAAATAAAGAGTCCAGGAAAATATGCAAGAGTTTGTACTGTTACTCAACTGTGAAGTTGTTGAACTGTGAAGTACAACTGTGAAGTTGTTGAACTGTGAAATACAACTGTGAAGTTGTTGAACTATGAAGTACAACTGTGAAGTTCAACTGTGAAGTACAACTGTGAAGTTGTTGAACTATGAAGTACAACTGTGAAGTTGTTGAACTGTGAAGTACAACTGTGAAGTTGTTGAACTGTGAAGTACAACTGTGAAGTTCAACTGTGAAGTACAACTGTGAAGTTGTTGAACTGTGAAGTACAACTGTGAAGTTGTTGAACTGTGAAGTACAACTGTGAAGTTGTTGAACTGTGAAGTACAACTGTGAAGTTGTTGACATGGTCCCACTTCAGTCCAAACATCAGTGCTTCTGTCTGCTCTCTGGCTGTTGGTGACTCCAATGTGACTTTGAGGGAAAATAACTAATTTAATGTTCCAGTCACGATGTCAGTGCCCAGGGCGTCCTGGTGGCTCAACACGCTAAGGGGTGCACACCATGACCTTTGTTGCATGTTACCCCACTTCTCTCTACCCCCCGATAGAATATAGAATAGCAGGCTTATAAATTACCTTATTATGGCCAAGTCACACATCTATGGATCGGGCCAATGGCATAGTTCAATATGGATTTAGTACCACCAGGCGCCCCTGACAGGGCAGCAAAAAACGTGAATGAAATCTACTGTAAGTACAGTTACTTTTTTTATAATGTAAATATCTCTGCCATTTTTCAACACGTTTTTTTGCTAGACGTTCACAGAAAGGTAGAGTAACTAACTACATTCTATTTTATGGCAATACCATTCAGGTTTGTTTGACCCATGAGATATGATCCTGAAAATAAGGGTAAAAAAAAAGCTTCACGCTGGAAGTCAAATGATTGACAGGGGCTGGCATGAGCTGGGATCATTTCCTCGCTAATTCATAAGGTTTCTGTCGGGATGTGCCAAAATATTTATACACTCATATTTCGCTAATAACACTTAAAATCATTGGTAAACAAACGTAGTGCTGAAAATATACACGTTGACTGCTGTTTTGATAGGGTTAGGGTATTTACTCTTGGCTACACATTTGGCCGCATAGTGTGCGTATACGGGCCGTTGACCGTTAACAGGTTTTTGTTGGAACATTTCAAGTAAGTGTTTGACAAATAAGTGGCGCGGATTTTATGTTTAACTAATATAAAAGGCTACTGAGCAAGACAAATTGAATTACACGGTGTACCATCGGCCATGTAAACTCAACGTTTAATTGCCCAGGTGTGATATGTGGCCAGCATGGCGTAGCATTGCTGCCGGGGACTAGCGAGGTTGTTCCACCCTGCTCTTCATCAACGGGTACGAGCAACACTTGGAGGTGTTTTTGGGGACCCTGTGTGATCGTCCTGCTTCAGTGGAGAGCTGATTCAGGACGCTGGTGAGAGTGTTGATGTTGTAATTTGAGTCAGTCTTGCGCTCTGTCATAATTCAGTGGTTTCCCCCGCAGCACCCTGTCAGATAGAAAGATGGAGCCTGAGGCCATCTAAAGGCAGCCCCAAGGCAGTTTGGTGTGTGTGTGTGTGTGTGTGTGTGTGTGTGTGTGTGTGTGTGTGTGTGTGTGTGTGTGTGTGTGTGTGTGTGTGTGTGTGTGTGTGTGTGTGTGTGTGTGTGTGTGTGTGTGTGTGTGTGTGTGTGTGTGTGTGTGTGTGTGTGTGTGTGTGTGTGTGTGTGTGTGTGTGTGTGTGTGTGTGTGTGTGTGTGTGTGTGTGTGTGCGTGCGTGCGTGGGTGGGTGGGTTGAGATTGATTGGGGGGGGGGGTGTAATTTTGCACACTATTGCTATCCATCTGTGTCCGTGTGTTGTGTGTGTGTGTTACAGGATACAGTATACCCTATATTACTTATCACTATCAATTAAATCATAAATTGGTTTGAATATGGCCACCAGTGATGTCATCGGGGACATTGAACCCTTGTGTTGTGTTAATTACAGCTTGATGAAATTATGTAGATGAAAAAATAGCAATACATTGTCTTATAGTCACTGCTACCTTAAAATTGAATTGAGCTGCAATTAACACAACTCAAGGATTAAATGTCCCCGGTGATATGGCTATTATTTACAGAATTTACTCTCTATAGGTGTTACGGGGGGCTACGGTAGCGGAACCCAATAGCAGAAACACAGGGAGAGAGAGAGTGGAGCGGTTTAGGATATTTATTCCAATAGGTACCATGCGTAAGTACAACAATGGAATGTGCAGAATGAGATACAGGAGTGCTCTTCGTTCTCCTCGGGAACGTCCGGGCGGGCGGCGTCTCGATAGACAGCGTAGGCCGGCAGCGGGTTATCCTGGGCAGAGGGAGAACAAAGGTTAGAGAAGGGTCGGCAGTATTTAGGTGAGAGCAGCAAGGTAGGATACGTCCTTGTACCTAGGATGGCTAGATAACACTCCGACGAAGGACGACAGGATCCGTGGGGTGATATAGGGGCTGCTGATGAGCGAATCCCTCACAGCTGTGCTGATTGACGCCAGTTTGACAGCGTGGGAATGCTGCAGCAGGAAGCTGCCCATATATGGGCGCGGCAGGACGGGGGCAGAGGAAGGCCCGGGCCATGATTGTGACAATAGGGAGGTGTAGTCTTCCTACTAATTGCCAAGCTACTTCGCTGAAATAGAATCCAAAACTACTTTCAAGAAAACATTTAAATACCATCTACTAACGAACATGCACTGAACCTTTATGGCAGAGCGGTGAAAACCAATTGACTATTAAATGTATTTATGTTGATGGCAATGAGTGCTGCTCAGGAAGCACTATTTATTTGATATGAATTATTTTATTTTAATACTTTTAACTAATAAATATCTTGTACAATATCATCCTAACTGAGGATGAGATTGTTAATGATGTTGATAATGATGTAATTGATGATGTAATTGATGTTGATGTTGATAATGATGTAATGTGTTGAATATTGTTGTATTGTTGTAAGTGCCGGACCACAGGAAGAATAGCTTTTGTCAAGTGCAAAAGCTAATGGGGATCCTAAATAAACATAACAAACATAGTCTGACGTCACTGGTTGTTCCACCCGTATAGGGATTCATCATTGGGAAAATGGATTATCGGCTATTGTAACAATTCTGCAGCATGGAAATTGAAAAGCTTTCATTATTTTTATTTTTTATTTTTTGATCTTTTTCCCCCTCCATTTTCCTCCGATTTTCTCCCATCCCAATGTTAGTCGTTATGCCAATTCCCAATCCCCTTCCTGGTCGCTGCGCACTTACCCCCCACAGTCAGTCTGGGAGAGTGGAGGCTATCACGTGCTTCCTCCGACACACGTCCAGCCAATCAACCGCTTCTTTTCACCTGGCAGCGCGGATTCTCATTGAGAGGGCGTAGCGTGTGGAAGGATCACACTATCCCACTCAAGTCCTATCCGCGCTTAGCAGGCGCCCCAACCGAACTGTAGGAGTCGCTGTTTACAACGACCCGGACCCACCCCGCCAGCTTCTCCCACCCTCTAATACTGCCAATTGTATTAGTGTGAACGGCCAGCCAAGCTGGTGACAACCCCGGAGCTGTGAGCTGGATTCGAACAGGCGAATCTAGCCGCTCCGGGTTTGGTGACGAACGCAATCTCTGTTACGCCACCTGACCGCCCGAAAAGCTTTCATTTTTGCACAAAATGAGTTCCCTTTATACCACTAATGTTATTGTTTAAGCATTTTTGGTTGAAATAAAGGTAGTTATAAGGTTTTTAATTTGTCATTAAAAACTAACTACACTTAGTAGTTACACTTTCAGAGCTGTCGCCTAATCCACATCATGGCCAACTGATACCAAGCTAGCTAGCTAACGTTACCGTTACCATTGCTAAACATATTGGACGTTAGCAATGTCTGTTGTGTCCATAAGTTCCCTGGCAGAATACTTTGTTGGTGAGGACAAAAGTATACAAAGAGGAGAGAACCATTTTAAATCGGGGCATGTGGAGGAGTTTCGGGAATGCCGGCTAGCAAGCTAGCTAGGTACTACTAACGTTACCTAAAAAACAATAACATTATAAACTATACACAATATGTGCAACGAAACAATGATTTACATTAGTATTTACAGTGACTGCTAAACGAACAATGAATGAACACTACACAACAACAACCACCAAACGCACATAGCACACACATCCACACGCACACACTCACTTTAAACAAACACACTGTAGCACCCACTCCACACACTTTATAGCACACACCCACTTTAAACAAACACACTGTAGCACCCACTCCCCACACTTTATATTTATTGATGAAGGATTGCACTACAACTCGCACACCTTACTGTAAATTGTACCTAAAATTGTACCTCATCCCATTTCTGCTTTGCACTAGATAGTACTGTACATTAGTACACTGCATAGTATTGTATATTATATGGTAACTCAGAACATTGTACATATGTCTATACCGAACACTGTGACCTCATTTTTCTTCTTCTAAATTACATGCTATATTATGTTATTTGATACTATCTTGTCTAGCACAGTCTCTGGAGCGTAACAGTAAGAAGCATTTTGTATGAAAGTATTCTGTACTTCTGTATGACAACTATTAAAGAACTTGAACTTGAACTTGATTTAATATGCAGCGAAATAACGTTATACGATTTAAAATATAAATACAAATATCGTAACGTGGAGATGTTAGGAGATGTTTTCAACAAACGGGGTTTTTGTAGATATGAAGACATACATAAAAATGTTTATCTCACCAGTTCCACATATTATTTTTACGCACAGTTATTGGCATGTTTGAAGGCTCATGGAGTCCCATTAAGGATACCAATTGAACACCACAGATACCACAAATTCTTCTATGAAAGAGAGACATCGAGAGGTTTTGTATCAGATTTGTATCATCAATTACTAACGTCCTCATATGGAATCCTCCCCCTAGACTCAGTCTGGAGGAGGGATATACCAGACCTGGAAATAAATTTTGATTGGCAAGAAGCCTGGGCAAACGTTCGACTTGCGTCACGTAATCCGGACCATCAACAAATTAATCTTATATATATAGCCCTAGGCTGCCCAGCAACCATGACGTAATTGGAAATTATATGTTGTGATGTCCTCCATCACTAATTTGCTTTATTCTCTTTGCCGCCATCTTTGTTTTCATAGATCACTATGAACACATTTCAACGAGCTTGACACTTCCATGTGTTTCAAAACACAAAAACTATGGCGATGAGGGTGTCACAATAAGGTGTCAGTCAGGTGATCATGAGCTCGTAATTCTGACTATTGTTTTGACTACTTCACTTCTTGAAGTGGCGTTTTTTATAGCTACGTTTTAACAGCAAAGTGAACAGGCCCTTCCGTTTCCATAAATGGTAAATGGACTGCGTTTATATATCGCTTTTATCCAAAGCGTTTTACAACGTATGCCTCACATTCACACATAACTCACACATTCACACACCGACAGCGAAGGCGACCATGCAAGGTGCCGACCAGGTTGTGGGGAGCAGTTAGGGGTTAAGTGTCTTGCTCAAGGAGGAGTCGGAATCGAACCGGGAACCTTCTGATTACCAGACGACTGCTCTACCCCTGTCGCCCCCCAATCCGTACCTCAAGTTTGAAGTTCAAGTTTTGTTTTATTTGTCACGTATAAAGTACATGTACATTACAGTGAAATGCTTGGTTCTGTATGTGTAAGGGCTGCATGTGTGTGTGGGTCACGTGCAGATAATAGGGACTCTCTAAGTTATCCGTGTATGAATAACCGCTAAACTGCTTACGCAGACATTAAGGAGAAGGGGGAAAATAAACAACAAAAAACAACCTTTACAGGTGAACGCCTCAAAGTGAGTATTTAAGAAATTAAGTAAAATCCAAAAAACAGGACAACACTCATTAAAGAGGTAAAAAATAAATAAGCCACAAAGGCAACTCCTAAAAACAGAGTTTATATTGAAAACATAAAACAATAAACCTCCACCAAGGGAGTTTATGTGCAAAGGACAGTTCCAAAAGAACACAAGAAAACACTACCATAAAGGGATCAGCCTCTATAAAATAAAGTGTAAAATAAACCAGTAGCCCAAAACAACTATGGCTACAAAAGAAGGCTAAATGCTGAATAGGGCAGCACTACACTTTAAAGGTCCCATGCATTATAAATGGATTTTTTCAGTATTTATCATTGTTTTATAGCAATAGAGGTTAGTATCAATGGGTCTGTGTCTCTAATTACCATAGTCTAGTCTCGAGTTCACGAGATCTTCCCTCACTCAACTAAGCTGTTCTGATTTGACGGTTTTGCTGACGTGAATATAACACTGATTTGCATAACTAACGCCCCCTCTATGGTTGACAGCGACAGCAGAGCGAGTGGAAAATCTTCACTTCCTCAAACAGAGCGAGGCAGATAGTGTAATCCGACACTTCCTCAAACGAGAAAGTGCTGGACTGCGACTCTGCGAGGGAGAGAGAGAGATAGAGAGGGAGAAAGGGAGAGATAGAGAGGGGGACCCGTCTTCTCATACACACGCAGCGTTTACAGTGCTCCATGCCTCCGTGTGTCCCTCTCTCTCTCCCTCTCTCCCTCTCTATCTCTCTCTCTCCCTCGCAGTCGAGCACCAGCATATCACTGTAATATCTTTGCGCATGCTCCCACGCGCACGCCCGTATTCCGATCCGTACAATAATAATCACAGGGGTATATATTGTCATTTGAAACAAGTTACCAATGCATTGTCCCGTGGGATTGATTTTTTTATTATCGAATTCCATACATTTTTCATCAATCTAGCCTCACGTTACCAGTGGGGATCTGTCTGAACTCGAACAGGGAAAATACCGCCCCCTATCGTCTCTCCGGATGGTACTGCACCCCTTTGGATTGGATTGAATGAAACGCATGGAGAAAAAAAAGTCCTGCTTCCACATTTTACTTGTCAGACAAGTAACCGGAGACGATCCAAGAAATCGCCCACCACCAGAACAGCGGACAATATATGTTTCCAGTACCCAGCGTTGGATAAATAAACGCGATCGATATTTGGAATGGCGATCAGGAATTGGAATAATCTTTTTGGAGAACATCTGATCTGAGGTATTTTACCAGTCTTGGGATAATCAGAGCTATTTTCACCTATATATCAGCGTGTGCCATATGTGTGTATGTGTGTGTCTGTGTGTGTGTGTGCGATCAGAAATAAATTTTTCAGCCCGCTTCTATAGCGTGTGTTGTATATTCACAACATGAATATCCATTAATTACAGCACAGTAGTGAGGTTGTTAACTAGAGGAAGGGAAAGATCACAGTGTGATAGAAACAATGGTCCTCATCTGGGCTCCCAAATTTAGCCAGTAGAGAATAAGTTGTATACAGCCAGACAACCGGTAGCTATGGTCCAATATTCATTTAATTGCAGCGTGGGCCGAGATTGGAATAATGCATTGGTTACACACAGGACATTTCAAACACAATACATGATTTGTACAAAAGGATTTGATGCAGGTAAATTACAATAGCCCTCGTTGGCTTTTTACATCAAAAGACAGTATTGTACATACATTTTAGTCATGTTATGTTAATGAAATAAGACCATAGTACTCTGTCACCACATGATAAAACCTGGGCCTAAGATAGGCATCTTACTCTAGTAGTTATCACATTATTCCATATACAGTTTCTACTCACATAGGGACAAAGTAGACCATGGTCGTGGTGGTGATGGAGGACGCAGACTCAGACCCCCTGGGTAACGGTGTGTGGCGGGTGTCCTGAGCTGGCCTGGCCTTCCTCACCAAAACCCACTGTTTTATACTTATAGATTTCATGACCTCACTTTTCTTAACCTAATTCCACCAATCACCAGTATCTAAACACAGGCAGTCCTCATTTGGTGTCTCCTGGTCGTATGTGTCTGTAACAGCCATGGGTTGCCCCCTCCTTTTTGGCCAGAGGGGGGGTTGGACTGTGGCCTCCTTTGAATGAATCACTCAGGTTAACATTCCTTCTATTTGGTTCCTCTGTAAGTTACTTTTCTAATAGGTTACTATACTCTTGTTTTATTATTCCAATATTGTTTTTCATTCTAAACTAATATAATGCAATTATATTTCCTGTGACCTCTAATCTTGGTTAGACAACTGTCTTTAGTGCTGTAGTCACCGTTTTTCTGTGGTGTGTGACTGAGTAAACAATGTCGTCATGAGGTGTCGCCTGGTGGTGTTCAACTGATGAGGTCTGATGACTTCAGCCTTAATAGTGCTTGTGTTGAAAACACTAACCCAGTATATTCAGTGCGTCTTAGGTTAATACTATTCAATTCACAAGAGCCATCCCAAAACCCTGTCTACCAACTGACACTTTGTATTTTCTGACCACATTACTCTGGTCTCACAGAGGCATTTCCGTTTTTGGTCTCTCTGCTGTGCTCAACTGTCACATGTCTAGGTGTTTGGTTCTTGGGGGGTTGGAATGTCTCTTGTACAACCGTGTAAACAACCCTATAGGCTTGGCCTGCAGGTTTTCTCCAACATGTGCTCTGAGAGTCTATGTAATGCCTCACTACAGATATTTTCAGTTTTCTGGGTTAATCTAACATTTTTGATTATGAAATCATGAAATTATGAAGTCAAGGTTACCACAGCTCCTCCCTTTGACATTTTACTAATGTCATATTACAATTATCTTGACTTAATTTCTATACATACTAGCCATCCAATTTAACATAATAACAAAAATCATAAAAATTTGAATTTTTCTCAATTTTTTCTTCTCAATTTTTTCCATTCTTCTTTGGTCCATCTTCAATTTTTGCCTTCTTGTCTTCTTCTTTTCTTAGTTCCCGCATTTCCCCTGACTATGGCCCCTCCCGGGAGTCCTGGTGACCCATTCATCCAGATCCCTATTTAACCTATTCTGCCTTAAATGAAACAGTGTTCACCACTGTTTCATCAGGCCTCGTTCTTCTGGGCACGTTGAATATGCTAAAAACAATTAAAACAATTTAATCTAAACATTATACATTTAAAGTCTAATCAATCACAATTTTTCTTTTTAAATTACAGTATCCGTTTACATGATCTGAGGGGAGACAAGATCCATTAGCATCACAATATTTTCATTTTACATTCATTCTCTGAAATAATCTCTTCTTTCTGCTAATTTTTTCTTTAAGATAGTACAATCACGTCTGCATATTTAACTAATTGCTTCCCACCTATCCTCCCCCCTTTTATGACACATAACGGTCATAAACTTGTCACTTCTTGTTCCCTCAGCTCAGTTTTGGCAGAGGAAAGCAGAATTTCAACGAAAATTTTCTTTTACCCATTCTCCTCACCCTGGCCATATCCTTACTTATGTGAATGCATCTATATCTGACCCTGCGTTGTGTAATTTATCCGCCCTTTGCCTGCGCATTTTACCAAATCAATGTGCACAAGACAAAGCCCATCAGTATCTATACAGTCTCGTCCCTGTCCCCGCAGTCCAACCACAACTCCCCAGAGAACCTCGTTTACACACTGTCAGCTCAGTCTTCAGACCGGCCCCGCCCCCCCCAGGCCAGGTCATCCCAGGTCCAGCCATTGATTACCTCATGACAACCCGTCGTCAGATGATTATAGCATGGAAGTTCCTCCAAACCACATCTGTTCAGTTTTTACAACCTGGCCTCACCCGCATGGGGTTTGTACAGGCAGGGGTCTCTGCGTACAAGAATTCTCTCACCTTCATTGGACTGCAGAGTAACAGGGAAAAATGAAATCCTACGTCACTGCTTCTAATGAAATGTATTCATGTGTCCCCCATCGTCGATCTGCCTTCCCCCTCCCTTTTTCTGAGCTGTGGAAGACACAAGCACAGAGCAAACTTTTTACACAATACGTCAACATACTTAATAAGGGAAGCCATCAATTCCATATGCAAACCGTGGTGGCACTACTTAACTGTCATCGATTTGATCCAATGCATCTCCTCTCCCGGCAGTCCTCTCCCCAGATCATTTAACAAACATTTGGGAAGAAAAAGAGAGAAGAAAAAAAAAAAAATCAAACAATTAACCAAATATTCAAATATAACACATCCTCCGACCACATGCCTTGCAATTTCTACATGTGAGACTATCAACCACATGCCTTGCAATTTTCACATAAAAAATCACCATTCATACCTAAAACAGCAAATCAATGAAATAAAATAACAAACAGGTCTTCCAAAACCATCCATCTTATCATCTATCATCTATCATCAATTCTCACACACACCCTCAATTGGAACAGCATCCTGTCCCTGAGACTCGACACCTCTTAAGTCAGCACAATCACCCCTACTGGTTCCTATTCAAACACCTTTCAGTCCACACAACTACAGATCAAAACACTTAGAAAATAAATTTAAAAATGTACATTCACGCTTACTCATACATACAAAAATCAAATTTAAATTAATATGACATAAAATAAACACTTTCATCCAATTCCTCATTGTCACAACCCATTCAATCCTGAACATCAGAGTTCTTAGAAAAGAAATAAAATCCAAAGCCAATCAAACCTCACAATTCAACATCATCCACACATCCTGAGCACACCACAGTGGCTGTTACTTCTAAACAAAACAAACTCTTTCATTCAAATGATATGAACTGAAATAAAAAATGACATCGCTCACTCCTTCACTCCTGCACCAAAATCCCTTTTATACATACTCAATAATCTCTCAACCACACAAAATAACCAACATCTTCTCTCATTCTCAGCCACACAGATCATTTCAACCTCATCCTTCATACTATAAACATATACTTTCACCACACTCGTTAATCATTTCACATTCTTGACAAACAAAAGTTAGTTTGCTTCTCCCTCTTCTTCTCTTCCATCAGGCTACACTCATTATCAGGCTAATACCATCTCTTCTCTATCCCTGCACTCAAAAAGGTCTAGCAGAACCTCTTTTTCAACCTGTAGACACCCCAGCCTGCTAGAACTGGGTGATATCTCCAGGTTATTCCTTCAATCAAACAGGCCGCCCTAATCAAATGTAAATAACCTCATCTGATTTGGCTCCCATTCAACAGCCTCCTACCCTCTTTTCTTAAATTAGCCGCTTCCTGTCTCAACCTCTCCCCCGTTGTATAAATAACTGTCATCACTTTACAACTGTCTTCTGCATCTTCACCTCTAACCTCTACTTCCCCTGCTCCTAACTACCTAGCTCCATTCCGTCTCCCTGTTTGCAGCTGTACAACTGCACACTCCTATCTTCACCTCTGTGACCTCTCTCCGTTGCGTCCAGTCTCACTCCCTGCTTGGCCCCCCTCGGGCCGTTTACTGCTTAGTAAAGATAGCCCGGGTCACTCTTCACGAGTTCCCGTGACCTTCCCTAAATCGCTTTACCACCCATCGACCCTCCTGAAATTCAACAAAAGGTTAGTCATTACACACACAAATCATTTATAATAACTGCTAAAACACAATCTTACATCAAAACAGCTACTAAACAAACCCCCTGTCACTATTATCCCACTGTGACCCAAGGATTCTGCAATCAATAAAGATATAACATTATTCTAAGCTCACAATTGTACATGTCACACAGATTAAAACAATTACTTTTTTAACACAACATCATCTAAGTAATAAAATTACCACCTAAACATATCCCACAGACTTAATGTATATATTTTGTTCCCATTTTTAAATGATACATTGACCCAGAGTAGTTAAATTGTGTGTCTAACTTGGTCACAGGCAAACGAAATCATTCCCTTAATATAGACTCACTGCAATGTTCTGCAGTATAAACCCCAAATTGATTTCCTCCCCAATGACTATCTCCCATAATCTACAACATCACACATGTACACACTTGTTTTGTGCAGTGCACACAGTATTTCCCTTCTCAATAAATAGCCACTGATAAGGTTAGTTTTGTGAAATTTTAACCTATTACCGGCAACGTCCATCAACTCATTCTCAACTTCCTCCCTTAAACCAACCACTAATAAGTCACCTATCTCTACCCCTGCGTACACATAAATACAATGCACAATATACAAATATAACCATAATACATAATATAGAATATCCTCTCACCCGTTATTCCTGTCCCCTGAGCGAATTTACGAATTACGAATGCATTGATCCACGTTGTATCGCGCATGCGCAGTGGCCAACGTTGCTCCCCGGACGATGTATTCCGGCAAAGCACAACTACACACTGCCACGACATTCACAACATGCCACGTTCTCTACCCTTCCCCAAACATCATTCTCAAAACTCGAAACGTAACATGTCGCTCGCAAACGCCACACAACAACAGCACGCAAGCTAACTAGCTTAGCCAGCCTCCATGCGAGGTTCAAGGCCCTCACGGGAGCCGTGCCTTTCAAGATCCATTCATCCACGCAATTCGCTCAGTACCAATCAAAGCATAAACAACTCACATAAGCCTAAAATAACCAACTCTAAAAGAACAAACTAACGTAAAAGAATTTAAAAACATTCTCATATATCAACGCCGTTACACAGATCAACATTAATCATTTCTCCTACCCTTCTCTCTGCCTGGTCGCACGCGCCGTGAACGCTACACACTCTCCATTCAACACCATGACGTCATCCTCATGCGACTTCTTTCATTCACCATGACTAACCATGACGTCATCATCCTGCGACTTCTGTCATTCACGTTACTCTTGTACACAATTTCTATCGCATCATATACAACCACTAAAACGACCCCAATCACTGCAACAAACGCATCGACTCGCCTTCTAACAACAATTTCTCTCACAGCGTTTCGCAAATGTCTTCACAACGGCGCTCTAACATCTCTAGAATACCGCATCCTCTCCGCCAAGCTAAACCAGTTAGCTCCAACCTCCAATACGATTTGCTCCAGACTAGTATCGATCCGATCCACGTCAAAACGTAACAACCTTCGTCAAGCTTGCTACTGATCACATACAATTTACACAAATACACAAATACAAACAAACCGAGACATCGACCACATGGCGCAACGCTATTAACCTTGGATTCTTGTGTAAGCCGACTTTTCATCTAAAAAAATTTCACGGAACATCCGCTAGTGTCTATTTCCTAAAAAACCCATATTTTCCTAATCTCCCGCGTCAAACACAGTCCTCTGAGCGGCGAGCCCAGTCATATATTTAATAATAAAATTTCGTCCCACTAATAGGGTAAAGAATTCCCACGTTTACACTCTCATGTCTCCTTCAAATAATTTACCTATCCCTAACCTACATGCTTCAAGATGTCTGCACCTAAGCCATTTTTCTATCCCTAACCTACATGCTTCAAGATGTCTGCACCTAAGCCATTTTTCTATCCCTAACCTACATGCTTCAAGATGTCTGCACCTAAGCCATTTTTCTATCCCTAACCTACATGCTTCAAGATGTCTGCACCTAAGCCATTTTGCTATCCCTAACCTACATGCTTCAAGATGTCTGCACCTAAGCCATTTTGCTATCCCTAACCTACATGCTTCAAGATGTCTGCACCTAAGCCATTTTTCTATCCCTAACCTACATGCTTCAAGATGTCTGCACCTAAGCCATTTTGCTATCCCTAACCTACATGCTTCAAGATGTCTGCACCTAAGCCATTTTGCTATCCCTAACCTACATGCTTCAAGATGTCTGCACCTAAGCCATTTTTCTATCCCTAACCTGTCCCTAAATTATGACTAATAACCACTCGTCGGGCCGCCGGCCTTATATAATCAACACAAAATAAAAAAGTCCCATCCTCCTGCTCCCAATGGTATGCACAAATACGCTGCTCGTATTTCCTGTAATGCAACTCAAAATAAGCAGGTTCAGTTCTGGACATCCTAACCTAACATCACCACCAGTCCTGTAAGCAAACAATACACATATCCACCCTGGGTCCTACTGTGGCTATACACGACCATCAATATTCCTATTCACCCCATGTCTCTCTCATCCTCCAGACAGCCTCTCACTCTGTACTGCAAATTTCCAACCTCCCGGTTCTTTTTCTGCATGCTCATTATGTGAACAAATCAGAACGGGTCTTAAAAACGGCACTAACTGTTGTATATTCACAACATGAATATCCATTAATTACAGCACAGTAGTGAGGTTGTTAACTAGAGGAAGGGAAAGATCACAGTGTGATAGAAACAATGGTCCTCATCTGGGCTCCCAAATTTAGCCAGTAGAGAATAAGTTGTATACAGCCAGACAACCGGTAGCTATGGTCCAATATTCATTTAATTGCAGCGTGGGCCGAGATTGGAATAATGCATTGGTTACACACAGGACACTTCAAACATAATACATGATTTGTACAAAAGGATTTGATGCAGGTAAATCACAATAGCCCTCGTTGGCTTTTTACATCAAAAGACAGTATTGTACATACATTTTAGTCATGTTATGTTAATGAAATAAGACCATAGTACTCTCTGTCACCACATGATGAAACCTGGGCCTAAGATAGGCATTTTATCACATTATTCCATATACAGTTTCTACTCACATAGGGACAAAGTAGACCATGGTCGTGGTGATGGTGGAGGACGCAGACTCAGACCCCCTGGGTAACGGTGTGTGGCGGGTGTCCTGAGCTGGCCCTGCCTTCCTCACCAAAACCCACTGTTTTATACTTATAGATTTCATGACCTCACTTTTCTTAACCTAATTCCACCAATCACCAGTATCTAAACACAGGCAGTCCTCATTTGGTGTCTCCTGGTCGTATGTGTCTGTAACAGCCATGGGTTGCCCCCTCCTTTTTGGCCAGAGGGGGGGTTGGACTGTGGCCTCCTTTGAATGAATCACTCAGGTTAACATTCCTTCTATTTGGTTCCTCTGTAAGTTACTTTTCTAATAGGTTACTATACTCTTGTTTTATTATTCCAATATTGTTTTTCATTCTAAACTAATATAATGCAATTATATTTCCTGTGACCTCTAATCTTGGTTAGACAACTGTCTTTAGTGCTGTAGTCACCGTTTTTCTGTGGTGTGTGACTGAGTAAACAATGTCGTCATGAGGTGTCGCCTGGTGGTGTTCAACTGATGAGGTCTGATGACTTCAGCCTTAATAGTGCTTGTGTTGAAAACACTAACCCAGTATATTCAGTGCGTCTTAGGTTAATACTATTCAATTCACAAGAGCCATCCCAAAACCCTGTCTACCAACTGACACTTTGTATTTTCTGACCACATTACTCTGGTCTCACAGAGGCATTTCCGTTTTTGGTCTCTCTGCTGTGCTCAACTGTCACATGTCTAGGTGTTTGGTTCTTGGGGGGTTGGAATGTCTCTTGTACAACCGTGTAAACAACCCTATAGGCTTGGCCTGCAGGTTTTCTCCAACATGTGCTCTGAGAGTCTATGTAATGCCTCACTACAGATATTTTCAGTTTTCTGGGTTAATCTAACATTTTTGATTATGAAATCATGAAATTATGAAGTCAAGGTTACCACACGTGCATAAGTTAAGTACACATACTATCGATAATCTAGCGTTTATTTGAATAAATAGGCCGAAAAATTACAACGTGTTTTGTGTATTCCAGTGTATTCCAGTAAAGGGCGTTTATCACAGAATCTTTATTTTCTTCTGGAACTTTCAAAAAACGAGCCTTTTTCCAAATGGTATAAAACGGAAATTAACCGATTAAAAAACAATCCGTTTCGACAATGTTGACTGCAAACAAGTCATTGATAAGCGACGGCCATATTAGACACATAGCCATAATTTAAGATATAGTTTATGCGTTCGCAAATATGAGAGCTCTGTCATTGAAGTGGGTGGTGGCACATGTAACACAACAGAGGGCTCACACCCCTAGTTTCTCAATGCACCCTGTGAACTGTGGAACCTTGAGCCAAGGGAACATCGGAGGGAAGGGGACGAGGTTGTGAAAGAAGTGAACAGGACTCACCCTATCTCCCCTCCGCGCCTGCTTGCAGAAGCGCAGCATGCAAATCCCCCCCCCCCCCCCCCCCAAGTCACACAGAATATTGCCAACATTCATTCAAAGCGGCACCAACCCATCACATTTATGTATGAAGGCTAATTTCCATTCTACCGCAGAGGCAAACAGAATAATACAGTGGGTGTGCAAAGGATACTTTGGCCCGTGGCTTTGGCCTCAATTAGTCTCCCTGATAGCGCTGCTTGATGAGTCATGGCGGCCAAACGTGGCACATTAAGCCCCGGCTAAACCTCTCCACCGACGTTTCATCATCAGCGGTTCCTGTATGCGGCGGACAGACCGGGGCGCGCGGTAATCGTCTGTTCCCTCGCGGTGCGGGTATTAGCTCATTATCACACGCTGTCAGCTTTCTGGAGAGAGGTGACTGTTTGTGATCTGCGATTGCCCCCCCATGACCCAACCCCCCCCCCGTCGTCGGAACGTCGCCACGCCGACGGCTTTGTTTTTGGAACGCAAGTTGCTTGAGGGAACATTGAGCTGAGGAAACATTGGGGTGAGGGAACATTGGACTGAGGGAAAATGGGTTGAGGAAACATTGGGTTGAGGGAACATTGGGTTGAGGGAACTTTGGACTGAGGGAACTTTGGACTGAGGGAACATTACTTAAGGGAACGTTGAGCTGAGGAAACATTCGGTTGAGGGAACATTGGGTTGAGCGAACATTGAGCTGAGGGAATATTGGACTGAGGGAACATTGCTTGAGGGAACATTGGACTGAGGGAACATTGGACTGAGGGAACATTGGGTTGAGCTAAAATTTTGCTGAGTGAACATTGGACTGAGGAAACATTGGGTTGAGGGACCATTGGACTGAGGGAACATTGCTTCAGGGAACAATGAGCTAATGAAACATTGGGTTGAGGGAACATTGGGTTGACCAAACATTGAGCTAAATGGAACATTGGACTGAGGGAACATTGGACTGAGGGAACATTGGACTGAGGGAACATTGGTTGTCTTGACATTCATTGTCTTAATGGGGTACGGAAACCTTGTGGCAAATAATCACTTTCTTCAACTCACGGTTATGAGAAGAGAAGACATGTGTGTTTCATCGTTGTGTGTCCAGTAATTCTCTGAACTCTGACTCTATTACCTTCACCCTAGGTTACCCACACTGTACGACTCTGAACTCTGTTGCCTATACTCTTACTTCATACCTACCTACTGCTCTCACTGTCTACAACTGCCCTACACTGTAATCCGTGTAATCATCATAACCTCATTCTATTCTACCCATATACTCTGTATGATAGCATGTACAACAGTGTTGTATATACCACATATTTACATTTATATCTTTATATCTACCACATATATACCCATATTTGTCTGAATATACCTGCATATAACCCCTCTATATACTTGCTTGTACACCTGTACATAACCCATACTGATTGCATGTACAATAATGCTGTATATACCATATATACTGCATATATATAGTAATAGTCATACTGTCTTTATTTATTATACTACAACCCTGTACACACATTTGATTAGCACTACACTCAGTAGTACTAATTTGTATATTTTGTACCCAGTTTAACCACCTGTACATTGTATATTGCTGTTGCACTTTACTGCTACATTTGCACTCTGGTTGGATGCTTGGATGCAAACTTATTTTCGTTGTACGGTACTGGTGCTGTATAATGACAGCAAATTAGAATCTAATCAAATCTAATCTAATTGCTGTACCACGGTCCATGGTAACATTTTACCACACAGTAGCCTACCTGTTTAGTGTTAATTATAAGTCTAATTACTCCTGTTAGGGAAAGTCACGGAAGGGCATAGCTACAACATCAAAGCTAGCCTCAAGAGACATACTGTACAGTTTGATTAACTAAACTTTCTTGGAAAAAGTTGTTCAAACAAACCTCATACATTGTTAAGGTCATCTGGGACACACTACATAATTATATAGACTCACACAGAAGGAAGATGTGATTGGAAAAAAAATACCTCTTAATTGAAAGCGGAACCTGAGACTTCTCACTGTGAAATAAAAGTGAATACAGATGTCGTTTAACTACATTTTGCAGTAACTCAATTTAAATTTACATTTTGGTTTTAGTAGTTCATTATTTTTTGAGGTGGAGTTAAACTGAAACTATAATTTTGTCTGGAGGCTACTAGGAACGAAAGGACTTATCTATTTATTTATTTGATTTGATTTGCCACTTCCTCTCCTCTCTTGAGTGAAGCCTCTTTGATCAACCCCTCCCTCAAGATATTCTGCTCTGACAGCTAAACTGACAGGTGACCATTGTGGTCGTAAGGTTTGGGAAATGCTCTTGCCAGTTCAAGATAAACACGTTTTAACACCATCACTGCAAGAGCAACTCGAAGGTGTTTACAATGACCAACCCTCTCCATACAGATTCAGACGGAGCACAATGCATAAAAAGCCTTAAGGTTGTTGTTCATAAGGGAACTATACGCATCTCGATCAATAATAATAATAATAATAATAATAATAATAATAATAATAATAATAATAATAATAATAATAATAATAATACATTGTATTTGTAGTGTAGTTTGTAAAAACATAGTATAAACAGATAAGTAACAATAACAACACAAGAAAAGAAAGATAATCACAAGAAATAGCTAGCAATCAAAGGCCTTTTGAAATAGAAATAATTTCAGGCCTATTTTAAAGGAGTCTGGCTCTGTGGTGCCCTCAGCTGGATGGAGAGGCTGTTCCACAGGCGTGGTGCAGAAGGCTCTGACCCCATGGTTCAGAGCCTGGTACTGGGGACCCGGAGGAGCAGGCTACCTGCAGATCTGAGGGTACGGGTGGAGGATAGTGGAGTGATTAGTTCCTGAAGGTAGAGAACGTGATATTATGCATTCCAGTTAATAACATCTAACCACAACACTGATATTTCCTCTCCTTGTCACTGCAGCAACAAGGTGGTTCTTAATCCTCTGCAGACATAAGGCAGACATGGAGAACCATCCAACACTTTTAGATCTCTGCTCCTCCAGAGGAAAGTCACTTCACTGTAACGGCTGCTGCACCAGAGTGAGATTGAGGGAACTTTGGGCAGAGAGAACATTGGGCCGAGGGAACATTGGTTGGACTGAGGTATCTTGTGTTCTCAACCAGAGAGAGAGAGAGAGAGAGAGACA
>NC_140176.1:38637445-38696984 GCF_963971535.1 Notolepis coatsorum | reverse complement strand
TGTTGTGTTCCTTTGAAATACATCTTTGCAGAATGAACATTCATGCTAATTTTTTTTTTCAGAAAGATTATAAGCACATTCTTTAAGCACTACATTTAAAGAGATCCCCTCTGTAGTATTGTATGTGGGGAAAGACAATATTTTTACAAATGTATCTATAAGAAATTAACAAGTCAGTTAGCCCCCTAAGGATTTATTTAGTCAAGGACGGCCCCGTACCCAGGGCTACTGCAGTGCTGCCTCCTCTCTGCCCCTCCTCCTCCTCTCTGCCCTTCCTCTCCTCCTCTCTGCCCCTCGTCTCCTCCTCTCTGCCCCTCCTCTCTCCTCCTCTCTGCCCTTCCTCTCCTCCTCTCTGCCCCTCGTCTCCTCCTCTCTGCCCCTCCTCTCCTCCTCTCTGCCCCCCTCTCCTCCTCTCTGGCCCTCCTCACCTCCTCTCTGCCCCTCCTCACCTTCCTCTCTGCCCCCCCTCTCCTCCTCTCTGCCCTTCCTCTCCTCCTCTCTGCCCCTCGTCTCCTCCTCTCTGCCCCTCCTCTCCTCCTCCTCTGCCCCCCCCTCTCCTCCTCTCTGCCCTTCCTCTCCTCCCTCTTCTGCCCCCTCGTCTCCTCCTCTCTGCCCCTCCTCTCCTCTCTCTCTGCCCCCCCTCTCCTCCTCTCTCTGGCCTCCTCTCCTCCTCTCTGCCCCTCGTCTCCTCCTCTCTGCCCCTCCTCACCTCCTCTCTGCGTCTCCTCTCCTCCTCTCTGCCCTCCTCACCTCCTCTCTGCCCCTCCTCACCTCCTCTCTGCCTCCCCTCCCTCTCCTCTCTCCTCCTCTCTGCCCCTCCTCTCCTCCTCTCTGCCCCTCCTCTCCTCCTCTCTGCCCCCTCGTCTCCTCCTCTCTGCCCCTCCTCCTCCTCCTCGTCTGCCCCTCGTCTCCTCATCTCTGCCCTTCCTATCCTCCTCTCTGCCCCTCGTCTCCTCCTCTCTGCCCTTCCTCTCCTCCTCTCTGCCCCTCGTCTCCTCCTCTCTGCCCCCCCTCCTCCTCCTCTCTGCCCCTCCTCTCCTCCTCTCTGCCCCTCCTCTCCTCCCTCTCTGCCCCTCGTCTCCTCCTCTCTGCCCCTCCTCTCCTCCTCTCTGCCCCTCGTCTCCTCCTCTCTGCACCTCGTCTCCTCCTCTCTGCCCTTCCTCTCCTCCTCTCTGCCCCTCGTCTCCTCCTCTCTGCCCCTCGTCTCCTCCTCTCTGCCCCTCGTCTCCTCCTCTCTGCCCCCCCTCTCCTCCTCTCTGCCCCCTCCTCACCTCCTCTCTGCCCTCGTCTCCTCCTCTCTGCCCCTCCTTCTCCTCCTCTCTGCCCCTCGTCTCCTCCTCTCTGCCCCCCCCTCTCCTCCTCTCTGCCCTTCCTCTCCTCCTCTCTGCCCCTCGTCTCCTCCTCTCTGCCCCCCCCCTCACCTCCTCTCTGCACCTCGTCTCCTCCTCTCTGCCCCTCCTCTCCTCCTCTCTGCCCTTCCTTCCTCCTCCTCTCTGCCCCTCCTCTCCTCCTCTCTGCCCTTCCTCACCTCCTCTCTGCACCTACCCTCTCCTCCTCTCTGCCCTTCCTCTCCTCCTCTCTGCCCCTCGTTCTCCTCCTCTCTGCCCCTCCTCACCTCCTCTCTGCCCCCCCTCACCTCCTCTCTGCCCCCCCATCTCCTCCTCTCTGCCCCTCTCTCACCTCCTCTCTGCGTCTCCTCGGCCTCCTCTCTGCCCCTCCTCGCCTCCTCTCTGCCCCTCCTCTCCTCCTCTCTGCCCCTCCTCGACCTCCTCTCTGCCCTCATCACCTCCTCTCTGCCCCTCCTTTTCCTTCCTCCTCTGCCCCTCCTCACCTCCTCTCTGCCCCTCCTCACCTCCTCTCTGCACCTCCTCGCCTCCTCTCTGCCCCTCCTCACCTCCTCTCTGCCCCTCCTCACCTCCTCTCTGCCCCTCCTCACCTCCTCTCTGCCCTCCTCACCTCCTCTCTGCCCCTCCTCTCCTCCTCTCTGCCCCTCCTCACCTCCTCTCTGCCCCTCCTCACCTCCTCACTGCCCTCCCCTCACCTCCTCTCTGCACCTCCTCGCCTCCTCTCTGCCCCTCCTCACCTCCTCTCTGCCCTCCTCACCTCCTCTCTGCACCTCCTCACCTCCTCTCTGCCCTCCTCACCTCCTCTCTGCCCCTCCTCACCTCACTCTGCTGCCCCTCCTCACGTCCTCTCTGCCCTCCTCTCCTCCTCTCTGCGTCTCCCTCCTCCTCTCTGCGTCTCCTCGCCTCCTCTCTGCGTCTCCTCACCTCCTCTCTGCCCCTCCTCACCTCCTCTCTGCCCCTCCTCATGTCCTCTCTGCCCCTCCTCTCCTCCTCCTCTGCACCTCCTCACCTCCTCTCTGCACCTCCTCACCTCCTCTCTGCCCCTCCTCAACCTCCTCTCTGCGTCTCCTCACCTCCTCTCCTGCGTCTCCCTCGCCTCCTCCTCTGCACCTCCTCGTCTCCGCGCTGGCTCTGCTTTTAGAGGCAAGTCTCCTGGACCCAAAGCCTATTTTACGGGGGCTGGTTTCTTACTCCTGACGATGCGCTTAGAGAAATTAGTAAGTGACTGACCATGAGACAGCGGGAGATTGGATTTTCTCAAGAGAGTACGCACACACGTACACACAGACACACACAAGCACACACGTACACACAGACACACACAAGCACACACGTACACACAGACACACACAGACACATACGAGCACACACACACACACAAGGTCAGAAAGTCATGCTCTGATCTATGTGGGAACGGAGGACGAAAGGAGATATTAAAGATGGAACAGTGAATCATTACAAGGTTGACTTCGCTGACGACAGCTCCGTTTTGAAATATCTGCTTATAAAATGTCAAACAATTGAAACAAAAGTGCGGGTCTTTTTCACCATTAAAGTTGTAATCTGTAATGCTGTCAAACGGCCAACTCTAGGGGGACGTCACAGAGGGGTGGTCATAGTGTGTGTGTGTGTGTGTGTCTGTATCGACAGACTGTGCCATAGGAAAGTCTCCTGTCTCCACCTGTCCTCTTCACATGATTGATCCTTAAAGGACTGGCAGCCAGCCAGCACTGTTTCTCTCTCTCTCTCTCTCTCTCTCTCTCTCTCTCTCTCTCTCTCTCTCTCTCTCTCTCTCTCCCCAGCAGGCCTTAATAACTACAGACCGGTGGCACTCACCTCTGTGGTCATGAAATGTTTAAGAAGCTGGTCAAGGATCACATCTGTGCCTCCCTCCCTAGTAACATGGACCCATTGCAGTTCGCATACAGGACAAACAGGTCTACTGACGACGCGGTCTCCCAGGTACTACACAACACCCTTTCTCACCTTGACAGTCAGAAGGGGGGGCTAAGTGAGATTGCTGTTCATTGACTATAGTTCAGCTTTTCAACACCATAGTCCCCACCAGACTGGTTGACAAGCTGATCGATCTGGGTCTGAGCTCCGCCATGAGCGCCTCGAACATGGACTTTCTGAGTGACAGGCCCCAAGCGGTCAGGGTGGGGGGTCATACCTCCAGCACAATCACCCTGAGTATCGGGTCCCCCCAGGGCTGTGTGCTAAGCTTCCTGCTGTATTCACTGTACACACACGACTGTGTGGCCAGGTTCAGCTCAGTAGTGAAGTTTGCTGACAACACGTGGTGGTGGGGCTGTTCTCTAACAACGAAGGGAAGGCCTACCTGGAGGATGTTGATGTACTGGCATGCTGGTGCCGGGATAACAGCCTACTCCTGAACATTGGTAAGACCAAGGAGCTGATCGTGGATTTTAGGAAAATACAGCAGGGGACACACACGCCACTGTGGATAAATGGGACTATCGTGGACAGGGTGAGCAGTTTTAACCTCTTCCGCCCGTGCGCTCCGTCGGCGGGCCGCAAATGACATCTGGTCATAAATCAATATCCCCAGATTGTTCTACAAAATAGCGTTTTTATTTTCAAACGTATTCAAGTATAAACATCATAACCATGTCACAACAGCATTTATAATGTATATTATCATCAATACGTTAGTTTAGGAATAGGTTAAAGTGTTATATAGATAGATTTTTCTCTTCAAAATGTCTGTATATTCCGCGAGAGGCGACCATTTTGTAAAACTGGGGGAATGGGAATGGTTTTTTTTGTGGCCATTCTGTAGCAGACTTCCAGAGGTCTGGTTCTGCGTTGGAATTTTTCAAAACTACACTTCCTGAAAGATTCTATGGGTTTCAAGGTTCATAGTACTGTATGAATTATTTCAATAACTGGTATTATTCTGGATAATTCTACGACAAAACGTAACATTATTGACAAATATTGAAACGCAGTTAGTTTCTCTTCCCTATTGTTAGCATTTAGCAACAATTACGTCTGAAATTTGTTTCAAAATAGTTGCACTGTGGAGAAAATAAAAAAGTACAGTAGATTACATTATATGTTCTTATGCACACCTGGTGATACTAAATCCAAATTGAACTCGGCCATTTGAAAGATAATATATGTATATAGCGATTTGGCTATAATAAGGTAATTTATAAGCCTGCTATTCTATATTCTATAATAATATTTCAAATTGCATTGGTCCGGATGGGATAATTTAGTACTGTATCTACAGAACCTTCTGTTTAATCATCTTCCCTTTATCATAATTCGAATGAAATCGAAATCATAATTCATATTCTCCTTTGTTTCATCACAATTTAAGCAAGCCTAGTAATAGACACAATATTTCTGACACTGGGAACACATTCACTGAGGTCCATAGATGTCCCTAGATACCAAAAATATGGAAATATGCTTTGTAGAAGTGGAGCAATATTCCATTTACTTTTCCATTTATTTTAGGCGGATTTTCAGAAAATAGGCTCCGGATGGAAGAGGTTAAATCCGTAGCTAACATTGTGTTACGAGTTGGGTAGGTGTGTTGGACCCAGGTGCAGTGCAAAACGGATAGACGAGAGACATGTGTGGATTCTCAAACAAAGGTTATTGTTTTATTTGTAGAACATAAAAGATGTACGTGCCAACAATGGTGAGCAAACAAAAGGGGAGAGTACTTGTCTCCAAAAAGAGGGAAAGCAAAGGGGAGAGACAAGTCTCCAAAACACGCAAAGCACAAGCAATAAACTGAACTATATATCTAATAATGGGGAAAGCAAAGGGGAGAGAACGTAGTCTCCAAAACGCATCATGAAATAAGTGGGCGACGGTGCTACATAAGCACACAGTAAGTTACCTAATTGAACAGGCAACACACGGCAATTCCTATACATGGTGAACAAACATATCCTCCGTGGCAAGGAGCGATAAGGCTTTGACAGAATGCATAGTTGTACTCACGGTAAGGTTCAGTGATCGACTGACGATCTGAATAGTAACCAGGAAGAACATATAAAGCCAACTTAACTATACACACCAGGTACCAATTAGTGCAATCAGGGCAGATAGACACGTAATTACCATCGGGTAACGCTAGTGTTATGGGAACAGAGGAACGGGACCCAAATAAGAGAGTGAAACAGTCCAACAGTTTAAATGCTAAAACAAGCGTGTATTTATTTTTACAAACAGAGACAAATTCAACAATACGAAAAAAATGTACAAGGCATACAAACAATGAACGGTGGAAATGTAGTGTCAGCAGGTCGGGACCTGGGTTATGAGGTGTGTGTTAAAACCCGAAGTATGTGTGATGTTTCTCAAGTTTCTTTAATAGTTGTCATACAGAAGTACAGAATACTTTTATACAAAATGCTTCTTACTGTTGCGCTCCAGAGACTGTGCAAGACAAGATAAGTATGAAATAAAATAACATAGTAAAATTAGAAGTAAAAAAAATGAGGTCACAGTGTTCAGTTTAGACATATGTACAATGTTCGATGCAGAATAGACGTAGTTACCATACAATATACAATACTGTGCAGTGTACTAATATACAATACTATATAGTGCAAGGCAGAAATGGAGAAATGGGACGAGGTGCAATTTAGGTACAATTCACAGTAGGTGTACGAGTTGTAGTGCAAAACCTTTATCAATAAATATAAAGTGTAAGTGTGTTTGTGTGATCTAAAGTGTGGAGAGTGGGTGCTGCAGTGTGTTGTTTGTTTGAGTGAGTGTGTGCGTGTGGGTGTGTGTGCTGTGTGCATTTGATGGTTGTTGCATAGTGATTATTGTTCGTTTAGCAGCCTGATGGCCTGGGGATAGAAGCTTCTTCTGAGTCTTTCTGTGCTCGCCTTAAGACTCCGGTATCGCTTGCCTGACCGCAGCAGTTCAAAGAGGCAGTTGTTCGGGTGGCTTGAGTCCTTAATAATTCTCTTAGCCTTCCCCTTGCACCGATTGTTGTAAATGTTCTGGAGGGTGGGAAGCCCCCCTCCAATTGTGAGTTCGGCTGAACGTGTCACTCTTTGTAGTCTGCTACGGTCTTGTGCAGTGCTATTCCCAAACCAGGAGGTGATGTTGCCGGTCAGGATGCTCTCTATTGTACATGAGTAGAAGTTCCTAAGGATCTTCTGACTGACTTGGAACTTCCTTAGGCGCCTGAGGAAGTAGAGGCGTTGTCGTGCCTTCTTCACAACACTGTCAATGTGTGTGGTCCATGTCAAGTCCTCGGATATGTGGGCTCCGAGGTACTTGAAACTGTTCACTCTCTCAACCGGTGCCCCGTCGATGCTATGGGGGCTGTAGTCCTTGACCCCCGACCTCCTGAAGTCCACAATCATCTCTTTTGTTTTGCTGACGTTCAGGGAGAGGCAGTTCTCCTGACACCACTGTGACAGGTTCTCTACCTCTTCCAGGTAGGCCCTTTCGTCGTTGGCAGAGATCAGGCCCACCACTACTGTGTCATCAGCAAATTTGATGATGGTGTTGTTGTTCCGCTGTGCTACGCAGTCATGTGTGTACTGTAGCAGACTATGTATGTGTACTTAATATGTAAATAAAGTCTTACCGTGTTGAAAAAATGTAGTGGAACATGTGGCCTCGGCCACGCTGGGGCGAAACAATAACTGATTCCCGAAAGGGAAAATAACACGAGGGACTTGGCGAGGCAGGGGGGGAGAAAATAACAAGGGAATTAACGGGCGGATGAACGCGACGAGTATCCGAGATGGCGTCTTCCAAACTAGATGGAAGAGAGAAAAAGAGACATGATATTAGTTGACCAGTAAACATCTACCCACGCTGGAGGGGGAGAAAAAAACGAGGTTAGGGTTACAAGCATTTGAACACGCGCATCAAAAACAACGATGTTAGGTAGCAGACAAATAAATTACAACAATCAACGAGAACTAAGTTAGACAGAAAATGTCAAAAGGAAATAATTAACGCGCAACAAACCTACTGTTGCTACAGAACGAACTTGCATCGACTGCTGGGGCTGGTCAGGTGTTTATAGTCCGGGAAGAGACAGCATTCTCTAATTGTTCATTAGCACCGGCCGTGAGACGTGAACGTCTCGAGAGACGTCCGCCTCGGGGTTGTGTCAACGGGCCACGCGTCCTCAGGGGGGAGCCAACAGGCTGAGGTACCTGCTCAAAAGCAGCCCTCACAACAGCTAGGCCTTTTGCTCCCAGAGGAGAGCAAAACCCCCAAATGTTACAAAATTGTATTGCACTATCTCAGGACTTTAGCATGTCTATTTTATCATGCCCATTTTATGTCTTTTTATTACCTGTTTTTTATGTCTATTTTATTATTAGTATTATTGCACAATCAAAGCGGGCATGGCCACCCACATTTCACTGTATGCCCTGGTATGTATGTGACAATTATACAACGGCATGCACATTTCTCGATTCTGATTGGCTGAAACAGTCCATTTACACGTCTTTATTGGCAACAATCCACGGTCCTGGGCTCAGGACCCGCCCACAACCGAATCACATATCACTCCGCCGGCTCACTCCGGGAGAATACAAGATCACGGACAACAAATGGATATGTTGATAGCGCCATAACGACTAAATATGAAGCGATTCTGTCACTGCGAATGTATTAGTCCTTTAAACAATGTTGGATGATGTAATTGATGGGTCTTGAGTCATTCTAGAACAAAAGAAAAATCGCGATTTGATTGATTGATTAATTTGCATTTTTTTTTCAATGTATTTTTCCTTCTCTCTGACTGTCAGCGCTAGCTCTATTCTCCACCCACCGCCACACACACACACCCCCCCCACAAACACACACACACACACACACACACACACACACACACACACACACACACACACACACACACACACACACACACACACACACACACACACACACGCACACACACACTCCTGTCTGCAACGCGGGTCAGACTGAGAGAGAGCTGGGTGCTGCGCTGTTCTAAGTGAGCATGGCCTATTGAGTTGATTGATTGATTGATTGCTAATTTTATTACTGTACGCTTGGTTTCCAACTGGTTAAGTTTAGGCCCTCTACAGTAGGTTTAAAAAAATAAATAAAAAAATAGGGCGAAGAAAAAGTTTTTTTCCTATAGGGCAAAGAAAACTTTTTAATTTGTTTTACCTACTTTCTATAGAAGCATCTAAGAATGAAGTTCTATGGAAAGTAGGTCTGCATTCCCTTAACAATTGTGTGTATTGAGCCGTACTGTATTGTACCCATTCTGCATCTGGTAATACAATTTTCAATCAATCATTCCAATAATACACAGTTGGATGTGTTAGTTGGTTGGATGCACTTCAAGCTGCTTCCACATGAGGCAACTTCTCTCAATCATTCCAATAATACACAGTTGGATGTGTTAGTTGGTTGGATGCACTTCCGATCTGCTTCCACATGGAGGCAAATTGTCTTTTTTGTAGTTGTGGGAACTACTTTTTCTGGCGGATGGTTTTTTCAATAAATCTTCGATTAATGTGTGTTTATTGTATAGAAATAAGGTTGGATGAATGTGGCAGTTGTATAAAAGCTTTACACCACTTGCAGTCGTGATTTGTGAACAATAAACCATGCCTAGGGGGGTCTAACGACCACCCCTAGGCATGGTTTATTGTTCACAAACCACTCCTGCGCGTGATGTAATGCTTAAATAAAACTCTTGAATCTGCCCAATGTTCCCATGGTCCAATGTCATCCCATTGGATTGAGGGAACATTGGACTGAGAGAACATTGGACTGAGAGAACATTGAACTGATAGAACATTGGACTGAGGGAACATTGGACTGAGAGAACATTGGACTGATAGAACATTGGACTGAGGGAACATTGGACTGAGAGAACATTGGGCCGAGGGAACATTGGGCCGAGGGAACATTGGACTGAGGGAACATTGGTTGGACTGAGGTATCTTGTGTTCTCAACGAGAGAGAGAGAGAGAGAGAGAGAGAGAGAGAGAGAGAGAGAGAGAGAGAGAGAGAGAGAAGAGAGAGAGAGAGAGAGAGAGAGAGAGAGAGAGAGAGAGAGAGAGAGAGAGAGAGAGAGAGAGAGAGAGAGAGAGAGAGAGAGAATGAATGAAGGAGGGAGAAACAGTGCTCCTTTATAATCAGGTGAAGAGGACAGGTGGAGAGAGGAGATTCTCCTATGGCACAGTCTCTCCTTGAGAACACCAGGTACTTGGTATTTCAGGAGAATATCTCTCTCATAGCAGAGAATAGATTCAGTCTTGCATGAATATTTTGTGGACCTCCACACACCTTGCAAAAGTGTTTGCTCAGTTATCCGGAGACTTCAAAACGCCCGGTGTGTTTTGGCTTATTTCCCACAAGCCTCCATTAGGAGTAGAATGACCCGCCCCCATATGTGTGAGTCACTGCACCGTGCCTGCAAGCCCGGCAAGCTCAGGGGAGCGCCAGGACAAAATTAAAAAAAAAAATTACAATTCATTTCACTTTGTATTCAGGTTTTTTTTTTTGTGCCTTATTTCACTTTAAAATTAGAACAAAATGGCAATGGAACAAGATAATTTCCCTTCCCTTACATTATGCATTGCTCTTGATCTGCCAATTTTGTGCAAATGTTATGCCCGTTTTTCTTTTTCTTTTTTTACTGCTGTGAAGCACTTTGAACTGCAAATCTTGTATGAAAGGTGCCATACAAATAAAGTGTATTATTATTATTATCATTATTATTATTATTCCTTTCTCGCCATTCTTCATTCCATTTCTCATATTTTAACCTGGGAACAAAAAGCTCAAACTCACAAGCGTCTTCACTGCATTTAAAGTGCAGACGTGTGCAGGAGGTACCTGTTTAAAGTGCAGACGTGATCAGGAGGTACCTGTTTAAAGTGCAGACGTGATCAGGAGGTACCTGTTTAAAGTGCAGACGTGATCGATCGATCGATCGATCGATCGATCTATCTATCTATCTATCTATCTATCTATCTATCTATCTATCTATCTATCTATCTATCTATCTATCTATCTATCTATCTATCTATCTATCTATCTATCTATCTATCTATCTATCTATCTATCTATCTATCTATCTATCTATCTATCTATCTATCTATCTATCTATCTATCTATCTATCTATCTATCTATCTATCTATCTATCTATCTATCTATCTATCTATCTATCTATCTATCTATCTATCTATCTATCTATCTATCTATCTATCTATCTATCTATCTATCTATCTATCTATCTATCTATCTATCTATCTATCTATCTATCTATCTATCTATCTATCTATCTATCTGTCTGTCTGTCTGTCTGTCTGTCTGTCTGTCTGTCTGTCTGTCTGTCTGTCTGTCTATCTATCTATCTATCTATCTATCTATCTATCTATCTATCTATCTATCTATCTATCTATCTATCTATCTATCTATCTATCTATCTATCTATCTATCTATCTATCTATCTATCTATCTATCTATCTATCTATCTATCTATCTATCTATCTATCTATCTATCTATCTATCTATCTATCTATCTATCTATCTATCTATCTATCTATCTATCTATCTATCTATCTATCTATCTATCTATCTATCTATCTATCTATCTATCTATCTATCTATCACTATACATCCCACATCCATCTTTATCTCCCTCCATTCACAGGAAGGCTATTCATATATGTCAGGAAGGCTGCATCTCCCCAACACACCACATGACGCAACAGGGCTGCCATCCAGCTGTAGTCTGCTCTCTCCCTCTCCCCCTCTCTATCTTCCTATTCCGCTCTCTCTCTCTCTTTCTCTCCCTCTCTCTCTCTCTCTCTCTCTCTCTCTCTCTCTCTCTCTCTCTCTCTCTCTCTCTCTCTCTCTCTCGATCTCTCTGTATCCCCCTATCTCACTATCTCTCTCTATCCATCTCTCTCTCTCTCTCTCTCTGCCTCTCCCTCTCTCTTTCTCCATCTCTCTTGCGTTCACACAACCCCTTTCCCTCTCTCTCTCACCATCTCTCTCCCGCTCTCTTTCTCCTTCTCTCTTGCGTTCACACTATCCCTCTCCCTCTCTCTCTCTTCCTTTTTCCATTCCCCCTCTCTCTTGTGTTCCCACTACCCCTATCTCTCTCTCTCTCTCTCTCTCTCTCTCTCTCTCTCTCTCTCTCTCTCTCTCTCTCTCTCTCTCTCTCTCTCTCTCTCTCTCTCTCTCTCAGACTCACTCACTCACACCACGCACACTCTCCAGTGTTTTGACAGGAGACAGGTCTAGGGTGAGACACACACACATAAACACAGAACAGCAGAACTTTTCTGTGCGTCACGGTCTACAGAAACATATGTTTTGATATGTGCATCTGACACCTGTACACACACGCATGTGCGCGCGCACACACACACACACACACACACACACACACACACACATACACACACACGCACACACAGACACACACACACACACACACACACACACACACACACACACACACACACACACACACACACACACACACACACACACACACACACACACACACACACACACACACACACACACACACACACACACACACACACACACACACACACACACACACACACACACACACACACACACACACACACCCGCACATAGAGGTGTCATGCTCATGCCCAGGGGCAAGATGATCTCAACCAAGTTCAATTTCATTCAGACCCAAACATTGAAACATAGAAATGCAGCCTTTATAGCATGGCAAGAGCAAATGAAAAGGCACTTATGCAATAGTAGAAGGGTATCGGGCTTCATTTATCAAACGGTTCTGAACATGCTGTACTGTAGGCCTAACAAGCCTAATGATTGCATAACAGCACATACAGTAGACTAATTAACCTCTTATCGTCCGGCCGTCGCAGGTCACAGCACATTTGCCCTCGTCTGTCATCGCCACGCTTTGTTATTATCTATCAACCAACACATCGGTTGAAAGCTAAAGTGGATGCTGTTTGATTGGCATCTTATTTGGCCTATTACGTGCTTCCAATTCCGGGTTAAAAGACCAAACAGCCAACAAGCGTCAGTTTAGAAAAAGTGACCACCATGGTTTCGCCTCCCGGTGACCGGACCAATACGGTGTGACCTCATTCTGGTTTTCCAATACATAAGTAATACAATGTGTAAGAAAAACACAATTATCTCCAATACTTTGTGAGTAAGCTTTCAGGCGAACTGAACAGTTGATAGCCCCTTTACTCCACGGCGGAAGCACAGAGTGGCGAATATTCATGGAAGCCAAGGGAAGCAAAGCTTCCCCAAAAATATGACCAGTAAAAAAATCTTTAAATAAAAATAAAAAATTAAATATATTTTTTTATTGTTTACAATAATAAGTAAATCATTCGTTTTCATCTCTGTGTTATAATAATTGTCTCCCTCCTGGAGAAATTAACCAAACGAGCGAAACTGCACCCACTCTCTATAACATTGCACTGACTGGCTGCAGGCAGCCAGGCAGCTGAGGCAGGTACACTGCTGGTAGCATTATTTTGATTGACAGAAGCCAGGCTTGCGTGTAATTTTCTAGCGGTCTTAACATATCATTAGCCAATACGATTTGAGCTTAATTCAATGGGGTTGGTCTTAACGGCACATCAGCCTGGTGACCTGGGGATTCCACTAGGATCTGGCTGCCTCCGCCTCGGCGGCTGGGCCAGAAGTTCAAGACCAATCAAATCACATTAAAAGCTAAATGTGACAACGTCATCACCTCGCAGCCTCTCAAAGTTTTAGTAGCTAGCAGCAATCAATCAACAACATTGGAAGGTGACGGAGATCTTGTCGAGTATCTATTACTAAATGATTTCACTAAATAAAAATGTTAACAACAATTGCTCATCAAAGCAAAAGGAAGGCCGACATCACAGCTCTGCATTGTTCAGGCAAGAGCCGTGAAGGGACAACTTACTTTTAATGTCGATAACTAAGCGAACTGGAATGGCTAACTGGTTCGGAGGACAGAGGACAATTGTTTTGTTGGAGATGTTTCAAGATTCAATAGGTTTATTTTCGACAAAGGCTGCGGGACTAAACAATCCCTGGACCACCACTGGATATTCTGATTTAACAAATCTGTCCAGGTCCATTGACAAGGTAAGCCTACGGTACTTCATAGTGCTGACCAAGGCCAATACTATAGTGTGCTATTCCATTTCTATGATCCTGAATTCTAACTAACGTTAGCAATCTATAGTTCACTACCATAGCAAGCTACCTTCGTAGTAAAAGTAATTTAATATTTGACAGCAATGCAAAGGAAAACAGCCAACATGGGCATGGCTACTGTAGATTTAGTAATGGGTGAATGACAAGAGCTAGTCGACTGGAATCAAACACCGGTCACCGGTGCTAGCTGGCTAACTAGCTCACGTTAGTTCCGGTCAAAACTAATGGTTTGGTATGACCGTCAAGTCATTTATATTTGACATTAGCTATTTATGGGTAGAATATTCTGATTCTAGCTCACTAGATCACTCAGTCACATTAAACTGTAAATTAAATAAAGGAAACCCTGTTTTGTTGATGATCACCTATCAAGTCTCCCGTGATTTTATATTACTATAGTGTAAAAGTATAGGCGGACTATTCCTCGGTTACAATAGCTATGATGTGGGGCGGTCAGGTGGCGTAACGGAGATTGCGTTCGTCACCAAACCCTGGAGCGGCTAGATTCGCCTGTTCGAATCCAGCTCACAGCTCCGGGGTTGTCACCAGCTTGGCTGGCCGTTCACACTAATACAATTGGCAGTATTAGAGGGTGGGAGAAGCTGGCGGGGTGGGTCCGGGTCGTTGTAAACAGCAACTCCTACAGTTCGGTCGGGGCGCCTGCTAAGCGCGGAGAGGACTTGAGTGGGATAGTGTGATCCTTCCACACGCTACGCCCTCTCAATGAGAATCCGCGCTGCCAGGTGAAAAGAAGCGGTAGATTGGCTGGACGTGTGTCGGAGGAAGCACGTGGTAGCCTCCACTCTCCCAGACCGACTGTGGGGGGTAAGTGCGCAGCGACCAGGAAGGGGATTGGGAATTGGCATAACGACTAACATTGGGATGGGAGAAAATCGGAGGAAAATGGAGAAAAAAAAAATTAAATTAAAATAGCTATGATGCTCATCAGGTTTACAGTCTGATGACACACGCTCTAATCTCCTGGCTTGTTATTTCACGTACCGTCTGCGCGCGCCTACAGTCTGAACATAATATTAGTGGTTTTATTTTGACACCGCAACGTTTAACACATTATCAAACATAGGTTGGTCATTTAGAGCATGCGTCGCCACTGGCAGCACATAATAACACAGCAGTGTTCGTACCTTGTGCCCTGGTCATAACACTCCAAATGTGTTTTCTGCGCTCCGGGGCGACACTGATGGAGGTTTTCATCGTGGCATGAATCCACAGGAAACAGGCCACAGCGTCTCACCAGACCATGACCGCTGGTCGCCCACAAGCAGAGACCACACATCTGAAGTAGCCTATATGGACTACAACATATAACGTGTATCACACCATACATACCTTGTGCATACTGCACCTGTGTATAATGTATACTTACTTACTTACTCATAGTATGTATTTAGAGTCTAGTGTCTATTGTAACCATATGTATTCTAATGCATAATATAACTGAGAGTGATAGGGCAAACAGACCCTCATCTGCACATTTGATCACACTGCTTACTTGCTCATACGCGTATATTCCGAGTTAATTATATTGTATACACAGCCTATTTTTTTTATTTTCTACTGTACTATAATTGTATTACCTGTAATATGTCTTCTACTATTACCATGTACCTGTACATCCCCTCCCCCATGCTGCTATGAGCCTGAATTTCCCCAAGGAAATCAGTAAAGGAATATCTTATCTTATCTTATCTTAGCATGCAATGTCTCTGGAACACTGCAGGCTAACGTTAGAGACTAAATGGTGTTCGCTAGCATAGAGGTGTAGCTTTCCAACGAGCGCAATCGCTCCGGCATTGGCTAAAATGACAGATGATTGGCTCATTCAAATAGGAAATAAAAGGAAAGGGGTTGGTGTTGTCTTGGTGTTGATTTTAGTGCTGCTTTTGATGTTGCTGATCATGAACTGTTATTGAAGGGGGCTTTTGGTTGTAGCAATAATGCTGTTGGCTGGATAGGGAGTTACCTGACCGGTAGAATACAGTGTTTATTTTAATGGTAGTCTCTCTCCTATAAATCATTTAGAATGCGGGGTTCCACATGGGAGTTGTCTGGGTCCACTTCTATATGCAGTTTTCATAAAAAATTACCCACCTGCTTTAAATTAGCTTTAAATTATACAAAGCCTCGAATAGACTTGCTGCACTAAATACCATCCTGCAGAGTGAATTGGATTCTGTGTCTGATTGAAGATAACAGGCCGATACTAAATGTGTCTAAAACTAAATGGTTCAATGTATTCATTGAGAAGCAAGTTACCACCCTCGTTCACTATAAAGGATAGAGGTATCAAGCAGGTCCATGGAGTAAAACATCCTGGACAAATAAGATGCCCTGGACTAAACAAATACATAATGTAGTTGCTAAAATGAGTACATTTACATTTAGCTGACGCTTTTATCTAAAGCGACTTACAAGTTCTGTACAACAAGTCAGCAGGAAGGTAGGAGGGAACCGCCCCCCTCGCTGCAACATATGCCAGGTCAAGGACCTTGAAGCAAATTTGTGCGGCAATGATGTGCCTATTATTAAAATAATCAGTCACTCAGTCGGATCACTCAGGCGCTTGTTCTACCTCATCTACTACTGTTCAGTTTCAGTCTGGTCTAACACCACAAAAAATATTTACATAAAAGTCGAATTAGGACCAGGTACAGATAATAGGGTCGTGTTAAGCAAGCTTAAAATGTATCTTTTTTACATTATATGAAAGTACAGGTTCTTACCTTGAAAATAAGCCATCACTTCGGGCAGATACATTTAAATATATGTCTAATTAAAAAAGATGATAACACTAGCCCATTTTGAGCTTCAAAGGCTGTTGGCTGTTCTCTTAAGATGCATGCAGAACTACAAATACCCACTGGCCTTTGCCACATAACCTCTTCCCCACCTAACACCTTTTCCAGGTGAGAGGCATTCACTGGTAGGGGGTAGGTGCGCGAAAGTTATAGTACGGTGTCTCTACGTGTTCGGGAGACTCAGGTGCATAACAACCTGATTATGATGATGTCTGCAGTGGCAAATCCTTATGGAAGCCAACGGAAGCCATGCCTCCCTAATATTAAAATATGAATTAATATCAAATATGAAATATGAAAAAAAATATATATATATATAATTTTTTTTAATATAGTTTACATTCTTTTTCATCTGTGCATCTGTGTTATAATTTTTTTTTTTTTAAATGTCTCCCTCTTCTCCTTCTCACTCCCTCTAACACACTGTCAGACTCACTGTGCTCACTGATGCTAGTATAGGAGAGAGGCAGGGGGTAGGTCTCTTTCTCCAGGCTTCCAGCATTATAGAGTCCAAATCCGATCCTAGCCAATCAGATTCGAGCTGACTGCCACACCCTAAAAGTTTAAAACGGGGCTGTGAGGAAAACACTCAGCATATTTTCCCCTCTGCACTCTGAACATTGTATTAACCCGTAACTGTTCCCACGGGCCGAATATTGCCCCGATCCTCGCGAGATTAAATCCACGGGGACCTCTCGGCGTGCCGAAGCTTTTCCTAAATCACTTCCATCATCGAAAACGAGGGGAAAAGGTCGGATCGCGACCCTGAAAATGTCGCGTGATTTTAAAAACGCTGTATTAAGTGAGCCTATTATGGGATCCACGCGAGCTTTCTATCGTGGAAACATCTGGGCGTCCCGCAACTTTTACTTATTCACATGTAGCCCCGAAAATGCTTAGAAAAGGAAAACAGAAAGCGTGGAATAAACTCGCCGAAACGGAAAAGTGTCCCACGGGCGCGCCGTGATTCCGATCCGCGTGAAAATAGTCACGGCCATAGAGGAGACCGTGGGACACCTTTTTGCAACCGAATATGTGTCTCGAATTTGCTCCCACGCGGCGCGCAAAATCGTGCAAGGAAAAATCGGACCAAAAATGAACCAATGCTCCAGCAGTATTAATGACCCTGATGTAAACAAGACAAACGTCTTTCTCTGGTCTGCATTTCCTTATAGCTTATACAATTGTGTGTATTGAGCCGTACTGTATTGTACCCATTCTGCAATCTGTTAAATAAATAAAAAGAAAGTTTGACTGGTCGCCGAGCCATACTGTAGTGTACATGGTGACTGCTTGACTTAAAAAAAAAAAAGAAAAAAAATATTAATAAAAATATTTAATAATTTTTTTTTTAATAATTTTTTTTTGGCTTCCCCTGTTATTTTACCCACGCGACGCCACTGGATGTCTGTACCACAACCACAGCCCGAACTATGAGTGAATTACACAAGGAGGGCATTATGGCAGGAGCCTTATTTTACAAAAAAGATTGAGGAGCGGGTGGAAGTGAAATTTTTTTCAAAGTAAAATACCCGGAAGACTAATGAAAATAAAATACATTTACTTTTAAACAACTTTATTATTTCTTTGCGGCCCGGTACCAAATGATCCACGGCAGGTACCAGTCCGAGACCCGAGGGTTGGGGACCTCTGGTAAAGAGCCCTCTCTCTATACTCCGTTATGCGCAAGCTTACAGAATTGCGGAGCACGTACTGGAGTAGATTATTCCATGCGAATGCCAGCCAGCTTTTATACGATGGAGAAATACACTAACATTCTGAGTTGTGTTTTGCTATTGGCTTTGGTTATTTGGAGGAGAGACAGTTTGTGCACTTTGTGTATGACCAGTTCAATATGGAGTAGCCTATACGACAATACTTCACATATATTACAACAAGTATAACAAGTGTCCTTTCACATTATTATTTTCATTATCACTAATTATTATTTGACAAATTATAATCCAGCAGATTATTTGCCCCCCCCACCGCTGAACATCTGACTTTATGTTCCCCCCTTGTCGGCAGCCCTGCACACACACACACCACACATATACACACACACACACACACACACACACACACACACACACACACACACACACACACACACACACACACACACACACACACACACACACACACACACACACACACACACACATACAACACACACAAACACACACACACACACATTCACAAATGCATGCACGCATGTTTTCCTATAAGCCTTTATGGTGCTGAGGCCTTGAAGCTGAGAGCCCTCTCACAAAGACAATGACAGTCTATAACATTCAGATGATGGAGATGTCATTGAGAGCTACTGTAGTGTTTTATGAGTGGACCGTGTGCTTATAGGCCAGACTGAAACCTACCACCCATGGCCACAAACCTCTTACAATGGCACTTACACACAGAGGCTGTATGCACACACGGTAAGTATATAAATGTATGCATACACACGCACATTAAACAAGACACTGGTCAGTGTCCTAGCTACAGTATATCAAGCTCATTTAGCCAGTTACAACATTAGCAAGCTGAAGGAGTATATTTAGGAGCGAAACTACAAAACAAACCATCTTATCCATAGTAATAAAGAAAGCAGCTAACATTAAATAAGCTTACTAGCTGCCATATAATGGAAAATGGACTGCATTTAGATAGCGCTTTTATCCAAAGTGCTTTACAATGTATGCCTCACATTCACCCATTCACTCACACATTCACACACCGATGGTAAGGCAACCATGCAAGGTGCCAACCTCATCGGGAGGGGGTCATCCCTATGTTCCCCGGGTCCTATGTTCCCCGGGTCCTATGTTCCCCGATTGATTGATTGAAAAATGTATACATTTTTATTATTTTATTAATTATTAATGTCCGCCTTGTTTCGAACTGGTTAAGCTTAGGCCCTATTTCGAAGTTGGTTAAGGTTAGAGTTTGGAATCACGGCTGGTGGTCTGACTATCTATCGCTACCGGAGAACATAGGACCCGGGGAACATAGGACCCGGGGAACATAGACATGCTCCCATCGGGAGCAGTTAGGGGTTAAGTGTTTTGCTGAATGACGCTGCCAGGAAGAGCGGAAATCGAACCGGGAACCCATTATTAGACGACCACTCTACCCCCTGAGCCACTGTTGCCCCCACTATCACTTTGACATCCAAACAGTAGCTTTATGATGCGAATAGAACGTAATTAGATCAACGTTAGCATAGTGCTAATCACGATTAGCATTGCTAACTAGGGATGGGTACCTTTCACATTTGAACCGATACCGGTACCGGTACCGGTACCTGTGAATCGATACCGGTACCCAACGGTACCTTTTTTCGGTACTTTAGTCTCAAGAAATTTAATTTACCTACCTCAGTCAAAAAGAAAAAATCCAAACTTCAAATAACTACAATTTCAACAGTTTTCGGCTTGTCATTGCTCCGACTGCTTTGTTGTTGAATCAAGTCAAATCCTAGGTAAGCATATATTGTGCGTGTGAACGTTGACATGAAAAGAAAAAAATTCAAAAAAGAAATTTAATAAAAAAAAATAATAAAATTTTTTATTTTTATTTTTTTTGGTTTGTCACTTGATTCGATACTCGGTAGAACCGACGTGTTTCGGTTTGGTGCCTCAAAAGTACCGAATTCGGTACCCATCCCTATTGCTAACGTCAGTTAATGTTTTCTTCTCAGTATTTTTGCTGACTCATGGCTTTCATGAAGCCCTGCAAGGATTGTCTGCTTTGGAAGGTCTGTGAAAGCGGTTGTACAAGACAATATCATTCACTGATGTTAATGATGCTAATAGCAATTAGCACTATGCAACAATGATCAACTTCTGTTCTCAGAGGAAACTGTGCATTGCTGATGAGTGTAGCTTGGTTTATTGCATACAAAACGGATGTCAAACACATTTGTATCATGTTTGTGTCCGTGAATTGAATGAATCCTTCAGGGATTGATAGCCGGCTCTTGGAGCTAGGTGGCTTTGCTGGCTGACTGGGCTACTAACTGTTTCAGTGTGTGACATCAGTGAAGTCATCAGCTCTGATTGGTCTATGTTATGTACTAGGAGCCTGATCACTCCTGTGTCACTGTGCATGCAGGCCTGATCACTCCTGTGTCTCGGGGCATGCAGGTGAGGGCTGCCAATTAGCTAATTGCTGCTGATTGGCTACCTGCTGGCAGCTTTAAAACCAGCCCTGGTAACACACATGCAGGGTCTGTGGTTAGAGAAGTGTTGGGTAACAGATAGCTGTCACGGTCTTCTCAATCAATCAAATTTGGTCTTCTGTCCTTGTACTTTAGTTTACACCAGTAATTCCTTAATAGAGTAGCATTTTGAGTTTGAGCACAGGGTTTTGGTGTTGGTTTGCACATAGGTTGCGGGCCTTTGAGCCAGGGTCGTAACAGTTGGGCGCTCGTCCGGGATATTTACCCCTATAAATTTGTTTGGTGTTTTTTTTTTTTGTGTTACACGGGGTGTCATGGTGTTATGGTTTGGGTGGTGTTCGTTACATATTGTGTAACGTGGGGGCTTGAGCCGTTTCATCAAACAGGTGAGTATGCCTTATTTGTTTGTAATTTGATGTGACTACTTATGCTGTTAAAATATATAGTTTAGTGGGCACCACATGTAGATAGGGACAGTATTTTCTGGTTGTTGGTTAGCTTCCTGTGCACCACATACTCCTGGGGCAGTCAGGCAAGTGATGAGCACCATCTACTTGTCTGGTACCGTATCATGTACTGGACGGGTGGATGGTCAAGTATGATCTTTGACTGGTAGCAGGTGTGGTTGAAGATGGTTAGGTCTACAGGGCATTAGTTTAAGGGTAGGTAGATTAGGGGGCCAGAAAACACAGGTAGTGTGGTAGGGCCTGACTTAGTGTTTCTTAGGGTAGACATGTGGTGGGCCGGTTTTGACTGCAGTTTAGATGTAGAAGCATATGTAGTCATATCAGGTTAGAAGGCGCACCTGTTTGGATTTGTTTGTTGAATTTATTTTGTTTGTTTGAGTGTTTGGTGAGCATACCCGGTAGCACCTGACCTCCTGCGTGTATGACACGTCTATTTATTTCAGGGTGGTTGTGTTTTATTTTAATTTTTATTTAAGTTTTTTTTTGCAAACTAGAAAGGTGCGCTCCGTAGAGCTCACATTTCCACCGCGTTCCCTTCTGGTTGTTATTATTGGCATTAGCATTCTTCAGTGGTTCTTCAGTGGTTCTTCGTGGTTCTTCAGTGGTTCGTTAAGGGGTCTTCAGTGGTTCTTTAGTGGTTCTTCGTGCTTCGTTAGTGGTTCTTCGTGACTGTAAGGTAAAGTGGGTAGCTTGTGGTGACTGGTACAGTAACGATGGCTTCCATCAGGGACTTTGTTGATCGCCCGTCTCATGACATGTTGGAGAAGTTTTCCAAGGAACAACTTCTAGAACTTGCTGTACAATACACGGTAGAGCTTACTGCAGGTGAGAAATGTTTGAAGCCAACTGCCTTGAGTGCTTTAAGGGTGTTACTCATTAGAGAGCAGGTGCTTGAGGAGAGGGTGGAGGAGCCTCCTTTGTCTGACGCGTCTCCGCTATTACCTGGTGCAGAGGGTGAGTGGAGGATTAGGGAGTTGGAATTTAAGGAAAGGCAGCTAGAGCGAGAGCGTGAGGAGAGGAGAGAGGAGTGTGAGCTTAAGGAGAGAGAGAGGAGAGAGGAGCGTGAGTTTAAAGAGAGGAAAGAGGAGCGGGAGCTTAAGGAGAGACAAATGTTGCTGGAGCACGAGCGTGCGCAGAAGGAGCTTGAGTTTAAGCATGCTGCCTTACAGGCGGGTGCTCTGCATTCAGAGTCACGTTCCGGTTTTGATGTAGGCAGGAATATTAGGATGGTGCCTCCATTTTTTGAGAAAGACGTGGAAAGATATCTTCCCCTTTTTGAACGGGTGGCGACCACATTGAAGTGGCCTGATACCGCCTGGACACTGCTGCTACAATGTGTTTTAGTTGGTAGGGCACAAGAAGCCTATACTGCTCTGTCCCTTGAACAAAGCGCTGATTATGAGCTTGTTAAAGCTTCCATTTTGAGGGCTTATGCGTTGGTTCCCGAGGCCTATTGTCAGCATTTTAGAGGCTATCGCAGGTCGGAGGGACAGTCGTATGTTGAATTCGGAAAAGAGAAGGAGAACCTGTTTGACCGGTGGTGCACCTCGCAAAAAGCAGAGTCAAGGGAGCAGCTTAGACAGTTGGTTCTCATAGAGGAATTTAAAAGGTGTGTTCCTGATAACGTTTCCACACATCTAAATGAGCATAAGGTATCGAAGATAGGCGACGCTGCTGTCTTGGCTGATGAGTTTGTGCTAACACACAAATCTGTCTTTGTAGAGGAGGGCCGTGTGGAGTCCAGGAGTAGTTGGCGTCCTTTCCAGGGGAGCCGGTTCCCGGCACCCGTGTCTGCTGGTCGGTTTACTTCGACTCCTAGGCAAGGTGGCTCTGCTAGTGCATTCCCAGAGGCGGTTATCTGTTTTTACTGTAAGGAGCCTGGTCATATCGTTGCTGGGTGCCCTGTGCTTAAGCAGAAAAATGTAAAAACTGTGGCTCTGGTAGAAATCATGGACAGGACACCTATGCCGACATTAGAGGGTGGGGTGCGAAGTATCAAAGGTGCAGACAGGGAGCTAGAGGGCTCCTCAACGTTTATGATGGATGGATTTGTTTCACTGGTTGGTGCATTAGGATCAAAGCAGGCTATTACAATATGGAGAGATACAGGAGCTTTCCAGTCTCTCATTCTGGATGGGATTTTGCCATTTTCGGAAGATTCTTCATGCATTCCGGTGCCATTGTTCAGGGCTTTGGAGGAGGCTTTGTGAATACTCCTTTGCATGAGGTCTCGCTAAACTCTCCCTTAGTATCAGGCAATGTTGTTGTAGGAGTGTGTTCTCACATTCCCATAAAGGGGGTGTCCTTCATTCTAGGGAACGATTTGGCCGGTGGCAAAGTGCTGGCTACTCCAGTTGTAATTCCCGTCCCAGTAGTTTCTGAGGTTCCTGATGAGCTCGCACAGAAGCATCCAGGAGTGTTTCCTGTGTGTGCAGTAACACGCGCAATGTCAAAGGTCAAATGTGACACCCATGATGTTGTTAACTCAGATTGTGATATGACACTTAGTGACACGTTCTTTGTTGAGTTGAAAAGTGGCCCTGATGAGGGTTTTGGTAAGGTGATACCATCTCATGAGCAGTTGGTACTAGAGCAAAACAAGGATGTCTCCTTGCCGTCCCTCTTTGAAGAGGCGGTTTTAGAGGATGCAATGATAGATACGTCTCAAGGATACTTTGTTAGCAATGACGTGCTCATGAGAAAGTGGACACCACCTAACCTGTCCAGTCTGGATGACTGGGGCAGTGTGTTTCAGATTGTTGTTCCAGCCGTGTATCGTCCTGATATACTGCATCTAGCACATGATCATGATCTTGCTGGTCACATGGGAGTCAGGAAGACTTATGACCGTGTGCTGAGACATTTTTGTTGGCCTGGTTTGAAGTCGGATGTGGCACAATATTGCCACTCGTGCCATGTGTGTCAGGTTGTTGGTAAACCAAACCAGAAGATCCCTCAGGCTCCTCTGCAGCCTATTCCTGCCGTTGGGGAACCTTTTGAGCGGATCCTCATTGACTGTGTTGGTCCCCTCCCTCGAACTAAGACAGGGAACCAGTACCTTTTGACTATTATGTGTGCAGCGACCCGTTTTCCTGAAGCCATTCCTTTACGCAAGATCACAGCCCCAGCTATATCCAAAGCTCTGGTTAGGTTTTTTTCGACGTTTGGTTTACCAAAGGTTATTCAATCAGATCAAGGGTCTAACTTCATGTCCCGTCTCTTTGCTCAGGTCCTCCAGCAGTTGTCTATCCAGCATTGCCCTTCCTCTGCCTATCATCCAGAGTCCCAGGGGGCGCTGGAGAGATTTCACCAGACTATCAAAACAATGCTGCGGGCATATTGTACGGAGTTTGAAAAAGACTGGGATGATGGAATCCCTTTGCTTCTGTTTGCTGCTAGGGAGGTAACCCAGGAGTCTCTTGGATTCAGCCCGGCTGAGCTGGTGTTCGGCCACACAGTGAGGGGTCCTTTGAAACTGCTGAAGGAAAAGTGGTTGGCTGACCAGACTCCTTCCTCTACTAACTTGTTGGACTATGTGTGTAACTTCAGGCTTAAGCTTAGTAGAGCATGTGAACTAGCGAAAGAGAACCTAGAGGTAGCCCAAGGAAAAATGAAGGTGTGGTATGATAGGCGGGCCCGACATAGGGTGTTCTCACCGGGAGACAAGGTGTTGGTTCTCTTGCCTATTCTTGGGTCTGCATTACAGGCTAAATATAGTGGGCCATACTCCGTTGAGCGCAAAGTTGGTGAGGTCGACTACTTGATTAAGACTCCCGACCGCAGGCGCAAGAGTAGATTATGTCACGTCAATATGTTGAAGGCGTACAATGATAGGGCTCAGATTGACCAGTCAGGGGTCAAGCCTGTGGCTGTTCTAACAGTTTCTGCATCTCCTATTGTAGCCGACTGTTCTGTGTCGAAGGAGATTTCTCAGGGCAGGTTGCCAAACACTCAGATACTAGGTGACTTGGACTCACACCTGTCGTACTTGCCACTTCCTGAGCGTACGGATGTGGTGCGCCTACTTAGACAGCATATACGTTTGTTTTCTGATGTCCCTAGTCGTACTAATGTACTCAAGCATGACATTGATGTTGGTAGTGCAGGGCCAATTAAGCAACATGCCTACAGGGTGAATCCGGAAAAACGACGGATCTTGAGTAAGGAAGTAGACTATATGGTGAGACATGGCATTGCGGAGCCCAGTTCTAGTGCGTGGAGCTCCCCCTGCCTGCTTGTTGATAAGCCAGACTGCACTCATCGGTTCTGTACTGACTTCCGTAAAGTTAATGCAGTAACCAAGCCGGACTTGTACCCTCTTCCTCGGATGGACGACTGTATCGATCGGGTGGGTTCAGCAGCCTTTGTAAGTAAATTGGATTTGCTAAAGGGATACTGGCAGGTTCCGCTTACTCCGCGAGCACGTGAGATATCCGCTTTTGTCACACCAGAGAGTTTCTGCCAGTATACAGTGATGGCCTTTGGCATGCGAAATGCCCCAGCGACGTTTCAGCGGCTAGTGAACAAGGTCCTGGCCGGGGTAGCGTTCTGTGAGGCATATCTGGATGACATGGTTATCCACAGTTCCTCTTGGTCACAACATGTGGAGCATCTGGCGGAAGTGTTCAAGCAGTTGGGTGATGCTAACTTGACAGTTAACCTTGCAAAATGTGAATTTGGACAGGCCACGGTTACCTACCTGGGTAAGGTGGTTGGACGTGGGCATGTGTGCCCCATTGCAGCTAAGGTGGAGGCTATAGTGGGCTTCCCTGTTCCCATCACCAGGCGGGAGTTAAAGCGCTTCCTAGGTATGGCAGGGTACTATAGGAGTTTCTGTAGGAACTTTGCTTCTGTTGTTGCCCCTTTGACCAATCTGCTCAGTCCTAAGGTACCTTTCGTGTGGACTGAGACTTGTCAACAGTCTTTTGAGAGCATCAAGGGTATTCTGATTAGCGCTCCCGTTCTGTCAGCTCCCGATTTTCAACTGCCATTCAAGTTGGCAGTGGATGCTAGTGACATCGGTGCTGGAGCCGTCCTCCTGCAAGAGGATGCATTAGAGGTGGAGCACCCAGTGTGCTACTTTTCTAAAAAGTTTGACAGGCATCAACTGCACTACTCTACTATAGAGAAGGAGGCGCTCGCTTTGGTTCTTGCCTTGAACCATTTTGATGTTTACGTTGGATCCTTCAGTTTACCCCTTGTTGTGTATACAGACCATAACCCTTTGGTTTTTCTTCGCAGCATGGTGAACTCGAACCATCGTTTGATGCGATGGAGTTTGTTCCTCCAAGCGTATAACTTGGATATTCGCCACATTCGTGGGAGGGACAACGTGCTAGCAGACGCCCTCTCACGGTCATAGTACCGGTGTTTGCGGTACCCGTTATCGCTGTTGTGGTAGTGGCCCTGACAACTAATGGGTCACAGTTGTTTTTTGTTTTGTTTATGGGTTGTTGTGTAGTGGTTGCCTCTTGGGCAACCAGTTTGGTGGGGGAGGTGTTATGTACTAGGAGCCTGATCACTCCTGTGTCACTGTGCATGCAGGCCTGATCACTCCTGTGTCTCGGGGCATGCAGGTGAGGGCTGCCAATTAGCTAATTGCTGCTGATTGGCTACCTGCTGGCAGCTTTAAAACCAGCCCTGGTAACACACATGCAGGGTCTGTGGTTAGAGAAGTGTTGGGTAACAGATAGCTGTCACGGTCTTCTGTCCTTGTACTTTAGTTTACACCAGTAATTCCTTAATAGAGTAGCATTTTGAGTTTGAGCACGGGGTTTTGGTGTTGGTTTGCACATAGGTTGCAGGCCTTTGAGCCAGGGTCGTAACAGTCTACTTATGTGTGTACAGAGAGACCACCACTGTTATCGACGCCTTCATTCCCTTCTGGCTTACGCTGTGAAAACACACACACACACACACGCACATGCACACGCACACACACACACACACAGACACACACACACACACACACACACACACACACACACACACACACACACACACACACACACACACACACACACACACACACACACACACACACACACACACACACACACACACACACACACACACACACACACACACACACACACATATTTGTCCTGTCCTTGTCCCCTTTGCAGTGAAGGTCAGGTTCTATCTGTAGATGGCCCATTGACTCATGTATCTCATAAAGGCCTGTTGTACTGCCTATTAAGTCATCTTGTCTCTATAGCATGGCCAGGTTCTCTAGGCTTCAAGGCTAATGGGTGTTATGGATACAAACACAAGAAGGATGAGCAGGGTTCACTGCAGTAAGTGTCAAAAGCAGAGGACTAGAGAGCCTTCATCTAGGAGAATGTGATTGCGGTTGTGTCCGATGGCTGCTCTTAGAAGGTCTCAAGATTCAAGAGATGTATTTGTCACATACACGAGACATGTAGTGAAATGAAGGTGGCCATGCCCGCCTTGATTGTGCAAAAATAGAATAATAAAATAGAATAATAAAATAGAATAGATAATAAAATAGACATAATAAAAAGTACAGTACTAAGAATACAATACAATAGAATACTAAGCTTAAGAATAAAGGTACTATATACAATAATACAGTTATGGTTTTTAAAGTTTTTTAAAGTGACCTTTTTTGTAGTGTGTTTGTGTGTGAGAGAGTGCAAGTGAGGATGTGTGGTGTGTGTGTGTGTGTGTGTGTGTGTGTGTGTGTGTGTGTGTGTGTGTGTGTGTGTGTGTGTGTGTGTGTGTGTGTGTGTGTGTGTGTGTGTGTGTGTGTGTGTGTGTGTGTGTGTGTGTGTGTGTGTGTGTGTGTGTGTGTGTGTGTGTGTGTGTGTGCGTGCGTGCATGCGTGCGTGCGTGTGTGTAGTGACAACTCACTGTTCTCTGATATTTCAGCAAACACCCCCGACGTTCTCATTCTAGAAGTTGGCTGTACGTTTGACTACAGTCTTGAATCAAATCAAATCAAATGTTTTTGTAAGGCCCGACAACACACGTTAATGTCCACATGGGCCGGACACGTCTTCTTTAAACAAGTCAAGAAGAAACATCACAATAAGTCAAGAACAAAACAAGAACACCATATAGTCCAAACAATTTAAAATAAATGCAAAATAAATAAATGCAACACTCCCAGACATACCCCACGTGAAGGTAAGGAAAAACTCACTAAAACCTAGCAATAGGAAAAAATGCACCACACACAATGTGGAGGAGAGAAACCTTAGAAGGGCCATTCAAGGGGGTATCTCCCTTCTTAGATGTCGGTGATAGTATAGTGTTGCAATAAAACAGGTGAACAGTTGGTAGGCATGCACTCATGTGTGTAATGAAACACAGATAAGTGCATGCGATACCAACTGAACATTTTGAAAGATTAAAGATAGAGCTGATAGCGATAGCAACTGAACATTTGGAAAGAGTAAAGATAGAGCTGATAGCGATAGCAACTGAACATTTTTGAAAGATTAAAGATAGCGCTGATAGCGGATCTATTTGAGGCAAAGGGGCGGCGCAGATAGGGTCGTATCCTCCAGGTCTTCATCACGGGACATCCAACACTCCGGTCATCCCTCCGAGACAGCCACTCACAGGGAGACAGGGAGACGGGACAGGCGTTAGACAGTTTGCGTGATTGTGATGGGCGGACATAGCAATAGATGCAAGTGGTAAGCATATATGTGAATAGAATAGATATATGTAGTAAGCATATTATGTGAATAGAATAGAAGTACTTAACCCAGCAATGAACGTCTGAACCACGTTGACAGACCACGGACAGAAGACGGTAAGAAGCTGATCCATGGCCTTGTGGTGCACGTAGAACAGTCAATGCAATCTTGGGCAAGACCCCGAGACATCCACCACCTTGGTCAGCACTACAAGACAACGACTCAGAGAGAGGGCTGGGGTTGCGACAGGGGTTAGAGAGTTCCCATGTTTGTAGTGGGCGGAGATGGAGCAATAAATACATGTAGTGAGCATATGCATACATGGTGACAGTGGAATCATAGTATATAAGAAAATTGTGAAATTAAGTAATAGATAGAACTACTGCAAGCGTATGGATACAGGATGAGATACAAGACAATAGCTCAGGGCCGTATGCCCTGGGGGGCAGGAGAAGCCGCTCAGAAGGTTCAGCACTGCAGGCCAGATAGAAGGCGGTATGAAGCTGTTCCATGGGACCGGTTGAGACAGAGACAGAGGTTAAGGTTCTCCCATGTCTGCAGAAAAGCAGACATGGGAGCAAATAGACATCCTAACTAAACTAGACAGATTAATCTAAGGGTCAGTCCCCGACCAGGTGAGATCAGGGTAGGTTGAAGGAGAGAGAGAAAAGATGGGTCTTAAGCAGGGATTTAAAAGCTTCGACAGAGCAGGCGCCCCTGACGACGGCAGGTAATTTGTTCCACAGGTAGGGAGCGCGGTAAACAAAGGCTCTGTGGCCGGCAGATTTCTTTTTAACCCTAGGAATCGATAGAAGCCCCGCATTTTGTGAGCGCAGAGCATGAGCGGGCGAGTATCGAGAGATGAGATCGGATAGATAGAGCGGTGCGAGCCCATTTAAAATTTTGTAGGTGAGGAGTAGCACTTTAAAGTCAGAGCTTGAATAGGAAGCCAGTGTAGGGCGGACAAAACTGGTGTGATGTGATCAAATTTTCAGCCCTGGGGGGACCCGATGCTCAGGGTGATTGAGTTGGAGGTGTCCCCCTCGACCCTGACCGCCTGGGGCCTGTCGGTCAGAAAGTGCAGGATTCAGGCGCTCAGGGTGGAGTTCAGACCCAGGTCAATCAACTTAGTAGTAATTTTTTTTTCACCTTTATTTACCCAGGGTAGGTTCGCTGAGCACAGATGCTCTTTTTCAGCTACGCCCTGCTTCACATTCACACAGTTCCATTCATACCTCGGAGCTGCCCAGTACAACCACAGTCTGACACCATTGGCCACTGAGCAACTCCACTGGAGCAGTTGGGGGTTAAGTGCCTTGCTCAAGGGCACTTCAGCGGCAGATTTTTCCTGCCGGTCCCGGGGATTTAACCGGCGACCTTCCGGTCACAAACCCGCTTCTCTAACCATTAGGCCACCGCTGCCCCTCACGCTGTGCTCTGTTTCTTTTGATGTGTTTTATATCATAGTTATAACCCAGTGGATTTGAACCTGGGACCACAGGATCCACAGGCAGCTGCACTAACCAGCTGAGCTAAAGGGCCGGACCTGTTAGCAGGTGCTGGTTGACTGCGACCGACTTGTTAGCAGTTTACAGTCATCCTCCCCTCGAGTAGTTTACGATTGTATAACGTCATATCAATCATCATCGTCAAATGGGTAGTTTAGCCTTTGATTGACTCTTAACATTTTGTTTTTCAAAAGCAATGAAAGAAGAAACTATAAGGTGAGCTTACGTCACCTGTTTAAATCCAATCAAAGCTAATTCAGGAACATCTCTGAAAGAGACAATACCTTTTTTATCAGAATTTCCCTCAGTTGTTCAGAGATTGTTTTGCGTGTTTGAGAAAGTCGTTGAAACATGTTGATTTATCTTAAAACAAATTACATAATCATAATGGCATCACATTTGCAGATGTATTTATTTTCACTTAATTTTAAAAACAAGGACGTACAGTGTGTCACTGTAACATTCTCACATACAGTAGATTGAACTGCTCTCAACACAAAGTGCCATGCCTCTGAGCCACCACCTGGGGCAGAGTGGCTAACCGTGAGTGAGTGAGTGAGTGAGTGAGTGAGTGAGTGAGTGAGTGAGTGAGTGAGTGAGTGAGTGAGTGAGTGAGTGAGTGAGTGAGTGAGTGAGTGAGTGAGTGAGTGAGTGAGTGAGTGAGTGAGTGAGTGAGTGAGTGAGTGAGTGAGTGAGTGAGTGAGTGAGTGAGTGAGTGAGTGAGTGAGTGAGTGAGTGAATGTACGAGTGAATGTATGAGTGAATGTTGAGTGAGTGAGTGAGTGAGTGACATTGGTCTCTGTGGTGTTTTCACATCTAAAAGTAATAATCTATAATGTAATACGAGATGAAATCACTTGATGGATGGATCACAGATGGAGGTCCTTTGCATTGTACTCCTTCCATCGCCACATCCCTCTCTCCATTCCTCTCAGGCTGCATTCACACTGCAAGCTTTAGTGCTCAATTCAGATGTATTGCTCAGATCAGATTATTTTTCTTTTGTTCACATTATTCTTTTCAAATGTGGTCAATATCAGATTCACGCTCCTGAACTGACCCACAAATGTGCAAATGAACAATACAGAAGATGGACGTAAACAGGAGACAGTGAAGTCACAGTTTATGGTTTCATTTATAGGTTGAATGCAGTGGAGGCCAGCTATTTAAAACAAATCAGACCTGTGTCTGATTGAGGACCACATATGAAAGTGGCCCAAATCAGAATTGAAAAGATCAGATTCCATATGAACTGTTATGAATTTATTTTATTGGAAGATAGATCAAGGCCAATTTTGCCTGCAGTGTGAACATAACCTTACGAACCCCCGCCCACACCCCATACACCCCTCTCTCTCTCTGCTTTCTTTTGTTAGATCAGGTATATTAAATTGATCTCGTTGTCCACCTGCAAAGATAACAGAGCAAGAGTAAAAATATGTATTATTAATAATAATAATAATGATAATAACAACAAAGAATACATTTCATTCTGTCTTTCAGGGTACTTCCTCCAGACGCTGTTCCCTCCCTCCCAGCGATCATTTCAAGGCTGCATGCAAGCGATCCTATTGGACGACCAGCCGGCTGATTTGCATTTGGTGGAGAAAGGCACTGTAGGGGCTTTCGAGAACGTCAGCCTGGACATGTGCGCTATCCTCGACAGGTGAGAGAGAGAAAAAAGCATGCACTAGTGATGCACGATATATCGGCTGCCGATATAATATTGGCAGCAGGGGTGCAGTCGTAATATGGACGGAGGCCAAACGGTATCCTATTATTATGCAAAGTCTAGGCACTTATCACCTAGACTTTGCATAATAATAGGATGCGCGCACTTCGAAGCCCAAACGGCGTTTGACCGCGGTTGCCCAGCACTGCACCACTGATCGGCAGATATGGCAGTTTTTTTACACATTGGTATTTTTTTTTCTTTTTTTTTTTTTATTTTTTTTAATATATATATATTTTTTTTACATGTTTTGACCTTAAATAGTTTCAAAATATCAGTCATTTCTGAAAATAAGTTACAAAAGTAAAAAAATTATGCGTTTTGGAAAATAGCTCTTTATTTGATTATCATAAAAAAGTGTTTTCTATACAGAGATATCGACATCGGTAAATATCGGTATCGGCCAGAACAGCAATATTAATATCGGTTATCGGTATCGGCTACAATTTTCACATCGGTGCATCACTAGCACAGACACACACATACATACACACGCACACACAGTATGTGGACAACAATGAAATGAAAGCCATAAATCAAATTGTTTTCAAATTGATAATTGAAATGTTATATATAAACAAGCCTATTATGTGGAGTCTGAATTGTTAACCTGAGATTTATTACACAGGTGTTTGGTTATTGTGTGTGTGTGTGTGTGTGTGTGTGTGTGTGTGTGTGTGTGTGTGTGTGTGTGTGTGTGTGTGTGTGTGTGTGTGTGTGTGTGTGTGGTGTGTGTGTGTGTGTGTGTGTGTGTGTGTGTGTGTGTGTGTGTGTGTGTGTGTGTGTGTGTGTGTGTGTGGTGCGTGCGTGCGTGCGTGCGTGCGTGCGTGCGTGCGTGCGTGCGTGCGTGCGTGCGTGCGTGTGTGTGTTGTGTGCGTGCGTGTGTGTGCACGTGCGTGTGCACATGCTTACCTGTCATACTGATAAATGTAGGTAATTGATGTGGTGGATGTACAGTATAAAGGCTTGTGCTCTCGTTCAAAAGGCAATGCAAAGAAAAGGCAATGAATCCAAGTCACATTTGTATAACACCAACGAGACCCACCCGCACACACACACACATATACACACACTTGCACCACACACAAACACGCCACACATACGCACGTCTCTTTCCTTCATCACTGAGTCTAATGGAATCTGCATAGCATGCCTCATCATTGGAAATTATTCATTAAAACATGTTGACATGTCAATTTGTCTCCATATCATTGGCCCTGTGAACACAGAGGGCTGCACGGCCTCATCCGCTCCCTCCGCCTTGCCCGTGTATTCGTGCCCAGATGTGTTCAGGGTGTTTATACCGGATGTCACCTCCAGCTTCTGTATATTGTAGACCAGCGGTTCACCTTCTTCACATCGATGACCTGGGTCTGCTCGATTATGGCAAAAAAGAAAATCATAATCGCGATTATTTTGATTGGTATGGAAATCACGAGTATTAAATAGGATTACTCGTTGATTTGAGAACATCGTATGATGAAGACTGAATTTGTTAGACCTTTCTTCTCCACCAAAGGCTGCCTTTCTGTCGTCTTCTATAAGTTACCAAAGACGTGTCAAAGTAATTGGATAAACACGCCGTGGCTCCTCCCTCTTTACACAATGAAAGGTCACTTTAAAAAAACAAGAACAGGAGTGGTTCTTGTATAGTACACAGAAGGATAGCAAGCTAGCATAAGGAGACATAGTATAACTGTAGATTGTATAGTATAGCATTGTATAGTAGTGTACATAAGACCCAGTGCCTCATCCGTAGCTAACAGTGTATTGCACTATCACAGGACCTAGCATGTCTTGCCATGCTTTTGTAAAACTCATGTACATATACCTGATATGTCTTTACTCTTATTACTTGTATTATTGCACAAATGTCGCATTCTCAGCCTATTGGATTCTTATTATTGTATTATTGTATTATGCACAATCGTTGCGGGCAAGACCCCCCGCATTTCACTGTATACTTGTATGCCGTGACAAATAAAACTCTTGACTTGACTTGACTTGACTTGAACTTGAGGGGAGGAGGGGCAGAGGGTGCCGGTGTGAAAGAAGGGTGCGCTGTTCTTCCTTTGCCCTGTGACTGTTCAGTCAGTGTAAAATGGTAAGTAGTGCATTTATATAACTTTTATCCAAAGCACAATTTTGTTCCTCACATTCACCCATTCACTCACACATTCACACACCGATGGTGGAGGCAAGGCAACCATGCAAGGATTCAACCTGCTCATCAGGAGCAGTTAAGGGTTAGAGGAGCAGGAATCAAACCGGGAACCGTGCCTTTACCAGGCGACTGCTCTCCTAGGTGTTTGTGAACATGCACCACTCTTGTGGCTGCTCCACAGACAATGCATGGGGCTCTGACTTTATGTGGCCATAAAATGTTTGTGTGAGCTCTTAAATTAGCTTAAACCACTTAAATTAGGTTTATCTTCTAGTGTTGCTATATGGTCTGAACCAGAATTAAAACCTTATTTGGGCATAAGAGCTCACGCAAACATTTTATGGCATCCTAAAGTCAGAGCCCCATTCAGTGTTGAGCCCCAGATTGTGCATCCCAGTTATATCATCGATTGGAGGGTTCTCTCCATATAGCTCTCTAGCTTCACACATCTGGACTGAACTGTCCTGGGCCACAGGAATAACATACTGACTGAACTGTCCTGGGGCACAGGAATAACATACTGACTGAACTGTCCTGGGGCACAGGAAGAACATACTGTACTGAACTGTCCTGGAGCACAGGAAGAACATACTGTCTGAACTGTCCTGGGGCACAGGAAGAACATACTGCCTGAACTGTCCTGGGGCACAGGAAGAACATACTGTACTGACTGAACTGTCCTGGGGCACAGGAAGAACATACTGACTGAACTGTCCTGGGGCACAGGAAGAACATACTGTACTGACTGAACTGTCCTGGGGCACAGGAAGAACATACTGTCTGAACTGTCCTGGAGCACAGGAAGAACATACTGTCTGAACTGTCCTGGGGCACAGGAAGAACATACTGTCTGAACTGTCCTGGGGCACAAGAAGAACATACTGTCTGAACTGTCCTGGGGCACAGGAAGAACATACTGACTGAACTGTCCTGGGGCACAGGAAGAGCATACTGTCTATACAGCAGTGGTGGACGAAGTACACAGTTCCTTTACTTAGACATACCCAGATAAATGAGTACTCTGGTAAAAGTCCTCCATTCAAATTCTACTTAAGTAAAAGTAGGGAAGTATTTGCAATTGAATGTACTTAAGTATCTAAAGTAAAAGTATGCATTCTACATGACGTTTGTGTATTCAAATGCTTGGGAGCGTTCAAACCTCCATCCACTGATGTCTAACGGTTAATGTTAAAGTGGTATGATCCAGTATATGTTGCCCTGGTTACATCCTCTTGAAGTTGACATGGAGAGATTTTGCTTCAGATTTGAAAAGTACATCATCTTCATATATGTCTGCCATGTTTTCTATGCAAAAAAAAAATCAAAGTAACTAGTAACTGATAAATGTAGTGGAGTAAAAAGTACAATATTTCCTTTGAAATGTAGTGGAGTAAAAGTAAGTATTTTAGTTCCTTAAAATGTAAATACTCACGTAAAGTACAAGTAGCTCGAAATTGTACTTAAGTACAGTACTTGAGTAAAAATACTTAGTTACTTTCCACCACTGATATACAGTATAGCAGCAAGTCTCTACCAAGCCAAGACATACTGTAATACTGTCAGAAGAAGTAGGTTTCTCTTCTGAGAAGGGCTGGAACATGTTATCACAGGTTGTCCTGCAGCTAGTGGAGATGAGCAGCAAAGTGAGCTGCTAAAAACAAACTTACTGTAGGAGTGTAAAACCTCTATCACCACTTTTGCTTTCAGGAAACATCCATGAGAACTGATGTAGGCGGGAGCAGCATTTCAAATCAATACACGACTGCCACTGCCTCTAAAGAAGAGCTGGCCATCATTTTAGTTTTTAGTTTAGTTTAGTTTATTTGACAAAAAACATAAGTCGTCATAAAAAATACTTGCATTCAGTGTCAAGGATAACACGGGCAGTCGAGGTGGGCTGCGGCATGGGGCTGTGCCCCGGGACAAATCCAAATGCTCCTGTCCGTTGTGCATGTTTTTCCATTGGGTTTATCTTATTGGGAAGGGAAACCCTTGCAAGCACGGGGGAGAACATGCACACTCCACACAGAGATACCCGGAAGATACCCCAACTGTGTACCTGGCAACACACCAACCTGGTCCCCAAGCAGGAATCGAACCCAGGATCTTCTAGCTGTGAGGCGATGGTGTTAACCACCAAGTGGTTATTTCCAGGACTTATTTCCACCATGGTCCTTGCTGTTACTGGGACAATACAATGCACATACAGATACAGATATTTACATGAACACATCTTAAAAAGACATAGTCACCTATGACAATACTACCTACATTTCATAATGCATAAAAATACTACTAAAATTAACGTTTTGCTACTGTCAAGCTTTTCTACATGTTTCTACATTCTCCATAAGCCTAGGATTTACCCTTTTTATTGGTTACCTGTACCTGTGCTTTTTATATGCAAAGGTAACTTGTTCCAGTTCACAGCTCCACTAAACTTATTAGGACCTTTCCCCATGTTGGTATTGGTGCACAGATCAGCAATGCTACCTACTGTATAGGTGAAGAAACCCTGGAGGAGCCAACGCTCGACGGGGTTCAACTTGTATTCAGAGAGTGTTAACCATCCCTCAGTGTGAGTTTGGCCCAAATTGAGAATAATATGAATGAAGGACAAGATAGTGTTTAGCATCCCTGACCCACCCGTGGAAGAAAGACTGCTCGGAGGAACAGACCTGACGTTGGAAATAAGCTGTATAAATAATGTGCAGCAGCTCAGGCACCAGAGAGCCAAATACAGGCTCAGGGCGGCAGCACAGCGTGAGACCACGATCCATGCAGGTAACAAATACAGGCCAGAGCGGCAGCACAGCGTGAGACCACGATCCATGCAGGTAACAAATACAGGCCAGAGCGGCAGCACAGCGTGACGACCCATGCAGTTAATAAACAAGCTCCAAAGACAGAGCAGAGAAACAAGGCTTCAGACCAAAAGGGCAGACAGACATGACTAATGTGTGCAGAGAATGTGGGCCATCCTAGCCATGTGACTGGCCAGCCTATGGAGCGATGTGTCACAAATATGAAAAGCTTTGCCAACATGTCCAGAACACTGACCTCCATAATTTTTGTAAACTTTTATCCCATTTGTTCAATTTAGTCGTTATGCCAATTTCTTCTTCTCTCTTTATATATTTTTAAGTTTTTTGTGATGTGTGTACGGCAATAATTCAGCGTGATTATCCAAAATGGCCGTCCACTTCCATTCATTCAGACGCACGAGTCAAAACAAAGAACTTGTTAGTCTTCTTCTGCCCCCATCTCGTTGCAATCAACGCACATCTGGGATCGCTTTCGGTGGTCAATCATTTTCGCCTTCAGTGGTGACTGGTCAGTTCAGGACCGTTTACAACCGGACGTGATCACTCGTCAGAGCGGCTTCTCAAATGACGCTCGCCGTATATTTTGTCTTGTAACTCGAGACCTGAAGCACGCAATAGGTTGAGTGTGGTGACAGACGAGAGCAAAGTGCAGCAACGTGCGTCCCGCGCACGGGTGAGCGTTAGAGGTTAACCGAGAACGTTGCAGTTATTTGCATACTTTTTTTGCAAAGCTTAGATTTATACTTTATACTTATAGCACATGCATGAGTCTGGTCTCTTTTGAAAGGTAACATTCTGAAGTTGCTAAAGCAATAAAGTCACTTTGAGTGATAATGTACAGTATTAGAGAAACAGAGGTTGACCACACTAAAATAAAATATTTTCTGTTGACTTCAAGATTCAAGAGGTTTATTCATCACATACATACACAAACATATAGTGAAATGAAGGTGGCCATGCCTGCTTCGATTCTGCAAAAATTTAAATAATAGAATCAAATAGAATAGACATGATAAAACTACTAAGATAAAATACAAAAGGTAATGAGTCATATGTACACTATTATACAATATACAGTTATACTCTATGTCACTATGCTATCCTAACTATACTATATAAAACGTCAATTTATTCTGACACTGGAGTTACAACAACGGACTTCTTCATCAACTTTAACCACCTTCCCCCACTCTCACCCGCTCGGCTGTCATCAGGTTCGGAGCGGACGCTCGTTGGCTACAATGGTGATCAATCATTTTCGCCATCAGCGTTTATTGGTCAGTTCTAGACCGTTCACAACCGGACGTGGTCATTTGACGGAACAGCTTTTCGGATGACGCTCGCCGGATATATATTGTTGTGTAACTTGAGACCCGAAGCACACAGCTGGTTGATTGTGGTGGCAATCGAAAGGCGGCAAATTCAACTTTAAAATAGTGCATTGGATGATCCTCAAAAAATGCAGCCCTGACATGTTAGATGAACGCAAAGTATGAGGGCCGTTGGACGTTATGAGGTTAAAAGCAGTGAGGGGGATCAATTTGTCCAGCTGGGAGCAGCAAATTGGAAGGAGGATTGACCAAAGGAAGTGTTAACACAGGGAGAATCGAACCCCTGGTCATTGCACTATCCTACTGTCAATCTGGGGAGGGTGTAGACTACCACATCCGCCTCCTCCGATATAAGGTGTAAAGCATGCAGAGGTTCATGCTATCTCCCCCAGATGTCAAAGTCAAAGTTACGTTTATTGTAATTTTTTCATTGACATGGGAGCACAAGATACAGCACTCAGGTCTCAGTTACAGCCATTTGATGCTAGATATACATTCAACAAATAAATGAAATACAATGAATAAAATACAATCAAATACAATCAATAAAAACAGTGAATTGATTCAAGTAGAAAACTAATCCAAAATAAGAAACCTAGTCTAATTCAGTAAAACTGATCCAATTCAATAAGACCAATAGATTCACTGATTAAAAGATTTAAAGAGATAAGTGCTACAGTGCAGTGTGCAGAGGCATGGCAGTGATAAGCTGTGATGAACTGTTCAGTAGTCTCACAGCATCCGGGAAGAAGCTATTCTTCAGCCTGGTGGTTCTTGCCCGGATACTGCACAGCCTCCTGCCTGAAGGGATGGGGGTAAACAGTCCGTGGGCAGGGTGGTTGGGGTCACGCATGATGCGGATTGCTCTGTCCATGCATCGGTTGTTGTAGGTATGTCTGGTAAGCTGCATCCGATGGTCCTCTCTACAGACCTTACAACCCTCTGTAGAGCCTGCTTCTCTGCCACTGTGCAGCTGCCGTACCATGCTGTGATGCAAGAGGTCAGTACGCTCTCCACCACACATCTATAGAAGGATCTGAGGATGTTGGTGTCAAGCCCCGCCCCTTTCAGTTTCCTCATGAAGTACAGGCGTTGATACGTTTTTTTGACGAGGCTCAGGATGTTGTCGTGCCACGTGAGGGTGTTGTAAATGTGCACCCCAAGATATTTGATACTGGGAGTCACCTCTACAGCTGCGCCATCGATGTAGAGAAGGAGGGGGGGCGTGCTGGTCTTGCGGAAGTCTATGATCATCTCTTACGTTTAGGATGAGGTTGTTCTCCTTTCACCACAGTCCCAGTCCATCTACCTCCTCCCTGTATGCCATTGCCTACTCATCCCCTTTTGTGATGAGCCCCACCACTGCGGTGTCATCCGCGAACTTCACTATGAGGTTGCTGTCAGTAGGAGCGGCTATTGCAGTGACTGGTACTCTTACTTTACCAACATCCGGCTTCCCACCTGCAAACACTGCCCATCGTGTTCGTGGGAACCTCTGACCAAGCAGGAGGTACCGCTGCCGGGAACTGAACCCGGGGTCTCTGCGGTGCTTAGACCTCTACACTACCCAGACGTCCCGATGCACTGTCTATAATATGGACGAGAACGATGGCTACTGGCAGGGTGATGTCGAAAAAGCCTCTTCAGACCTGTGACCTTTCAACACTCCATTACAAGCTCCTGAGACTACCATTCCCAGGCATATGTGCTATGTCTAGATCACATCACCGGGAGGACGTTGACTATGTTCTAGAAGGGGGGACGTCACTAGTTGGCCAAGCTGCAAAGCCGCAAAAAGACACAATTTCCACCTTCAGTAAAATTGTGAACTCTAACCTTAACCTTTCCCACCTACAATTTCAAAAATAAATTCAAGAGCCTTCCCGGGATGTGGGATCTAGAAATTACCTATCTCCTATATTTTCTGCAGGCGATAGCGTCTCATCTCTATCCACTTTAAATGTTGCATTGTGACCTTAAAACACTGTATGTATATGGGCCAACGTGCTTCCCTGTACGATGAACGGGCACTCTGTTTTAATCTAACTAATGTGGATGTTTTTAAAGGCGGTTCGATGGATGTGTCTGGCCTGCTTTCAATCACTGCCGCTCCACCGAGAGACTTGGCTTAGACTGAGAGCTCTGACGCGGCGAGAGGAATCGCAGATGAGCAGATGCCTGTTGTAGATGCACACACACACACACACACACACACACACACACACACACACACACACACACACACACACACACACACACACACACACACACACACACACACACACACACACACACACACACACACACACACACACGCACGCACGCACACACACACACACACACACACACACACACACATACAGTACACACAGACATTCACTCACACACGCAGACATACACACATGCACGCATTCACACATTCACACACATACATACACACACATATACACACACACATACATACGTATACATACACACACACACACATTCACACACAGATGGCGGAGGCGACCATGCAAGGTGCCAACCTGCACATAGGGAGCCATTAGGGATTAAGTGTCTTGCTCAAGTACTATTTTATAAGGAAATATAAATTAAAATATATTATTTCAGATATTGATTGAAGAAGTGTGTTTTTAGTCAAAGGCGAAATATGTGAGGTACATGTACATTACAGTGAAATGATTGGTATGAAGAACCCCCTAAGATTGTGCTTCATACAGTAAAAAAGTTTAAAGAATAAAGACCAAACACACAAAAAAGTACAAAATGCAACAAAATGCTAAAATTTACAAAAAAACTCTCATGTCATCGTGTTCACACTGAGAATGCAGACCCCCAGCGGGAGTCTGGAGGAATCAGTAGTACTATCCCTGACTCCATGTGCCTGACACACACTGGGTACTGTTCAGCCACAGACTCATACCCCACGACACTCCGCCTCAGCCAGTCCTTCAGTGCCAGCGGCCATCAACCATGGGCATGGACCGCTGTGAACTAATGAACTAACGGCGGCAGTGTATACGGCACGGGTCAACCAGCACCTGCTAACGGATCTGACCCTTTAGCTCAGCTGGTTAGCGCGGCCGCATCTGGATCCTATGCTCCCAGGTTCAAGTCCACTGGATTTCCTTGGTGACAGCGGTGGCATCTCACTGCCCTGAGAATCTGTATCCACGTTTACGTAGCAATGGAGGTGGGATATCAGTGCCTTAACCCCGGGAAAGTGTGGAGGATAAAACGTACAAGGAGGCACTTCTCGGGGGAGGACGACTGTAAACTACTGAGGAGTCAGTCACAGTCTACCAGCACCTGCTAACGGGTCTGACCCTTTAGCTCAGCTGGTTAGTGCGACCGCCTGTAGATCCTATGGTCGCGGGTTCAAATCCACTCGGTCACTCTATAATAGAAAGTGTGTAGACTTTCAACAGCCATCAAAACACTGTCAATTATACAAAAGGGAAAAAGATGAGGCGGATGCAGCATCCGTGAGCTCATGCTAATGCATCTCTTACAGTATGTTTGCAGTGTCTAGTTTCACAGTGAGAACACCTACTGTATGTATTATTTGTTGTTCTCTGCTAATAGGGTTTTTTCTTTGCTCTCGAGCCGTCTGTTCTGACAGCTCCAGCAGGGCTGTTCTCGCTCTGCGCTTCTGTCACAACGCGCCGTGATAGATGTCAATGTGTCAAAGAGAAGGTTGGTGCGCAACTCTCAAGAGTAGTACAAGTATAAGTATAAGTCTTTATTTACACACACACACATGCGATGGGCGACCCACAGGAACACACACACACACACACACACACACACACACACAAGTACTGAGTCGCTGATGAAATGTTCTCTGCACCTCCCATCCCGTCGTCCTTCCCCCCAAGGGCAGACGAATATTTCCGATGTACTCTATTGAAGGCCTTTTCTGCGTCTATACTGACTAAAATAGCCCTTCTTCCCTTTGTATCTCCTTGACTACCTTCTGGAGAGAGAGTCCTTCTAAAGTCATCCTGTGTTGGACATCCCTTAATGAAGCCAGGCTTGATCCTCATTGATTCAATCTGACATGAAGGTCTCAAATCCTTTGGATATAATGGAGGTGCACATCGTGTAATCCCCATTTGATATTGATACTGGTCTAGTATTTGTTATCTCTACCTTCCTTGTGGATGGTTGAAATAGAAGCCTCTCTCCACGAGGGAGGAATTGTACCGTATCTAAGTGTGTGATTGAATGAAGCCAGTAGTGGGGAACTCAACTCCTCTCTGAACGTCTTATAGAACCTCAGACGCAAACCGGGTGACTGATTGTTCTGTGATCCCTTAATTGCATTTTCTATCTCTTCTTCTGCAAAATATGAGTTTAGAATATTATTCTGTATTTCACATAGCATTGGTGAATGCAACGCATTTTAAAATATATATATATATCGTACTTTCACTTACATTGACCTGCAGAGGTTGGTTGTGTATAATAATAATGTTTTTGAATATTCTTCACGTTGTCATTCTCGTGTGTATTTATTTCCCTTCTCATCTCCTCAATCAACCCCTTGTTGTTCAACGTGCTGCATTCCTCCTCCTGTTGTTTAAATATACTGCAAGGTAAACCGCACTATGATCTGATAAATCTGCTATTTCTATCTTACAATCTCTTACTCTGTGTCTCTCCGCTGTAGAGTAATGGAGCATGGAACTGAATCCCAGTTCTGTCATTACTGTATTCATGTATCTGTTCAGATACAGTTATTTTTTTCTTCGTGCTATTCGTGTCAAGGTTACAGTTGAACACCACATTGAAATCACCTCCACGCATCAAAATCCCCTTCTGCCTCCAAAGTAATGATATCAAATAGTGATTAAAAAAAAGGATTTATCACCTTCTGTGGGGCATATAAGTTAATTAATGTCACCACATGGTCCTCCAACTTCCCCTTGACCTCAATGACCCTAACACTAACTCTATGTGTCACATATTTCTTTATATATCTAAAATGTTGTTGATTCTGATACCGGGGTGGCTACTCCTGTCATATTACTCTGTCTAAATGAACTGTAAAATGCCTTTGTTCCTTGCTGATAAGCGTGTCTCTCGTAAGAACATCACCTGCGTCCTATGACCTCTTACCCCACACTGGAAAGAGCGGTCATCTGGTAATCAGAAGGTTCCCAGTTAGATTCCGGCTCCTCCCGGCAGTGTGTCAAAGTGTCCTTGAGCAAGATACTTAACCCCCTAACTGCTCCTGATGAGCAGGTTGGCAGGTTGCCTTTGTCATCAGTGTATGAATGTGTGAGAGAATAAGTTAATGTGAGGCATAAGTTGTAAAGCGATTTGGATAAAAGCGCTATATGTGCCACAGCACGGGGTATGAGGCATTCACCGGTAGGGGTATAGGTGCGGAAAAGTGACAATATCTCAGCATAGGAAGCTCCGATCGACTCGGGACTTGGTTATATATGTTCGGAAGACTCTGGTGCCAAAAAACAACGACAGCCAGAGCGGTGACTGAATTACACACAATTTTATCTGAATCTCTACGTCGCATAAAGGAGTCTCTCTCTCTCTCTCTCTCTCTCTCTCTCTCTCTCTCTCTCGCTCTCTCTCTCTCTCTCTCTCTCTCTCTCTCTCTCTCTCTCTCTCTCTCTCTCTCTCTCTCTCTCTCTCTCTCTCTGAAATATTCTAAAACCATTAAGTCTGCTATAAGCCATTATTCCTTTCTGTGTGTGTGTGTGTATGTGTGTGCGAGAGCATGTCACATCTGGTCTTTGGAAACATGAGCCAGCTCTATTTTGTACTATTATTTTACATAATTTAACTTCTTAAGCCAGAGTGGTGTTATGTGAAATATGAGTTTATAGAAATCTCAGGGCATCGGGGCGGCTTTGGCTCAGGGGTAGAGTGGGTCGTCCAATGATCGAAGGGTTGGTAGTTCGAATCCCGCTCAAGCCCATGTCCATCCCATCGCCGTTGTGTCCTTGGGCAAGACACTTAACCTACTTTCCTCATATGAATGTGTATGCATGTGAATGAATGTTGGTGGTGGTCGGAGGGGCCATAGGCGATGATTATTCGCCACGCTTCCGTGAGTCTGCCTCAGGGCAGCTCTGGCTGCAATTGTAGCTTACTACCACTGGCAGGGCCGCCTGGGAGAAATGCGAGGCCCTGTGCGAGATTTAACGCGAGCCCCCCCCCCCCCCCCCCCCCCCCCAAAAGGTAAAAAAAAAATTAAAAAAAATATATATATATATATATATATATATTTTTTTTTTTTTTTTTTTATACAGTCAACATATTCTTAAATAATAGCGCTGCCCGAGGCGGGGCATGATACAGTCAACATATAGCAAAAGAGAGAGCGAGAGAGAGCTCCCGTTCTACAGTCAATATACAGTGTACTACAGAGAGAGAGAGAGAGAGACACATTGGAAAGAAATTGAAATGCTATTTGGCCCTAAACAGAGAGTACACAGTGGCAGAATACCTGAGCACTGTGACTGAAGATCCTTGAGCACAGCCTAGCCATCGAGAAAGGCCGCCATAGGCAGACTGTGTGTGTTAGAAAGAGAGAGAGAGAGAGAGAGAACATGTGTGTTTGTCATGTGTGTGTGTGTTAGAGAGAGACTAGAGCATGTATGAGAGATCCAAAAGGACAAAGATCAACACTTAAATCCAACAAGAAGAGGGTCTATACCAGAGAAACCAAAGCAGCAAGGAGCCAATGGCCGACATCAGCTAAATAGGCTAGCCAGGTACTGTGACACCAGGCCACACACAGCTTTGGCCAACGGCCCAACGCTACCCAAGCTACACAAACGACCATTCACACACAGCACATGTCGTATCTCCAAATGTTGTGAAGTAGCATATGTTTTGCCTGGAAAAAAACATCGTTATTAACAAAACATTCGGGAGGGGAAGGAAGGAAGAGTGGGGTAATGTCATGACATTTTCATTAATCTTACCTGCACAAAAGGAACGCAGGGCGAAAGGCCGCAACACAGGTCTCCACGTTGACGAAAGGCCTCTCGCTGTCGGGACAAATAAGCTATGGCCAGAGCCTTGTCATGGTGCAGGCCCGACTACATCTTCTGTCCAAGATGATGTCGTAGTCAGAGTGCCAGGGCCTGCTATTCTCAAGGCTAACTGATAGCATCAAACGAACGTTCCCAGCTGACGCTAAACAGCTAACTGGCTAACAGTTAGCTCAATCAGGCACCTGGCTGTATGTAGCCGCATAGCTTGCTTCTGCGTTCTGCAAGCTATGCGGCTACATACAGCCAGGTGCTCTCACCAGGCACACACCGTTAGCTACTAGTAGTACTATATTAGCTAGTCGACCAGTTTGGCTCCAGAGAGAGAGAAAGAGAGATAGGTCAGGTCCACGGCGGGAATATAATCATAGGTTGACTCACCATAACGCAGTATCAACGCGGCGCCAATGGTAAAGTTGGAAGGAGACTTTCTTGGCCCACGGTGTAATTTTTTCTTCTTCTTCTTCGAGTACTTTCCGGCAGACTGGACACCTTTCGGCGTATTGCTGCCTAACAGATTTATCTGCTCACAAGTTCTCTTCTCCTTCTTTTGAAAAGACATCCACTCGCCTCGCTCCTCTGAATAGCGCTGAATTAGATCATCCCTGTACCTCGTGTGTCCGAGAAGAGCCCGGAAACACTATCCTAAAATCTGTAGAGCAGCAAATCCGCAGAAACCGGAAAACTGCAGTCTGCAGAGCCGCAGAGGCAGGAAGTCAGACACATTCTACAAACGTGTCTAATGTGAAATATATAAGCATATAAGCAAAACTAGATTTTAGGTCTGTGATGAAAAAGGGCCTCGCGGGAAGGGGGGCCTCGCAAAAAAAAAAAAAAAAAATTTTTTTTTTTTTTCTTTTTTTCGAGGCCCCCATTCCCGCGAGGCCCTGTGCGACCGCACTGCTCGCACACCCCCTGAGGCGGCCCTGACCACCGGTATGACTGTGTATGAACGAATAATGGACTCTGTGAAGCGCTCTGGGTGTCATGAAGAGCGCTATATAAATCCAAGCCATTATTATTATTATTATTATTATTATTATTAAAAAGGCGATTATTGATGCAAGGATTTGGCACAACCTAACTTGAGTGTAGTCTTTTGAGAGAAGAGACCCAGGGCTTTCTATGGGCTTTTGAATAAAATAAAAATAAACTACACTACCCAGCCTCTGTCAATCATCTGACTTTTTTAATTTTTTTTTTATTATCTTTTCCCCTGTTCTGTTTCCATTTTTTCCCCCTCCCAATGTTAGTCGTTATGCCAATTCCCAATTCCCAATTCCCAATCTCCTTCCTGGTCGTTGCGCACTCTACCCCCTACCGTCGGTCTGGGAGGGCAGAGACTATCACATGCTTCCTCCGACACATGTGTACCCAGTCCACCACTTATTTTCACCTGGCAGCGCGGACTCTCACTAGGAGAGTGTAACGTGTGGAAGGTCACACTACCTCCCTCCAGATCCTTCCCTCGCTGTGCACTGCAGGCGCCCCGACCGAACTGTAGGAGTCACTGTTTACAACGACCCCACCCACTGGCTTCCCTCCCGCTGACTCTGCCAATCGAGCCAGTATGACGGCCGGCCAAGCCGGAGGCAACGCTGACAGCCGGATTCGATACCAGTGTCTCTTGCGTTGGTGACGAGCGCTTAGTCCGCTGCGCCACCCAGCCGCCTAATCATCTGACTTCTAGTGTGACTTTTTTCTTTCTCTTATTTTTCTGGATCATATCCCACAAAACTGAACGTTATTGCCATAAAACAGAACCCAGTTAGTTTCTCTACCTTTCTGTGAACGTCTAGCAAGATAACGGCGTTGCAATCTGATGACAAATGGCGGATACATTTACATTAAAAAAAAGTTACTTACAGTAGATTTCATTCACGGTTTTTGCTACAATTCTGGTGATACTAAATCCAGATTGAACTCTGCCATTAGAAAGGGGAGATTTGGCCCGATCCATATATGTGTTAATTGGCCATAATAAGGTAATTTATAGGCCTGATATTCTATATTCTATAATCATATTTGAAATTGCACGTGTCCACATGGCAGAATTCAGTACTGTATCTACAAAACCTCCTGTTAATCATCTTCCCTTTATTCAACTCAAGAAGGCGCTGAATGAGCTCAGTGGCAGTTTTTCATGTCTGGTACATTTTAGCATGGTGTTAATCAGAATTTATATTCTCCTTTGTTTCATCACACTATACTCAAGCCTAGTAACAGACACAATATTTGTGACAGTGGGAATACATTCTCTGAGATCCATAGATGTCCCTAGATACCAAGAACATGCAAATGGATCTTGTAGAAGTGGAGCAATCCTCCATTTACTTAGGTATGCATTTTTAGGGCGGAATTTCTGAAAATAGGGCTAGGGCTTAACATTTACATTTACATTTACATTTAGTCATTTAGCTGACGCTTTTATCCAAAGCGACTTACAAGTTCTGTACGACAAGCCATCAGGAAGGGCACAACTCTATCAGCTGAGTAACAATGTTCATCAAAGTGTTGAGTGCTACAGTGTAGGTTAGTTTATTAGGACAAGTGTATGGTTAGTTAGGGTTAGATTTTTTTTTTTTTTTTTTTTTCATTCAGATAATGGTTGAAGAAGTGCGTCTTTAGTCGACGGCGAAAGATTGGACGTGTTTCGGCTGTCCTAACTGGGGTGGGTAGTTCATTCCACCATTGTGGGGCAAGGACTGAGAATAGGCGACTTCTCTTTGATGACCCTCCCGGAGCTTGGATAGGAGTAGGTCTGAGGCGGCCAGAAGATGCAGAGCGTAGGGGTCTTGAGGGTGTGTAGTTAGAGACCATTGACCGGAGGTAGGCGGGAGCAGTTCCCTTTGCCGCACGGTATGCTAGGTCGAGGGCCTTGAAGCGGATTCGTGCAGCAATGGGGAGCCAGTGCAGGTCCCTAAGAAGTGGGGTGACATGGGCCGACTTCGGTAGGTTTGAGATCAGGCGGGCCGCTGCGTTCTGAATGAGTTGAAGAGGCTTAGTGGCAGTGGCCGGGAGGCCAGCGAGCAGTGCGTTGCAGTAGTCGAGGCGGGAGATGACTGTTGATTGGACGAGGAGTTGGGTGGCTTCTTTTGTCAGGAAGGGGCGTATCCTTCTGACGTTGCTCAGGAGGAATCGGCAGGTTCTGGTTGTCGCTGCGATGTGAGCAGAGAAGTTCAACTGGTCGTCGAGGACAACACCAAGGTTCTTGGCGGTCGGGGTTTAAGAGGTTAAATGCCTTGGGTTCCCTGAAAGGTGCTATATAAATCTAAGAAATTATTATTATTATTATTATTATTATTATTATTATTATTATTATTATTATTATTATTATTATTATTATTATTATTATTATTATTATTATTATTATTATTATTATTATTATTATTATTATTATTATTATTATTATTATTATTATTATTATTATTATTATTATTATTATTATTATTATTATTATTATTATTATTATTATTATTATTATTATTATTATTATTATTATTTAAAGGTGTTGTGATGTGTATGGTAGGACCCATACAGCAGAGGCAGTAGAAGGTTTCAGAGGATGTTTATTCAAACAACAACAAAACTAAGTATGAAGTGCAAAAGGTAGAGACAACACTGGAGACAGGTCTCTCACAGGAAGAAGCTAGTCCTTCGCACAACGCTCAGTCTTGTTTCGCGACGCTATTTTCCTCTGGTTTGGAAACAGCACTGCCCAGGATAGGAAGGCCCTACAGAGAGTGGTGCGTTCAGCAGAATTCGACTACGGGTATTGCACTACCACCCCTGCAGGACTTATACAATAGGAGGTGCAAATACAGAGCCTGCAGAATAATGAAGGACCCTCACCACCCCAACAACAGCCTGTTCAAGCTGCTGCGGTCAGGCAAGCGCCTCCGTATACACGCAGCAAGAACAGAGAGACTAAGGCTCAGCTTCTTCCCCCAGGCCATCAGAACAATGAACACTGATCTCTCCACACACAAGCACGCATGAATACACACATACACACAACATTCTGCACTCGCACACACAATCGCACCACAGGTCACTTTAAACACACAAGACACTCAACTACAACTACAACTACAACTACTAGGAACATAAAAAGGACAATAACACTACCTTATGCATACTGCACCTCATGTGATACTGTGATACTGTGAATACTGTATATTTCAGTTAGTTAGTTAATTAATTATATTGACTTTGTTATATTGTTTACACTGCTTGTTTTTACTACCTGTATTTCCCCTCCCCTCCCCCATGCTGCTATGATGCCTTAATTTCCCCAAGGGGGTAAATAAAGGAATCTATTATGTTAAAAGGACACTTTAAAGGAAGGAAAAGGACACTTTAAGAAAATAACTTGTTGTGATTGTTGTATATTATAGTTAGTAACAGCAAGTATAGCATAGGGACTGCACATTGTATAGGGATGTACATATGATCCAGTGCCTTTAAGCGATTTATTAACATGTCTATTCACCATGTCTATTCTAGTATATTTTATTATTATTACTATTACTATTGTTTTATTCGACAATCCTAGCGGGCATGGCCAACCGCATTTCACTGTATGCCCTGGTATGTATGTGATGAATAAACTCTTGAATCTTGAAATCTTGAATCTCTCCTTCTGACGTTTCACCTACTTCCTCTTTTTGACCTTTCACCTGCATTTTGTTCCTTTTGGCTGTGTTCAGACTGCAGGCAAAATGGCCCAAATCTGATAAAAAAAGATTTGCTCATATATATCTGTTTTTTCCACAACAGTGTGTTGTTGTACAGCACAAATCACATGGAATCTGATCTTTTCAATTCCAATTCGGGCCACTTTCTATATGGTCCTAAATCAGATACAGGTCTGATTTGTTTTATTAATTAGCTGGCCTCCACTGCATTCAAGCTTCAAAGCTTGGAAGTGGATGTAGCCTTTGACTCTTGAAGTAGTTTTCTTCCACCTCAAGTCCTGTTTGTTCTAAAGTTAAATTTGAGTTTGCTGTTGATATCCGGGGGTTATTTCACATCAAATCAGGGGGAGCCGCCATCCTGCTAAAACTCTGGAGCGGAAGAGGCTTAAGCCGTCTTAACTGCTGTAGTCCCTAATGGCGCAGAGAGGAACAGAGCCGCTCAAAGGCCCGGGGCTCTACCCACCATTATTCTTCCAGATGGCCGTCCTCACAAAGAGACTTTTTATTCATTAAAATGAGCAGCTTTGCATATATTTGATCACTTTGAATAGTCTCCCAAATAGTGTGTGTGTGTGTGTGTGTGTGTGTGTGTGTGTGTGTGTGTGTGTGTGTGTGTGTGTGTGTGTGTGTGTGTGTGTGTGTGTGTGTGTGTGTGTGTGTGTGTGTGTGTGTGTGTGTGTGTGTGTGTGTGTGTGTGTGTGTGTGTGTGTGTGTGTGTGTGTCTGCATGTGTACATGTGTGTGTGTGTTTAATACCTAGTAGCAGCAGAGTGTCTCGGGAGCCTCTTCCCCACCAGTCAGGCTGCATCCCTTCTATCACTTTGATATATTTGATATATTCCAGATTTGAAACACTATTGATCTTTCAAACTAGAAGAGCAGTGAATATGTAAAAGCGCCCCTGCTGAAGGAAGCAAGCCGCTGGCTGTTTGTCTGGAGCAGCCGCTGAGCAGCTAACGGCTCTGAGCAGGCGGATGGGAAGGGTGAATACTTTCCCCAAGGCAGTTGTCCTTCCGCGTTCGGTTTGCGAGCCCTGATTGGCCTCTCAGCGCCCAATCGTGTTAGCCCTACTATCGCCTAACTACTCGCTCAATATACTCAGTGATGGGCAGTAGCTAGCTACAAGTAGCTAGCTACATAGCTTAACTACAATTCTCAGTAGGTACTTTGAATCAAGTAGCGGTGTCTGTAGCGCAGCTATTTATAGAACGAAGTAGTGACGTAGCGACAAGGAAACGCTACAACGCTACTGTCGGGAGAAACAGTCTAGACTATAAAGATTTGTGAGGAGAAAAAAAAACTCCCTGTAGAAAAAAACCCACTATGATTGGTTGGTTGGTTTAGATATGAGTATGACGACTCACGATTGGGTATGGTTAGGCCAAAACATTACGGGTAGGCCAATCAGAGGCAGGATAGGGCGGGACTCCAGCTCCGCAAACCAGGAAGTGAAAATCAAAACACAGACGTACTGAATGAATGAATGCAATTTAACGGATTACATGAACCAGTCCGCGCGAAATGGCAGAGGGGTTCGATGGCATTGATGAAGATGATGATGTGTCAATAACAACAATGCCTCTCCATGGCCCTATCTGGACACATTTATGAGTTTGACTGAAAAAACGCCTAAAACATATGCTGCTCTCAACTCCCCACACATCCAGCACTAACTTGAGAACACATTCAGGTGAGCTGATGAAAATCAACTGTTCCCAAACAGCACACAAGTCAGTACACTTTTTGTCAACAGCTTTAACTAACAGATAGCTGCTATCATGATGATGTTTCACTGTAGGCAGAAAATTAACAATATTATAGGGGTGGAGAAAAGAAAAAAGAGGGAAAAGATCACCTAGAGCAGTGGTTCTCAACCTGTGGGACAGGACCCCCAGGGGGGTCCCCACATGATTTTGGGGCCATGGAATGTTTTGTGAGTTACATATTTAAATACATTTGGTCATTTAGCTGACACTTTCATTCAAAGCAACTTACAAATTGTGTACAACAAACTATAAAGATAGAATAGAAAAGAAAAAGACCATTACTGCATCAAAAGTAATCAACAAACTATACTATAAAAACTGATAAAACCAAATGGTCTCTTTCTTTTCTTTTGTAGAGGCTGCACCCAGCTAAACTTGCCTTCCTGGATTTTGTACATAATACAAGTTCATGTTAAAAGGATGACACAAAAAGCCAGACCGAGGGCTTGTTTCAGTTTTATAATAAACAATCAAACTGAGATTTTTTTTGCCTGCCTATTTGTTTGGTGGAAACTTGATCACGAAAAAAAAAAACAAGTAGTGCCGATGTAGCTAGCTATTTTTGCCATGTTCTTGTAGTGTAGCTTGCTACATTTCTCTGGGGATAGCTTCCATTGTAGTTGAGCTATATTTAATCGAGAGTAACTTGTAGTGTAGCTTGCTACATTTTCCAAGTAGCTTGCCCATCACTGAATATACTACTATCACTCAACTCGCTACCGCCGTGCATCATATACTAAAACTAACTATCACTCAACTCAATATCACTCAACTCGCTACCGCCGTGCATCATATACTAAAACTAATTATCACTCAACTCACTATCACTCAACTCGCTACTGCCGTGCATCATATACTAAAACTAACTATCACTCAACTCACTATCACTCAACTCGCTACCGCCGTGCATCATATACTAAAACTAAAACTATATAAATAACGTATTGTTTTCATCTCTCTATATTAACTCTTTCAGTGCCACGCCTGGTTTTCCGTTTTACCGCTTGAATGCCACCATCGGCGCCAATGTTAACATTAATATCGCCTAATCTATGTTTTAAATTATGGCTATGTGTCTAATCTGCCCATCGCATTATCAAATACTATTTTCCAGTCAGTGCTGTGAAGGCAGATTGTTTTTTTATCGCGTCGTTTCCGTTTCAGAGCAGTTAGAAAAGCCCCCGTTTTGATATAAAAAACAGCTCATTCTGGAGCATTCTATGAAAATCGTCTTTTAGTGGAATATTCCACAACGTTGATATTCGTCGGCCTTTTTATGAATCGTTTTCAAATAAACGCTAGATGATCAATATTATACGTGCACGCAAGCACATTACGGCCGCGCACTGATAATCGCTCCGTTGATTTCCTCACGGACTTTTACAGTGAAACCGAAAGAGGACATTTCACAAAACAGCTTATAACTTCATCAAACTTACTCTGATTATCCTAACACTGATAACATAGAGTCCTTACCTGACATCAGATGGTATCCAACTGGTATATTCCAATTCCTGATCACCATTCGAAAAAATCGATAAGTGTATGGATCCAACGCGATACTGTAGAACTCCATGATCAACAGGGATCTGAGGTTCCAGAATGAACTGTGGTAACCCCGGCTGGATCAGTGAACTGGAAAATGTGGAGTACCGGATTTTTTTCCCCATTCATTTTCATTGAGTCCATTCCAAAATCACTTATGTCATCTGGGAGACGACAGGGGGCGCTTTTTTCCACAGTGATCGTCGGCGCCCCTCGGCTATACTCGGGTAGGCTCGGGTGATGCAATAATTTTTCAGATCGCAAAAAAAAAAAATCCGAGAAATCTCGTGAGTGGCACGCAACCACCTATAAAAAAAACCGAGAAATCTCGTGAGTGGCACTGAAAGAGTTAACGTAACTAGCTATTCATATCAATCGACATCACATCACACAAGTTAGGAGCGAGCGTTAAGAGTAACGCGTAGGTAGCTGATGTGATGGACTTGTGGAACTGAGAGAAGTTCTGAAAGTTAGGAGTGAGCGTTAGGACTAACGCGATTGGGCACTGAGAGGCCAATCAGGGCGCACAAACCGAACGTGGAAGGACAACTGCCTTGGGGAAAGTATTCACGCGGACGGGAAGGATGCGTGCTGTATTCTGATCTGCTGTGGGGTGAAATGATGAGTCATGGTTGATTGAGATGCCCCACTGGGGTCTGATTGAAACCTAGTGATTTGGATTGGGGTGTCATACACACATATACTGTACACAAACACACGTGTACACACACACACACACACACACACACACACACACACACACACACACACACACACACACACACACACACACACACACACACACACACACACACACACACACACACACACACACACACACACACATGTTTGCTCAAGGACATTTTGACACACTGCCTGGGAGGAGCAGGAATCTAACCGGGAACCTTCAGATTACCAGACGACCGCTCTAAAGAGTAAACAGAGAACAGATAACACCTGTGCCAATTAGTCTTAATGCACTGAGCTACTCCCACCTGTCTCACCCTGGCTGAGCCAAACCACCACCATCACCATCACCATCACCATCACTAACCAATCACCACCACCACCATCATCACCACCACCACCATCACCATCACTAACCCACCACCATCACCACCACCACCACCACCATCACCACCACCACCACCATCACCACCACCACCACCACTACCACCACCATCACTAACCCACCACGACCACCATCACCACCACCACCACCACCACCATCACCACCACCACCACCATCACCATCACCACCACCACCCCTACCACCACAACCACCACCACCATCCCCACCACCATCACCACCACCACCACCACCACCACCACCATCACCATCACCATCACCACCACCATCACCATCACCATCACCACCACCACCACCACCACCATCACCATCACCATCACCACCACCATCACCATCACCATCACCACCACAACTACCACCACCACCACCACCACCACCACCATCACCATCACCACCACCACAACTACCATCACCACCATCACCACCACCACTACCACCACCATCACCACCACCACAACAACAACAACAACAACAACAACAACAACAACAACAACAACAACAACAACAACAACAACAACAACAACAGCAACAACAACATCATGGAGGTGACAGTGGCTCAAGCGGTAGAGCAATCGTCCAGAAATCAGGAGGTTCCCGGTTTGGTTCCCGCTCCTCCCGGGCAGCATGTCGAAATGTCCTTGAGCAAGACACTGACTGAACCCCTATCTTTTCCTGATGAGCTGGTTGGCACCTTGCATCCTCCACCGTCGGTGTGTGAATGTGTGAGTGAATGGGTAAATGTGAGGAACAAAATTGTAAAGCGCTTTGGATAAAAGCTGCTGTATAAATGCATAATTTACCATTTACCATTTTAACAACAACAACATTCCTTTATTAATGGCACTTGATTGCAGATATCTTGGGCGCAAACAACAGATGATCACATAGCAGGTGATTATCATCAAAAACCACAACTGCGGCCATTGATCCGTGGCCCTGCGCCATATTGTATGGCAAACAACACCATGAGAATACTAATGTTCATGACCATATGTCACAAGCACAAAGGACTCTCTGTTTCTCACATAAATCTGTGTCAATTGATGCCTCAGAACTGCTGTTCATCGTATGATTTGTGTATTATCAATTGCCTCATATCTCTCTCTCTCTCTCTATCTCTCTCTCTCTCTCTCTCTCTCTCTCTCTCTCTCTCTCTCTCTCTCTCTCTCTATTTCTCTCTCTCTCTATCTCCCTCTCTCTCTCTCTCTCTCTCTCTCTCTCTCTCTCTCTCTCTCTCTCTCTCTCTCTCTCTCTCTCTCTCTCTCTCTCTCTCTCTCTTCTGTCTCTCTCTCTCTCCAGGTGTATGCCTAATCATTGTGAACATGGGGGTCGCTGTAAGCAGACGTGGGACAGTTTCAGTTGCACCTGTGATGGGACAGGTTACACTGGAGCCACTTGTCACACCTGTAAGTGTGTGTGTGTGTGTGTGTGTGTGTGTGTGTGTGTGTTGTGTGTGTGTGTGTGTGTGTGTGCGTGCGTGCGTGCGTGCGTGCGTGCGTGCGTGCGTGCGTGCGTGCGTGCGTGAGTGCGTGCGTGCGTGCGTGCGCGCGTGCGTGCGTGCGTGCGTGCGTGCGTGTGTGGGTGTATTTGTGTGTAGCCAAGTTTATTGTTGGTTCAAAAGCAGATACTATACAGAAGAAAGCACATTTTCCTACAGAACTTGAATTTGTCGGTTGATATCTATATCTACAATACCTTCACCGGGACCAACCTGTTCAGTTTCACCACTCAAATAGTCACTGTTCATTAAAATAGTCACTGTTCATTCAAATAGTCACTGTTCACGCACATAGTCAGTGTTCACTCACATAGTCACTGTTCATTCAAATAGTCACTGTTCACTCACATAGTCAGTGTTCACTCACATAGTCACTGTTCATTCAAATAGTCACTGTTCATTCAAATAGTCACTGTTCACTCACATAGTCACTGTTGACTCACATAGTCACTGTTCACTTGCATATTCACTGTTAATTCACATAGTCACTGTTCATTCACATTGTCACTGTTCACGCACATAGTCACTGTTCATTCACATTGTCACTGTTCAGTCACATTGTCACTGTTCATTCAAATAGTCACTGTTCATTCAAATAGTCACTGTTCATTCACATAGTCACTGTTCACGCACATAGTCACTGTCGAGTCACATATTCACTGTTCATTCACATTGTCACCGTTCATTCAAATAGTCACTGTTTAGTCACATTGTCACTGTTCATTCAAATAGTCACTGTTCATTCAAATAGTCACTGTTCACTCACATAGTCACTGTTGACTCACATAGTCACTGTTCATTCACATTGTCACTGTTCATTAAAATAGTCACTGTTCATTCACATAGTCACTGTTCATTCAAATAGTCACTGTTCATTCACATTGTCACTGTTCATTCACATATTCACTGTTCACTAACATAGTCAATGTTCATTCACATAGTCACTGTTCATTCAAATAGTCACTGTTCATTCAAATAGTCACTGTTCATTCACATAGTCACTGTTCACTCACATAGTCACTGTTGAGTCACATAGTCACTGTTGAGTCACATAGTCACTGTTCACTCACATAGTCACTGTTGAGTCACATAGTCACTGTTCATTCACATTGTCACTGTTCATTCAAATAGTCACTGTTCATTCAAATAGTCACTGTTCACTCACATAGTCACTGTTGACTCACATAGTCACTGTTCATTCACATTGTCACTGTTCATTCAAATAGTCACTGTTCATTCACATAGTCACTGTTCATTCAAATAGTCACTGTTCATTCACATTGTCACTGTCAATTCACATATTCACTGTTCACTAACATAGTCAATGTTCATTCACATAGTCACTGTTCATTCAAATAGTCACTGTTCATTCACATAGTCACCGTTCATTCACATAGTCACTGTTCATTCACATAGTCACTGTTCATTCACCTTTCTTACGGCTGTAAACTCCTGATTGCATTCCCTTCTCTGTTTGACTCCACTGCATGCTCCTTCAGCAGAGACTCTGGAAATGCTGCTAGGTTGAGCTTTACAACAGTGTTTGTGTTGTTGTTGTTGTTGTTGTTGTTGTTGTTGTTGTTGTTGTTGTCGTGGTGGTGATCTGGGGAGAGGAAACCAGACCAATGCACCAGAGGACACTGGTAACAAAAAGAGAAACACTCGCAGACAGAGAGGGGGAAATAATATGTCTTTTTGAAAACAGCTTGGCAAACTTTAGAATGACTTCCCTCCCCCCGGTGCCACATATGTTATTTTCTCTCTTTTGGAAACACAAACCAAGAGAGAGAGAGATAGAGAGAGAGAGAGAGAGAGAGAGAGAGAGAGAGAGAGAGAGAGAGAGAGAGAAGAGAGAGAGAGAGAGAGAAGGAGAGAGGGAAGGAGAGAGGGAAGGAGAGAGAGGGAAGGAGGGAGGGAGAAATAGTAATAGAGAGATTAGAGTGTGAGAGCGAGAGTGTGAATAACATCAGAGAGAGCTCACACCACAGGCGGCGGGAAGACAGGAAGAAAAATTACTGAGAAAGAAGTCAATGTAATGAAAACAGAGAGAGAGAGAGAGAGAGAGAGAGAGAGAGAGAGAGAGAGAGAGAGAGAGAGAGAGAGAGAGAGAGAGAGAGAGAGAGAGAGAGAGAGAGAGAGAGAGAGAGAGAGAGAGAGAGGGGATATATAGAGAGGGGGAGGGAGAAGGGTAGTGGGAATGCAAGAGAGAGGGATAAATGAAGAGAGAGGGAGAGGGATAGTGGGAAAGCAAGCGAGATGGAGAAAGAGAGAGGGAGAGAGAGGGAGCGAGAGATAGGGAGAGGGGTAGTGGGAACGCAAGAGAGATGGAGAAAGAGAGAGAGAGGCGTGGCTTACCATTAACGACTCTGCTGAAGACAGCATTTCTTTCCAAATGATTTTAATGCCTAATCATTGTCACTATTATATTTACTAAACATGATACATAGATATTAATGTACTTCTCTCAAGGACACACATGTCAACATAAAACATTACTAGTTTGTGCCAGAGTATACCACAAAGCTTATAGTCACATTAGTTATCTCCATTTCAGTGTATAAAGATTGCATTTCATCATTTGACTTATTCAAATTATTTACCTAGATTCCTTACAGTCTTAAACCAGGCCTTTGTAAATAATTACATTTATTTAATACTAATATAAACTATTTGCAAGTTCTCTTTCATTAATCCTGTGAGTTTGGCTATAAACCACTTAAAATTTAATATCATTCTGTTCCCCTCATTGAACACATCATTTCAGTGATAATTGTAGTTTAATCAAAATTATATTTCATCTAGACAATTGCCTTTTAAAGTTTTTTCTTAATCCATATCAAATCCTCCCACTGTCTGTGTCTCTGTTTATCAGAAAAGTGAACTTCTCACACCTCTGTGAGCCACAGCTGCTGACCTGCTTGTATGCAAATACTCTTTGTCAGCTGTCCCCCTTTCCAGTTTCAGTCACAGCCTATCCCTGGCTCACGCCAGCCCCTGTCAAACTTGGAGCCGTCTAGCGTGAAATAATTTGTTTACGTTATTTTTCATGATTATGTCTCACGGGTTGAACAAACCTGAACGTTGTTGCCATAAAATATAACGTAGTTTGTTTTTTTACCTTTCTGTGAACGTCTAGAAAAATAACGCATCTCAATCTGATGAAAAAAGCACCAGCCCTGTGCTAAACTGGGTTTACCAGCTCAGGTGCAAAGTGGGCTGGTCCAGACACACCTCCATGTTGTCGAGGCAAGACACATTCAAATCACATTAATCAAAATATGTTATCAAATTAAATTCATTCTAATCATTGTTCCAAGTGATATTGTTTCACATTATTATGTATAAATAATAACAACTGAATCTGGCTCCAACAGTATAAAATATAATATGTTGGTCTCTTGAGTGTGATCAGAAGTCACTTAGTTTATGTCAAGCGAATGCATTGGGGTTCAAAACAGCAGGACGTTACATGAACACAGTGCAGCAGAGAATGAACACCTTTCTGTAGAGGCGTTCAGTTCTCACACAGCAAAGTGAGTTTTCATTTGTGTGTGTCGAATTACAGCGGTTTTCAACGTTATCATTCCTGCAGCGCCGGCTGTAACCAAGCGATAACCAAGTTGCTGTTTTGCAGAAACCGAGGACAGAGAGTTCTTGTAATAATAAAGACTATAGAAACATAGC
>NC_140176.1:38597445-38632445 GCF_963971535.1 Notolepis coatsorum | reverse complement strand
CACACACACACACACACACACACACACACACACACACACACACACACACACACACACACACACACACACACACACACACACACACACACACACACACACACACACACACACACACACACACACACCACATGTCCTGAGCTGAGTGACAGTATTGATGGATATTGGTCAGAATCAGCCAGTATCACCTCGTCACCTGTGTTCGTGAAGTTTCTGCGTTGTGTTTATCTCTTACTCCGAAGTCGACCTTCTCATACTGGCTGTACAACTGTTTCATCTCCGTTAATGCAATCCATAATGAATGAATTCGACACTGGCAAACGTGGTACCTTTCTTTGAAAAACTTTGTTTATTCCATAAACAAAACCTCGTACCAGATGTAACCAATTCTGTAATGTCCTTGAACAGTCTTAATTCATTCTTCTCCACCGTCTCTTATGCTATTAGTCCAATGGTTCTGGGCCTCGTCGTAGCCAACAACCATTCCCTGTTAGCCGAAGCTAGCGATGATGTGTCACTTCCCCTCCCCCACCCAGCGAGGGTGAGGAGGGATCAAAGTCTCTGATCAATGCGTCTGCTCGCCTGTGCGTCGTGTCTCAATCTGCCTAGTCTCCTGGAGACCCCACAGCTTACCGTCTTCAAGTCTCGCAATGTCGACCTCTCTCTCGTGACTGTTACTATGGCAATGGCACTTTTGACCCAAATCACTATAGCAACGGCGATGTTGATATTACTAAATGATGTGACCACACCACCATGTGAGAGCCCAGCGCCGGCTGCATACAATGACCTTGGCTCGCTTGAGAGCTCAGCTGATAACAGGCCCTTGTCTGCAGCCTCACTGGAGCCAGACATAGTGACCGATACTGTCCTCTTACAACTAATATCTAATAGCAGATGCTGTCACCCACCGATATATACATTATCTACACATTGAAAAACATAGTTTCCTTCAGTATGGAGGAGCAGAAGGATTTCTTAGTGAGTGGCTGCTACTCTCAACAGGCCAGATGGTGCATGTTATAAATCCTGTTGTGTCGGTGTCTGAATCTAGACTACACACTGAACCCCCATTCAGTGTGTGTGTGTGTGTGTGTGTGTGTGTGTGTGTGTGTGTGTGTGTGTGTGTGTGTGTGTGTGTGTGTGTGTGTGTGTGTGTGTGTGTGTGTGTGTGTGTGTGTGTGTGTGTGTGTGTCTGTGTGTGTGTGTCTCTGTGTGTGTGTGTGTGTGTGTGTGTGTGTGTCTGTGTGTGTGTGTATCTGTGTGTGTGTGTGTGTGTGTGTGTGTGTGTGTGTGTGTGTGTGTGTGTGTGTGTGTGTGTGTGTGTGTGTGTGTGTGTGTGTGTGTGTGTGTGTGTGTCTGTGTGTGTCTCTGTGTGTCTCTGTGTGAGGTAAGAGCTGTTTATTGCTCATTTCTTTGTTACTTGCTAGAGGAGAACGGGTCACAGCACCAACGTTCTCACAGACGTTGTTCACCACTGGGAGCAATGCTGCGCTCACATGCAGATTAATGATTTCCCCCTATTTTTAAAGAAACAAAAATACTTTAATTAAGCTCACAGTTACAGGCTTAATGTTTATGTCATTGGGGGGAAGATGCTATGTCATGTATAGGTTGTTGATGACAATAGGTTGTTGATGACATTATTTAATGTCATGACTTGCCTACCTCCAACCCCAAGGACCAGCGTTATATTACATTTACATTTACATTTAGTCATTTAGCTGACGCTTTTATCCAAAGCGACTTGCAAGTTCTGTACGACAAGTCATCAGGAAGGGCACAACTCTATCAGCTGAGTAACAATGTTCATCAAAGTGTTGAGTGCTACAGTGTAGGTTAGTTTATTCGGACAAGTGCATGACAGTAAGGTTAGTTAGGGTTAGATATTTTTTTATTATAATTTTTTTATTCAGATAATGGTTGAAGAAGTGCGTCTTTAGTCGACGGCGAAAGATTGGACGGGTTTTGGCTGTCCTAACTGGGGTGGGTAGTTCATTCCACCATTGTGGGGCAAGGACTGAGAATAGGCGACTTCTCTTTGATGACCCTTTTTGATGATCCTCTATTATGTAAATACAAACATAATTGTGGTCTTTAAAATTAAAACACATGTCATGAGCCGAGTGTTCCCTCTGCTTTGTCCAAGAGGCAGAGAGTGAGACCTGAATACATGTGCATAGTACTGTGGTAATGTATTGCATATGATTCTGTATATAGTACTGTTGTAATGTATTGCATATGATTCTGTATATAGTACTGTTGTAATGTATTGCATTATGATTCTGTATATAGTACTGTTGTAATGTATTGCATATGATTCTGTATATAGTACTGTTGTAATGTATTGCATTATGATTCTGTATATAGTACTGTTGTAATGTATTGCATATGATTCTGTATATAGTACTGTTGTAATGTATTGCATATGATTCTGTATATAGTACTGTTGTAATGTATTGCATATGATTCTGTATATAGTACTGTTGTACTGTATTGCATATGATTCTGTATATAATAATAATGGATTGGATTTATATAGCGCTCTTCTCTGACTGACTGTTGCTCTGACTCAGAGCACTTCACAGAGTCCATTATTCGTTCATACACAGTCATACCGGTGGTGGTAAGCTACAATTGCAGCCAGAGCTGCCCTGAGGCAGACTCACGGAAGCGCGGCGAATAATCAACGCCTACGGCCCCTCCGACCACCACCAACATTCATTCACATTCATACGAGGCAAGTAGGTTAAGTGTCTTGCCCAAGGACACAACGGCAATGGGATGGACATGGGCTTGAGCGGGATTCGAACCACCAACCCTTCGATCATTGGACGCCTCGCTCTACCCCTGAGCCACGCCGCCTATTCTGTATATAGTTGCATATGATTCTGTATAGGCTACTGAAGTATTGTCATTCCTTCCACGTATGTATCTTCCACAGATCAAAAAAAGAAAAATAGACAGGATCTATGTGAATAGGGATTTTATAAATATTTAAAGAATAAGGAATAAAACATAACCATGTCTGATGAAAATTGCATGGTCTACACCATTGACCTTTGAAGTTTCTTCACTGTGTGATAGTCTAGCACAACAAGTTGAGAACACAGTGTCTCTGTGTGTTAAAAACCCTGGCTCCTGTACTATTCTGTATATCTTACTTCTGGTGTTATGTCTGCATCTACTGTGGAGAAAAGTTTCCTCCTGAGGACAAAAAGGCAGAAAGTGAACGCGAAACTGGAAATGGGTTGGTAAAAAACTACACGCGACCTGGAGGGCGATAGAGAGTAACAATGTTGAGATTGAATGGATTAGAGACGGATACTGCGTGATATTTGAGAGAGGAGAGTGACAGAGCTGGAAGTGATATTAAACTTGTAGACCATGAGGGAAGAGGTGGTGGTGTGTGAGAGAAGTTATAGTTTGTACTGTAGATAAGGCAGTGGGTGTTGTTGAGTTATCTGGTGTTATCCAGGTCTCAGTAAGAGCCAGTAAGAGCCAGAAGGAAGGAATAGAGGACCGGACAATCACAAATTAAACTTTAAATGGTGGTGGTGGTGCGTTTTCATAGTGGTGCTGTGATAGTAAACAGTGGTGATATCATGTCTAAGAAGGAGCAACAATGCTTGTTCTGCTTGAGGAAACTGATGTATTGTTGTTGACAGGACACTAATGACCATGTTTTACAAACCTGTTATCATGTCCAGTATTGTGTCTGAGACCAGCCTTGCATAAAGCCCAGGCCATCCTTCCACCACACTCAGATTATAGGAGTCAGATAGGCTGGTCTGAGACCAGCCTTGCAGAAAGCCCAGGCCATCCTTCCACTACACTCAGGTTATAGTGATTTGATTGCCATCTTTCGATTGCATCAGCTGTTCTACCTCAAACTGGATCTGAGCACCACAAGCGCGATGGATCTGCTCTACACTATATTAACTTCTTAATTCAATAGTCACTTGCACTTTACTCTAGACTAGAGCCCATTGTGATGCACTTTACTCTAGACTAGAACCCATTGTGATGCACTTTACTCTAGACTAGAACCCATTGTGATGCACTTTACTCTAGACTAGAACCCATTGTGATGCACTTTACTCTAGACTAGAACCCATTGTGATGCACTTTACTCTAGACTAGAACCCATTGTGATGCACTTTACTCTAGACTAGAACCCATTGTGATGCACTTTACTCTAGACTAGAACCCATTGTGATGCACTTTACTCTAGACTAGAACCCATTGTGATGCACTTTACTCTAGACTAGAGCCCATTGTGATGCACTTTACTTTAGACTAGAACCCATTGTGATGCACTTTACTTTAGACTAGAACCAATTGTGATGCACTTTACTTTAGACTAGAACCCATTGTGATGCACTTTACTTTAGACTAGAACCCATTGTGATGCACTTAACTTTAGACTAGAACCCATTGTGATGCACTTTACTCTAGACTAGAACCCATTGTGATGATGTGTGTATGATTATGTGTGTTTGTTAACTTTTGTATTGTTATTTTCTGTTGCTGTGTTGATCTTGACCTGTGCCCTCTGGGATGATAATAAAGTTGGAACTTGAACTCTAACTCTCTTTTAGAAGATTGTCTATTGATCTGTGAAGCAACTTTAAAGGTTACCAGCGTGGACTCATGGGCTAGTATGACATTTCCATCAGATGTAGTGAGTTTTGAGCATCCATGCAGTGTTTAAGGTACATTGTCAGATACACTGGAAGTCTGCAGAAGTGATTCACTGGCACAAAATGGCCACAGAATATTAGAACAATGGTCTGATGTGTGAAAACCCACATGTTTGGAATATGTTGCTTGTATGTCTGCACATGCAGTACTATGTGAGGGGCCTTCAAGTGGCTTGTCTCTCTAGGAAGAGGGCCAAGCAGTTATAGCGAGGTATTCTTCCAGTACCTTTTCAGTTGCCACATCAGACGGCGCTGTCCGAGGTGCTGAACAGAAACTTGCTGTTAGAGTGTGCAGTATGGATGGAGACACTGCTGGTTGTGAAGCAGGCACTTACTATGTTTACAATGTGTGTATCTCCCTTGTCTGTTTGTAATTTTACTTGGACATACAGTAAATAAATAATTTAAATGTTTGTATGTGCGTTTACCAGAGGACAAGGTGTGGACCACAGTGATGAACACCCTGCCGGCCCAGACCACAGTGACAGGCTCCAGCAGAGAGAGAAGAACTGTGCTACAGGTCAACTACAGCACCTCCATGGAGCAGGTAATGCAGACATACGTACTGTATACTGTATGCATGTGTAAGAGCAGCCCTGCCTGAAGCATAATAAGCTTAATATGTTTGGACCTGAAGCCTTTAAGAGATGTACAATTCCCTTGGCCTGAAGCCTAATATATAATATTCTGATATATGATATATCGTAATATTTCCGCTGTTTTCTTTGCTCTTGCAATCCGTTTGAATGAGTCCAACCTCCTACAATTGACAGGCTTGTTAGATTTTGAGGGAGATCGTATAGACCAAGGCCATGTTTACACGCCTCCTGTGCACTCTTTTTTTTAGATTAGATTACAATGTATTGTCATTATACAGCACAAGTACAGTACAACGAAAACAAGTTTGGCATCCAACCAGAGTGCAAATGTAACAGTAAAGTGCAATAGTAATAACCAATATATAAATTAGTACTACTGAATAATTGTGCTAATCAGATGTACTTACAGAGTTGTAATATTAATATGTACAGTTATACAGGTATAAAGACACTGTGGTAGTAAGTCATACTGACCAGCAGTGTAACTAGTAATAGTTGGTAAGGGATATGTACAGATAATCATATATATATATATAGTATCTACAGATATGTAAAAAGGAGTATATGCAGGTATGCACAAACAGGTGGATATATATATATATATATCTGATTGGTACATACAGCATTATTGTACATGCTATCATACAGAGTTATATGGGTTATATGCAGGTGTATAAGTAGGTATATAGGATGATTAATCATTTTGTCTTCCACGTCACCCCCGTGCCCCTGGCATGCTTGTGCATCCTTGAAGAACACGTGATACACAATCACCAACTAGTGGTCCGAAACTCCACTAGACACCTTTAACGCTCATCGATGCGTTATACAAATAGATTACAAAAATTACCTCTCAGATTCCATATACCATGTTAATCATTTCATATTTTATGAGAATCTTACAATAGTAATTCCATGACGTTATGACATAACGGCAACAAATCAATTATTATTAAGTAGTGGTAAATATGATGACAAGGGAATTATTTTATTGGAGAAACTGAAGGAATTGATACCCAACTCAATTATTAAGCCTAAGCTACTAAACAAACAAAGAACAAGCAACACACAAGAGGTTATTTTCGCCCAATATATCCTGGTCCCACATACCATCTGGTCGTCTCGTCCTCCAATCTCCTCTAAGTTCTGTGTCACCCTTAAGTTTTATACAGGTTGTTCGTCTTGCCCCTCTTACACTATAGAGGGTCATGTGACCTGAGACCCCAATGTCTCCCGACAACCCCTCCAGCTGTTGATCCCATATGGTGGCTTTACTGGCTTGTCTAACCTCCAGAATCCAAGTTTAAGAGCATTTGTTCTGTGACTACCCCACCCTAGTATTCAACATGTTCATCGTATATTCGTGTGAGATCCATTGCCCTCATGAAAATGGTCGAGATGAAACCTAGATAATTCACAATACCAAGATGTCATTGAAATTCCTTCATCATAGTGTAAAGAGTGTGCCTGGTCTAAATCAAACGTCTCTCTACCTCTCTAGTATCTGCCCATAGCTGTTATCTCTGTACCTATCTAGTCTCTGACCACAGCTGTTATCTCTGTACCTCTCTAGTCTCTGACCACAGCTGTTATCTCCGAAATACAACTATTTGATTGCCCTTCTCTCCATACACCTCCTTGGTAAATGTCACATTTAATTTACATTTAGTCATTTAGCTAATCATATTATCCAAAGTGAATTACAAGTTATGTACAACAAGTCAGCAGGAAGGAAGGGTATACTCTGGCAGCTAAGGGTACACAACATTGTTCTTCAAACTTGTGTGCTACAGACTTGAGTGCATAGTAGTATAGACATATTGGTATAGTAGGTAGTATAAGTAATATATTCATGGTAGATTACTTAGTAGCAACGTGCATGATAGAGGCCACACATCCTCCACACGTCCCCCGCCTCCAGGTCACACATTCCCCACCTCCAGGTCACACGTCCCCCGCCTCCAGGTCACACATTCCCCACCTCCAGGTCACACGTCCCCCACCTCCAGGTCACACATCCCCCACCTCCAGGTCACACATCCCCCACCTCCAGGTCACACATCCCCCACCTCCAGGTCACACGTCCTCTACCTCCAGGTCACACGTCCCCCACCTCCAGGTCACACGTCCCCCACCTCCAGGTCACACATCCCCCACCTCCAGGTCACACGTCCCCCACCTCCAGGTCACACGTCCTCTACCTCCAGGTCACACGTCCCCCACCTCCAGGTCACACGTCCCCCACCTCCAGGTCACACATCCCCCACCTCCAGGTCACACGTCCCCCACCTCCAGGTCACACATCCCCCACCTCCAGGTCACACGTCCTCTACCTCCAGGTCACACGTCCCCCACCTCCAGGTCACACGTCCCCCACCTCCAGGTCACCCCCCTCCCCTTCTCAACTCACTATATGAATTGGAATAGAGTAAATTCACCTAATCAAATATGGCTCAAGATTATATAATTCTATGGTGAATTCTGTCACGTCAATCAACTTGACTTCTGTCAATCAACTGTGTCTCCTAGGTAACGGCTGTCACCACTAGTGCGGAACACTGCCAGCAGTACATCTCCTACGACTGCCGCATGTCCAGACTTCTCAACACCCCAGGTGAGGCTTCAACTTATGCTCTTCTCGCACTCCAATCGCCGGTGGTTGTTTGTCTTCATTGTCTCCGCTACCCAGCGCGGTCGCTCCCTGGTGGATGAAAGTCCAGGTTAATATGTCTGCCGTTGGGTTTGGACTGGTTTTGGTCTGGTTTGCGTCAGAGATTTTAATCTCTGCCCGGAACCCGAATGTGTTCCCCCAGGTGGGTTGAATCAGGTTGGTTTTGTATGAAAAAAATCAATCAATTGAATATATTTAAGATAACACAAACTGTGGCTCACAGTGAACGTCAGGGTTTCCGTTATCCGGTCATTCATTCCAGGGTGGGCCAAACTGGCCACAGTTGCCTGCCTGATCCTTGTCTTGAGAGAGGGTTCTCTCTCTGTTTCATCAGCTTAGCCATAATGTTGTTGACGGAAGACTCAAGACTGTTGCCTGTGTTGTTGAGTCGAGGTAAATAAATGGAGAGACTCTCCGGAGATATATATCCGTTTCAGTCTTAGCTTTTGTATAAGTGAATGAGAAAGAAGTTATAGTGAATGAGACAGAAATGAGAGTGAATGAGAGAGAAATGTGTCTTTTCAGTTGCCACCTCAGCCACAGCACAGAGAGCCCTCTCTCTGCTGGCACACAGACAGAGATCAAGCACTGCCAGTTCAGTACATCGGACAGCGCCAGCTGACACAGGGAGCTGTGTGGCTCTGTGTCCGGGAGCTGTCCAAGGTTCTGAAAGGAAACTCTGGCGTGTGCTTGGCCACTGGGCACTCATTAACAGCACCAGAACTGCAGCCTCACTTTGTGACCTTTAGAACAAATAAAAATAGAATCTGGCTCAAAACTGCTGCCATGGTTCAGGCTTGGGTTGGGCTCAGACATAACCTACACATGTTCATGTAGGGTCGGGCCTGATGTTTTGGGCCCAATCAAAGTATGGTATGGTATGGTATGGTATGGTATGGTATGGTATGGTATGGTTTGGTTTGGTATGGTATGGTATGGTATGGTTTGGTATGGTATGGTATGGTTTGGTATGGTATGGTATGGTTTGGTTTGGTATGGTATGGTATGGTATGGTATGGTTTGGTATGGTATGGTATGGTTTGGTATGGTATGGTATGGTATGGTATGGTATGGTTTGGTATGGTGTGGTATGGTATGGTTTGGTATGGTATGGTATGGTTTGGTATGGTATGGTATGGTTTGGTATGGTATGGTATGGTATGGTATGGTATGGTATGGTATGGTATGGTTTGGTATGGTATGGTATGGTATGGTTTGGTATGGTATGGTATGGTTTGGTTTGGTATGGTATGGTATGGTTTGGTATGGTATGGTATGGTTTGGTATGGTGTGGTATGGTATGGTATGGTATGGTTTGGTATGGTATGGTATGGTATGGTATGGTATGGTTTGGTATGGTGTGGTATGGTATGGTATGGTATGGTTTGTTATGGTGTGGTATGGTATGGTATGGTATGGTATGGTTTGGTTTGGTATGGTATGGTATGGTATGGTTTGGTATGGTTTAGTATGGTATGATATTGGGATTGATCTTGGTTGGATCAACTTAGGCTGGCTTGATCTGGGTTCATTTGAATGCTATTTGATTTAAGCAAGTATCATACTCTTCATATGCAGTGCAGTGATCTTGTGTTATGATTACACTCAATACATTCCCCTATGCATTTTTAAATGTCTCCACCAACCAAGCCCAGAGTACAGTATGGATGGTGTGACTCGAAGCAGCAAACAACATGGCGCACAACAAACAGGGTTCACAACAAACAGGGTTCACAACAAACAACAGGGTTCACAACAAACAGGGTTCACAACAAACAACAGGGTTCACAACAAACAGGGTTCACAACAAACAGGGCTCACAACAAACAGGGTTCACAACAAACAGGGTTCACAACAAACAGGGCTCACAACAAACAGGGTTCACAACAAACAACAGGGTTCACAACAAACAACAGGATTCACAACAAACAACAGGGTTGACAACAAACATGGTTCACAACCAACAACAGGGTTCACAACAAACAACAGGGTTGACAACAAACAACAGGGTTAACAACAAACAACAGGGTTCACAACAAACAACAGGGTTCACAACAAACAACAGTTCACAACAAACAACAGGGTTCACAACAAACAACAGGGTTCACAACAAACAACATGGTTGACAACAAACAACAGGGTTCACAACAAACAACAGGGTTGACAACAAACAACAGGGTTCACAGCACCTGATGGACATTTGTCTTCATTGCAGTATAAACTGGGTAGTGTGTGTGCAGTGTGTGTGTGTGTGTGTGTGTGTGTGTGTGTGTGTGTGTGTGTGTGTGTGTGTGTGTGTGTGTGTGTGTGTGTGTGTGTGTGTATCAGAAAGTGGGTAGGCCTCAACACACACTCCACACGGGGCATGATCTTTCTCCCATGTGGATAGGGAGGGCTGGGAGTCCCCAATGTCGAGTGGACCTACATAGCCACCAGGCTAGCCCACCTGCTCCACATGCTTAACAATGATGATGTCACCGTCAGAGAAATGACCAGGGCCTCTCTCCTGCTGGATCTACGCAGAAGGAAGATCCCCCTGGCCACCACAGACCAAAATAACTTCCTCTGCTTCAGGAAGAAAGACTCTGGGAAACTGGACTCTCGGGCCAAGGGCTTCGGGGTCTGGTCTGACTGGCCAGATCTCAATGACATCTGCAACCAGACTGGAGTTCAGCTGAAATAGACAAGACCCACCAACACACAGACTGAAGTCCCTGTCTCTGATGAACTTATCACAGACCCCTGTGTGGTTGTGAAGGCCAACATCACAACACCGCAGGAAGAGACTGTCGAACTGCACAGAGACTCTGCAAGGAGGGTTCTGCATAGCATGAAGCAGTCTGAGATCAGGCAGCACTGGTGTGGACTCAGACTACAGGGAGAGCTAGCTTGTTTGGAGTTTGCTGACCACTCTGTCTCACACTCAGTGTATAAGAACGCCGCTGTTGGTGAGGATGTTTTAAAATTGACCATCAAAGCAAGACTGCAGGTATTACCCACTCAATACAATCTGTCCACTTGGTATCCTCAAACTCACAATCCATTCTGTTTAAACCATCAGGATTCACAACACATAGAATCCATTGCACACATAACAAACGTATGTAATGCATACAAACACCTGTACATCGCTCGTCATGACCGTATTGTGGACATTGTGTCTGATGCGGTACGGAACATATCACCATCTAGTGCAGCAATATACAAACATGCCAGAGTGAAACCAGAGTGGTTTGGCCTTACCAACGATGTTTTTACTAACATACCAAATACACCGGACGTTGTTTTTGTTGACACCAGCCACAGGGAGGTGCTGGTCATAGAAGTAGGCTGTACCTTTGATCTGTACATGGACCAGGCCTTCCGGGACAAGTATATCAAATACCAACCACTGCTCAGTGTGATGGCTGACCTTGGGTATAGGTGAAGATATGGTGTACTTGTGTTCGGAAGTCTTGGCCATGTACACAAATGCACCATGACCGGTCTGAGAATTGCTGCAATGTCTAAAAGAAAAGCCAAACAAATTGCCAAATATTGCTCTGTCTCAGCTATTATTGGCAGCTTAGCCACGTGGAGAAGGAGGTGCTATGTGTACCCTTAAGTGTTCAGTGCTGCTTGGCCCCGATACATTTGATTCCCTGTTTATGTAATATAATTTGTGGAACCAAATAAAGTATTAAAATGTGTGTGCGTGCGTGTGTGTGTGTGTGTGTGTGTGTGTGTGTGTGTGTGTGTGTGTGTGTGTGTGTGTGTGTGTGTGTGTGTGTGTGTGTGTGTGTGTGTGTGTGTGTGTGTGTGTGTGTGTGTGTGTGTGTGTGCGTGTGTGTGTAACTATCTGTATGCGTGCGTGAGCGCACGTGTGTGTGTGTGAGTGAGTGTTGTATTCTGTGGATCGATGGTGGATGTGTGTTTTATTATATGAGAGTAACAAGCGGACTGTCACTCAAACCCACTCTCTGTCACTCTCCTCTCTCTCCTCTGGCTAACAGGCTCTATGAATGGAATTATGATATTGGCAATTACACAGAGTGAGAAAAGAGAATATAGAGGTGAGGGAGAGAGAAACCAGAGCGATGAGAGAGCGGAGGGAGAGACAGAGAGGGGAGGGTGAGAGGGAGAGAGCAGAGAGAGGTGGAGGAAGAGAGAACAGAGAGAAGAGGGAGGGAGAACAAAGAGGGGGTGGAGAGCATGAGGGAAGATAGATTACACACAGAGTGAGAAAAGAGAATATAGAGGTGAGGGAGAGAGAGAGAGAACAGAGAGATGAGAGAGGAGGGAGAGACAGAGAGGGGAGGGGAGATAGAGTGAACAGAGACAGGAGGGAGTGAGAGACATAGAACATAGAGAATAGACAGAGAGCAGAGAGAGAGAAGATGGATAAACAGAGAGGGAGAGAGAGATGAAGAGAAATAAAGAGATAAAGGGTGGATTTTCTTTTACTGCACTGATCACTGCAAATGTGGTTGAAATGAATATAAATTTTTTTGATAAAAACAAATAAAGTAATATTGAATCAGAATAGTATAATATTAGATACAAAAACATTTTCGTTTTTTCGGATTCTAGTCATTTCCCTTTCTCCCTCTGTCTCTCCCTCTCCCCCTCTCTCTCTCTCCATCACTCACCTTTTCTCTAGATCTCCCTCTTTCCCTCTCACCCATGTCCTTATTTCACTTATCTCTTTCCATCTCACCTGCTACATCCATCAATTTGTGTTCCCATTAGCCAACCTGAGATTTCTGGCGAATAGCATAGTCAAGGCAAAAGGTAACCCACGTATCACACCCACTGAAGATAAATTCGACCATATTGTTATACACGTCGGAAATAATGACTGTAGGATGAAAGTCTCTGAGGTCACAAAGATCAACATAGTTAGGCTTTCTGACCTCGCCAGAAAGATGAGTCGGCATCGAGTAATCTTCTCTGGCCCCCTGCCTGTAAACCGGCATGATGATGAGTTCGTGAGTAGGACAGCTTCTCTACACCGATGGCTGGAAAAATACTGTAAAGAACAGGGCTTAGGGTTCGTGGATAATTGGTCCTCTTTCTGGGGGCACCCTGGCTTGCTGAGAAAGGACGGCGTGCATCCTAACATGCAAGGCGCCTCTCTCTTATCTCGCAATATAGACAAGATTATAGCTTCGGGCTGACAGCCACCCCACAAGCATGCCAGGGTGCAGGCTCTTAGCGAGCCTGCTAGTCATGCTAAACTGATGGACCCTGCCAATCCTTATACCTTTCTTGCTCGGTCCCTCCTCCACCAGGCTCCCCACTCCTCTCTTTCTATCTCTACCCCTAAACCTGTATACCCAATCAAAACTAGAATATCCCGTTACGCTCCGCTTTACCCAGCTCGTCCTTGTGCGATAAACCATGCCAACTTAATTGCGATTAAACCTACCCGCATGGCTGAAAACCGCGCTGCTAAGTATACAGAGAGTGTGAAGGTTGGCCTTATCAACATCCGCTCTCTGCCAACCAAAGCTCTTTTGGTAAATGAACTGATAACAGACCATAGTCTCGACCTATTTGGCCTCACTGAGACATGGCTTAAACCTAATGATTTTCTGCCCTTAAACGAGGCCTCACCCCCTAATTTTAGTAGCTCCCACATCGCACGCACCTCCAAGAAAGGAGGCGGAGTTGCTCTAATTTATGACTCTAAGCACAACTTTACATCCGACGCAAACTGTAAGTTTTCCTCGTTTGAGGTGCTCCTGTTGCATCCCTCTCCACCCAACAGAAAGTGTGGCGGTCTGATTCCTACCTCCACTGCATCCTTTGTAATGGCTGTCCTATACCGCCCCCCAGGCCCTTACACCCTCTTCCTAGATGAATTTTCAACTTTCATCTCTGAGCTTGTTATGCGCTCAGATAACATTTTAATTGTTGGTGATTTTAACATTCATTCCAATAAAACTCTAGATCCCCTAAATAAGGCTTTTACCGACATCATTGACTCTGTCGGTCTCATTCAAATCGTTGACCAACCCACTCACAGTGGTGGGAACACCCTTGACCTAGTCCTAGCCCGCGGTCTCACTGTGTCAAATTTGACCGTCTCCCCCTATGTTCCTGCTCTCTCAGACCACTACCTCATCAAATTTCAAATTGATCTGACGGTTTCTCGCCCAGACAGTGTAGAATCCTACATGAGCCGTCGTATTAACGCCTCAACTGTCCCAATTCTAGTTAACTGCCTACCAGACACCCTCTCTCCCTTCCTCTCTTACTCTGGCCCCCTTGATCTCTTTACAGACAAACTTAATGCCGCCCTTCGTAGCACCCTCGACATTGTCGCTCCCCTTAAACCTAAAATTAAACGTGCTCCGCAAAAACTAACTCCCTGGTTTACGGAGGAAACGCGCTCCTTTAAAAAGGCTTGTCGCAAACTTGAACATAAATGGCGTTCGACCAAACTCGAAGTATTCCGCCTCGCCTGGAATGATAGTTTACGTAACTACAAAAAGGCACTCTCACTTGCCAAAACCTCTTATTTTTCCAGGCTCATAAATGAAAACAAAAACAACTCAAAGTTTCTGTTTGACACAGTTGCAAAACTTACGCAGAAACAACCAAGTGCCCTAAACCATGCGTTCTCGGCTAACGAATTCATGACATTTTTTACCAAGAAAATTGACCTCATTAGAGATGAAATTGTTGCTTTACTCAACAATCAGAGTCCCTCCCAACCTTTGACGGGCATTCCCCCTGACTTTGATTCCAGTCATACGCTATGCTGCCTTGAAAACGTCTCACTTAGTGCCCTCTCTAAACTGGTTGGCGCGGCTAAACCTTCAACCTGTCTGTTTGACCCTCTCCCAGCAACTCTCATCAAAAAACTCTTCCCAACTCTAGGCCCTGCCCTACTCAATATCTTCAACACCTCTTTGTCTACTGGCGTGGTGCCCCTGGCCTTTAAATCAGCCGTCATTAAACCATTACTTAAAAAACCGAACCTCGACCCTCTAATCTTGAAAAATTACAGACCTATCTCCAATCTCCCATTCCTATCCAAAGTGTTAGAACGGATCGTCGCAACGCAACTTACTGACCATTTATCAAACAATAATCTTAATGAATCATTTCAATCTGGCTTTAGAGCCTTACACTCCACCGAAACGGCGGTTACCAAAGTCACAAATGACTTACTGCTCTCTCTTGACTCAAACCTCACCTCTGTGCTCTTATTACTTGATCTCAGTGCAGCCTTTGACACTATCGATCACTCGATTCTTCTAGGTCGGCTTGAGAACCATGTTGGCATTCGGGGTCTCGCACTAGCTTGGTTTAAATCCTATTTAACTGATAGAACACACTGCGTGGTCTATAATGATTTAACATCTGAGACCCTCCCAGTGCAATGTGGTGTCCCACAAGGCTCTGTCCTGGGCCCTTTGCTATTTTCGATTTACATGCTACCCCTCGGCGATATCATACGCAAATTTGGCATAAACTTTCATTTTTACGCTGATGACACCCAATTATATATACCTATTAAGCCAAATGATTCCTCCCAACTACAAAACCTTGAGGCCTGCTTGCTTGCCGTCAAAAAATGGATGTCGCAAAACTTTCTACTCCTTAATGCAGATAAAACTGAGATGTTAATTGTTGGCCCCCCAAACCACAGAGGCCTGTTTCAGGACATCTCCCTCAACTTTGATACCTGTCATGTATCCCAGAGCTCCACCATAAAAAACCTCGGAGTCATTTTTGATTCCTCCCTCTCATTTAATGCACATATAAAAAACGTCACCAAAATTGCATTCTTCCATCTTCGTAATATCGCAAAAATACGCCCCATTTTAACTCTGGCTGATGCTGAAACCCTGATTCATGCTTTTGTCTCATCACGTCTGGACTACTGTAATGCACTTTTTTCAGGCTTACCTAATTCAAGCATCAAAAATCTTCAACTCGTGCAAAATGCGGCTGCACGGATACTAACTAGAACTAGAAAATTTGATCACATCACACCAGTTTTGTCCGCCCTACATTGGCTTCCTATCCAAGCCCGCTCTGACTTTAAAGTGCTACTCCTCACCTACAAAATTTTAAATGGGCTTGCACCGCTCTATCTATCTGATCTCATCTCCCGATACTCGCCCGCTCGTGCTCTGCGCTCACAAAATGCGGGGCTTCTATCGACCCCTAGGGTTAAAAAGAAATCCGCCGGCCACAGAGCCTTTGTCTACCGCGCTCCCTACCTGTGGAACAAATTACCTGCCGTCATCAGGGGCGCCTGCTCTGTCGAAGCTTTTAAATCCCTGCTTAAGACTTTCTCTCTCTCCTTCAACCTACCTTGATCTCACCTGGTCGGGGACTGACCTTTAGATTAATCTGTGTAGTTTAGTTATGGTACAGGGTACTACATGGTACCACTGGGTAGTTTACTATAGGGTAGTTTAGTTAGGGTACAGGGTACTACATGGTACCACAGAGTACTACTTGGTACTGCATGGCATTACAGGGTACTACATGGCTTACACAGCTCTACATGGCACTACAGGGTACTACATGGCACCACAGGGTACTACATGGCACTACAGGGTACTACAGGATACTACGGGGTACTACATGGCACTATGGGGTACTATAGGGTACTACATGGCACTACGGGGTACTACATGGCACTACAGGTACTACATGTCTGCTCCTTTGCAGCACCACAAACATGGGAACTCTCTAACTCTTCCCCCCCCCCCCCCTCTCCCCCCCCCCCCTCTCCCTCCCCCTTCTCTCTGAGTACCCGTCTCCTGGCGCTGACCAAGGTGATGGATGCCTCGGGGTCTTGGCCAAGCTTGTAGTGACTGCTCTACATGCACCTCCGAGGCATTGGATCAGTTATTCACCGCCGTCTGTCCGTGGTCCTGTCAACTGATTAACAGACTGTTAACAGATTACAGTCAACGCGTTTCATTGCTGGGTTTAAGTACTTCTATTCTATTCACATAATACGCTTACTTCATATATCTACTCCATTCACATATATGCCTACCACTTGTATCTATTGCTATGTCCGCCTACTACAATCTCATGAGCTGTCTAAACGCCTGTCCCGTCTCCCTGTCTTCCTATGACTTGCTGTCCTGGAGTGTTGACCGGAGTGTTGGACGTCCCGTGACGAAGGCCGGGAGATTGCGACCCCCTCTGCGTGCCCCCCTGTCTTCGGAGGTTTCGTAGTGGTGACCGGAGTGCCGGATGTCCCGCGATGATGTCGGGGAGTTCGCGACCCTCTCTGTGCCACCCCCCCTTCCCCTGTCTCCGGCTGTCCTGAGCAACGACCGGAGTGTTGAATGTCCCGTGACTAAGACGGGAGGACGTGACCCTCTTGCGCCGCCCCTGTGCTTCAAATAGATCCGCTATCAACTCTATCTTTAATTTTTCAAAATGTACAGTTGCTATTGCATGCACTCATCTGTGTTTCACCACACACATGAGTGCATGCTTACCAACTGTCCGTCTGCAACACTACTATCACCGACATCTAAGAAGGGAGATCCCCCCTTGAACGGCCCTTCTAAGGTTTCTCTCCTCCACATTGCCTGTGGAGCTTTTTTCCCTATTGTTAGGTTTTAGTGAGTTTTTCCTTACCTTCGCGTGGGGTATGTCTGGGAGTGCTTGCATTCTTTCATTTATTTGCATTCATCTAAAAAATGTTTGGACCCTATGGTGTTCTTGTTCTGTTCTTGACTTATTGTTATGTTGTCTTCTTGACTTGTTTAAAGAAGACCTGTACGGCCCATGGGGACATTAACGTGTGTTGTCGGGCCCTAAAATAAATTTGATTTGATTTGATTTTCTCTCTCTCTCTCTCTCTCTCTCTCTCTCTCTCTCTCTCTCTCTCTCTCTCTCTCTCTCTCTCTCTCTCTCTCTCTCTCTCTCTCTCTCTCTCTCTCTCTCTCTCTCTCTCTCTATCTCTCTCTCTATCTATCTCTCTCTCTCTCTTTCTCTCTCCCTCTCTCTCTCTCTCCCTCTCTCCCTCCCTCCCTCCCCCTTATCTCTCTGTTTTTCTTTCCCTCTCAGTCTCTGAGTTGAGTTGCTTTTCCATCAACGTTGGGTTCCCAGCTCTAAGAGGAGAATTACAACCCTTCACTAATGATGCAGCCCCATGCCCTTCAATCTGACAAACTCAGTAAACAACATCGTCACACATGACACACACACACACACACACGCACACGCACACGCACACGCACACACACACACACACACAGTAAAAATGACCATGACAGTCTTTCTGACGTGTGGGTTCCAACTTATTCTTAACTCTTACCTTCTCACGAAAAATCATACCCCGCTGTCTCGATCCACAGGAGAATCAGGTATACCCGATTCATGTCATTTCAATACTGCTTTAGGTAACACCATAGGGGGCCTTGCCTATGTTTCAGCTGTTTCAACTGAGGGTCTTGGTTATATTATTCGTTAAATAAATATAGGCAATAAAGAATTTGAATCTGAATATATACCATGAGTAAGAGTAAAAGTAAACAGTATACACAAGGTGCAGTATACACAAGGTACCCTAACTGAAATAGAGAAAAAGCCTTATCAATAGATCAGCCCCATTTTCCACATCTGCCCAGTTCCAGCTCATTAGACCACAAAATGAAATCAATCACCATCCCCGGCTGATGCCGACACGGTTGCCGATACTTTTGCTCATCACACGGATGCCGATAAATGAACAGAAATAAATCACTAGCGGCAAATCAATACCGATATGGTTGCTGTTATCGTGCATCCCTGATCAAAGCACTTGGTAACACTGGTCAAGTTTTGCCGTGTCGTTTCTGATGTGGTGCTGATTATAGCCAGTTACCAATGTGCTTGTAGTACCGTGGGCAGAAAAAAAACTTGATACGATCTGCAGAGAACGGCATGAGCTGCTAAACGGAGAAAACATAGAGAAACGAAGGCAATAGAGTCATGTTTGTAGGAATCAACTCAACCCTCGCTTTGTTTGCTGCATAGACAGTAGAAAAGAGATGGTTTGCCCTTGAGAATAACCACATTTCCTGTTCTCATTCTGTCATGTCCTCTGCATTTAGAGGAAAACTTAAAAAGAAACACTGCATAATGGGAACATAAAAAGTTTGGAAAATCGATTTGAGTGCGAACCGTTTCTTTTCTACCACATAGTGATGCTTGGAGATTTTGGGGGCGACAGTGGCTCTGGAGGTAGAGAAGTCGTCTCGTAATCCGGAGGTTGCCGGTTCGATTCCCGCTCCTCCCAGGCAGCGTGTCGAAGTGTCCTTGAGCAAGCCACTTAAACCTAATTGCTCCTGATAAGCAGGTTGGCACCTTGGATGGTTGCCTCCGCTGTCGGTGTGAGTGAATGGGTAAAATGTGAGGAACAAATTGTAAAGCACTTTGGATAAAAGCGCTATATAAATGCAGCCATTTACCATTTGGAGAGATTCTGGTCGATTTGTGGTATGAAAGGGATGATGACGGTAGATACCGGCGGTGGCGGTGACATTGTGTGGTTGTTAAACGACACAAATTTGACAATTACACGTCGTACGGGACAAGCCTGGCCAAGAGTTTGTCAGACGGATTTTTATGGATTTCATTTCTCGAGGCCTCACTTCCCGCGGCACAAGGCTCGTAAAATTGGAGCTTGTTGTGGAGCTGTAGACGCAACAATGACATCCTTGCACAGGAAGAAATGTACGCCCCAGACTACAGCACTTTAATTTGCATGCCCGCCCCAGTCGGGTTGTTAGCAATGGTGGACATGTGTGTATGTGTGTGTGTCTCTGTGTGTGCATAGATGCGTGGAGTGGTAGAATGACTGTCTGTTCCTTTTCTCTTACACAAGCACACACACACACACACACACACACACACACACACACACACACACACACACACACACACACACACACACACACACACATGCACACACATACATGCACACACGTACACATGCACAGGGAAATAGTTCCCCTGATGGAAGCCTTGGAAGAGCTTTTGAATGAGTTAAGTACCATTATTCCCACCAAGGCAGAAACATTGTGTTCCACCATATACTGTATACTACAGTACTGTAGCTCCAAAAGGCCTGGCTTGAAAAACCCAGAGCTCTGAATGGAAAGGATAAGTGCTTTCTTCCCAGGCTCATCTCTCTCTCTCTCTCTCTCTCTCTCTCTCTCTCTCTCTCTCTCTCTCTCTCTCTCTCTCTCTCTCTCTCTCTCTCTCTCTCTCTCGCTCTCACTCTCCCTCTGAAATATAGTACATTGTTTTTCCCCCTCGGTTCCAAGACACTTTACCAGTAACTCTGGCTCCTATAGGAGTCATTTCGTTCACTTAAAATAGCAGCGGTTCCACTGTACAATACATTAGTGTCCGCTGTGGGCACAGTGCTGAACTCTCGCTGGGGCTCAAGACAGTTGAAGCTTCAAAGGCAATGGCACCTTGTCATGAAGAGAGTTTGATTGGATGAGACAGAGGATCCTGGTAATAAATACTAACAATAATAATAATAATAATAATAATAATAATAATAATAATAATAATAATAATAATAATAATAATAATAATAATAATAATAATAATAATAATAATAATAATAATAATAATAACTGGACTTTGGAGAAGTCTTTATTCGGCATGCAGGCAGACACACACATGCGATGGGCGGCACACACACAGGAACACACAGGAACACACAGTTAGTTGGGTCGCCGATGGGATTGAGTCTCTGCACTTGACCCATCCCATCGTCCTTCCCCCCAAGGGCAGCCGGGAGCAGATAGGGGACCAATCCAAGTGCTCCTGTCCGTCTTCGTCAGAGATGCGACAGTGTTAGCGATCTGTTGTGCATGTTTTTCCATTGGGTTTATCTTATCGGGGGGGGGGGGGGACCCTTGCGAGCACAGGGAGAACATGCTAACTCCACACAGAAAGGCCCGGGAGATACCCCACCTGGGTACCTGGCAACACAGCAACCTGGTCCCCAAGCGGGAATCGGACCCTGGACCTTTTAGCTGTGAGGCGACAAGAAAGATGGCGCCGCTATGCCCGGTCGCCTGTCTGTTCGCTCCGTCGAGATTGTGCTTACTTTTGTTAATATTTATAGTTTTAAGAGTTTTGTCTGTACCAACAGTAGGTGCATTTAATGTGTATGACCGTCAGTCACTTATAGACATCGGATTACGGGAAACTTACCTATTGGATTACTCCCTGAATCAGCTTTCCGAACCGCAGCAATGGCCTGTTGAGATCCTGAGAACACCAGGACCAGGTCTTGACCCCAGGAACAAAGGAATCATCAGGCGGCGAGGGAAGAGAGCTGGGATCCGTAACAGGCTGAGATCCAGACGACACCGAACGCCACTACCCAGTATATTGCTAGCCAATGTACAATCAATTGACAATAAACTGGATGACATCCGAGCAAGGATTCAATACCAAAGAGACGTTAGAGACTGTAACGTTCTCTGCTTCACCGAGACGTGGTTGACGCCGGACATCCCAGACCACGCCATACAACCGGCCGACCACTTCTTCATCCACCGCAAGGACAGATCAGCATTGTCCGGCAAACAACGTGGAGGAGGTATTGCCTTCATGTTTAACAACAATTGGAGCGATCCAGCTAACGTGAAGGAATTATCGAACCACTGCTGCCCAGACCTGGAATATATAACCATCAAGTGTCGTCCTTTCTTCCTCCCGAGGGAGTTAACGGCGATCACCCTTGTAGGAGTGTACATTCCACCGCAAGCCAGCAATAGTGCCGCGCTCTCCAGGCTCCACGACGAGGTAAACAAACTCCAGGCAGCGAACGTTAACGCCGCCATCATAGTGGTGGGTGATTTCAATAGCGCCAATCTGAGAAAGGTATTACCTGACTTCTATCAGCATGTGACTTGTAACACCAGAGGCGGTAACATCCTAGATCACTGTTACACGCAATTCAAGGGTGGATACAAGGCTCATTCTGCTAGTGGCTTTGGTAAGTCAGATCACGTGTCCATTTTCCTTTCACCAAAGTACAAACAGAGAATCAAAAGCACTCCCGTAGTCTCGCGAGAGGTGCAGAAATGGGATTTGACGTCAGAGGAGACGCTCCAGGCTGCGTTTGACTGCACAGACTGGAGCGTGTTCCGTGACACAGATAACATTCATGTCTACACGGAGACAGTGCTGGACTATGTTCGTACTTTGGTGGAAGAAACAATCCCCACTACCACAATGAGAGTTTACCCAAATCAAAAACCCTGGGTAGACAAATCCGTCCGTGAAGCTCTGAGAGCGCGCACCAAAGCATACAACGACGGCCTAGTGGTAGGCAACATGAATGACCACAAGGTGGCGCGATACAACGTAAGGAGGACAGTGACAGAGGCCAAACGGCGCTACAAGGATAAAATTGAACTCCAGTTTGAACAGGCTGACTCTAGAGCTATGTGGCAGGGGCTCAAAACGATGACAGACTACAAAGGCGCCTCCCTCAAACTGAACAGTGACATCTCCTTAGCAAATGACCTCAATACTTTCTATGCGAGGTTTGATGCTGGTAATAACAACACCAGCCCACAAGCCACGGCAATGGGGGGGGGGGGGGGGGGGTCTGCTGCTGATGGAGACTCAGTGTTCAGGGTAACAGAGCATGAGGTGAGGCGGACCTTTAAAAAAGTGAATATCAGGAAGGCAGCAGGTCCGGACGGCATCCCCGGCCGCGTCCTAAAAGTCTGTGCCGACCAACTGGCCCCGGTATTCACTGACATATTTAACCTGTCCTTAGAACAGGCTGTCATCCCCACCTGCCTGAAGAAGTCCACTATTATCCCTGTACCCAAAAAATCCAAGCCTGCTTGCCTCAACGACTACCGCCCTGTAGCTCTCACCTCCATAGCCATGAAGTGCTTTGAGAAGCTAGTAAAGGGCTACATCTGCTCCTCCCTCCCCATCAACATGGACCCCCTGCAATTTGCATACCGCCCCAACAGGTCCACGGAGGACGCCATAGCCCATGTGCTGCACACAGCAGCATCACACCTGGACAAGAGGCAGGGGAACTATGTGAGAATGCTATTCATCGACTACAGCTCGGCATTCAATACCATAGTCCCCTCCATACTCATAGCCAAGCTCAGGGACCTGGGCTTGAACTATGACCTCTGCCAGTGGGTCTTGGACTTCCTGACGGCAGACCCCAGGTGGTGAGAGCAGGCAACTGCACCTCCTCATCCATCACCCTCAACATAGGGGCCCCCCAGGGCTGTGTTCTGAGTCCCCTCCTCTACTCCCTGTACACACACGACTGTGTGGCTCAGCGGAGTAGCAATACAATCATCAAATTTGCTGACGACACAGTGGTGGTGGGCCTGATCTCTGCCAACGACGAGAGGGCCTACCTGGAAGAGGTCAAGGTCCTGGCGGGATGGTGCCAGGAAAACAGCCTCTCCCTGAACGTCAGCAAAACAAAGGAGATGATTGTGGACTTCAGGAGGTCGGGGGTCAAGGACTACAGCCCCCTCAGCATCGACGGGGCACCGGTTGAGAGAGTCAACAGCTTTAAGTACCTCGGAGCCTACATATCCGAGGACTTGACATGGACCACACACATTGACAGTGTTGTGAAGAAGGCACGACAACGCCTCTACTTCCTCAGGCGACTAAGGAAGTTCCAAGTCAGTCAGAAGATCCTTAAGAACTTCTACTCATGTACAATAGAGAGCATCTTGACTGGCAACATCACCTCCTGGTTTGGGAATAGCACTGCACAAGACCGAAGCAGACTACAAAGAGTGACACGTTCAGCCGAACGCACAATTGGAGGGGGGCTCCCCACCCTCCAGAACATTTACAACAAGCGTTGCAGGGGCAAGGCTAAGAGAATCATTAAAGACTCCAGTCACCCGAACAACTGCCTCTTTGAACTGCTGCGGTCAGGCAAGCGATACCGGAGTCTCAAGGCGAGCACAGAAAGACTCAGAAGAAGCTTCTATCCCCAGGCCATCAGGCTGCTAAACGAACAATGAACACTACACAACAACAACCATCAAACGCACATAGCACACACATCCACACGCACACACTCACTTTAAACAAACACACTGTAGCACCCACTCCACACACTTTATATTTATTGATGAAGGCTTGCACTACAACTCGTACACCTTACTGTAAATTGTACCTAAATTGTACCTCATCCCATTTCTGCTTTGCACTATATAGTACTGTACATTAGTACACTGCATAGTATTGTATATTATATGGTAACTCAGTTACGTCTATTCTGCATCGAACATTGTACATATGTCTATACTGAACACTGTGACCTCATTTTCTACTTCTAAATTACATGCTATACTATGTTATTTGATACTATCTTGTCTAGCACAGTCTCTGGAGCGTAACAGTAAGAAGCATTTTGTATGAAAGTATTCTGTACTTCTGTATGACAACTATTAAAGAAACTTGAAACTTGAAACTTGACAGTGTTAACCACTACACCACCGTGCAAAATAGAGTTGGATTGGAAGAGACCGAGGATCCTGGTAATAAATAGAGTTTGATTGGACGAGACAGAGGATCCTGGTAATAAATAGAGTTTGATTGGACGAGACAGAGGATCCTGGTAATGAAGAGAGTTTGATTGGACAAGACAGAGGATCCTGGTAATGAAGAGAGTTTGATTGGACGAGACCGGGGATCTTGAGGAGGGGCAGAAGTCTTCTACACTGTCAGAAACCCTGAACATTCACTGTGTATGTGTCTGTATGTTCTCATCAGTCTTGGACTTTAGTGATATAATCTATAGACATGTTGCGGCCTCAACCCTAAATCCTTGGACTCTGCCATCAGATTCATCTCTAGTGAGAGATGCGACACTCATCACCGTGTCCTTTATGAGAAGGCTGGCCTGGTCAATGAGTGTGACCGCCGCGTGAGGACGCGGCCTGTTGTACAAACACGGGACGACGTGTGCTGTGTCCTTGTTTTGATAGGCTGACTTATAGATGAGGTAACAGCAACAACTACAGCATTTTCTCCATGAATAAGACCGTTTAACCTGGTGTCTCTCTCTATTTATCTCTCTCTCGCTCTATCTCTCTCTCTCTCGCTCTATCTCTATCTCTCTTTCTTTCTCTGTCATTATCTCTCCCTCTGTCGTTATCTCTATTAATTTCCATCTCTCTCTATCTTTCTCTCACACTCACACTCACACACACACACACACACACACACACACACACACACACACATACACACACCTAGAACCTATCTCTCTCCCTTGCTCTTCCTTCTCCTTCCTCTTCCTCTCTTCATCTTCCTCTCTCTCCCCTTTCCTCCTTTTCTTGCCCGGAGCACTTGATGGAATCATTCATGCCATCCAGTCTAATGAAGAGAGAAATATATCCATCGACCAAATGAGCTCATTACTTTAGTCGTCTGTGGTTCATTAGACTTGGACAGGGAGGCACTGGCAGGGTTTACTAGTCCTCTGGCCTGTGGCTGCTGTTCAGCCCCAATGTGACTGTGGACTAGTGGAGAGCTGCTCTAACTAGCCCCAATGTGACTGTGGACTAGTGGAGAGCTGCTCTAACTAGCCCCAATGTGACTGTGGACTAGTGGAGAGCTGCTCTAACTAGCCCCAATGTGACTGTGGACTAGTGGAGAGCTGCTCTAACTAGCCCCAATGTGACTGTGGACTAGTGGAGAGCTGCTCTAACTAGCCCCAATGTGACTGTGGACTAGTGGAGAGCTGCTCTAACTAGCCCCAATGTGACTGTGGACTAGTGGAGAGCTGCTCTAACTAGCCCCAATGTGACTGTGGACTAGTGGAGAGCTGCTCTAACTAGCCACAATGTGACTGTGGACTAGTGGAGAGCTGCTCTAACTAGCCACAATGTGACTGTGGACTAGTGGAGAGCTGCTCTAACTAGCCACAATGTGAATGTGGACTAGTGGAGAGCTGCTCTAACTAGCCACAATGTGACTGTGGACTAGTGGAGAGCTGCTCTAACTAGCCCCAATGTGACTGTGGACTAGTGGAGAGCTGCTCTAACTAGCCCCAATGTGACTGTGGACTAGTGGAGAGCTGCTCTAACTAGCCACAATGTGACTGTGGACTAGTGGAGAGCTGCTCTAACTAGCCACAATGTGAATGTGGACTAGTGGAGAGCTGCTCTAACTAGCCCCAATGTGAATGTGGACTAGTGGAGAGCTGCTCTAACTAGCCCCAATGTGACTGTGGACTAGTGGAGAGCTACTCTAACTAGCCCCAATGTGACTGTCGACTAGTGGAGAGCTGCTCTAACTAGCCACAATGTGACTGTGGACTAGTGGAGAGCTGCTCTAACTAGCCCCAATGTGAATGTGGACTAGTGGAGAGCTGCTCTAACTAGCCCCAATGTGACTGTGGACTAGTGGAGAGCTACTCTAACTAGCCCCAATGTGACTGTGGACTAGTGGAGAGCTGCTCTAACTAGCCACAATGTGACTGTGGACTAGTGGAGAGCTGCTCTAACTAGCCACAATGTGACTGTGGACTAGTGGAGAGCTGCTCTAACTAGCCCCAATGTGACTGTGGACTAGTGGAGAACTGCTCTAACTAGCCCCAATGTGACTGTGGACTAGTGGAGAGCTGCTCTAACTAGCCACAATGTGACTGTGGACTAGTGGAGAGCTGCTCTAACTAGCCCCAATGTGACTGGGGACTAGTGGAGAGCTGCTCTAACTAGCCACAATGTGACTGTGGACTAGTGGAGAGCTGCTCTAACTAGCCACAATGTGAATGTGGACTAGTGGAGAGCTGCTCTAACTAGCCCCAATGTGAATGTGGACTAGTGGAGAGCTGCTCTAACTAGCCAGAATGTGACTGTGGACTAGTGGAGAGCTGCTCTAACTAGCCCCAATGTGACTGTGGACTAGTGGAGAGCTGCTCTAACTAGCCACAATGTGACTGTGGACTAGTGGAGAGCTGCTCTAACTAACCCCAATGTGACTGTGGACTAGTGGAGAGCTGCTCTAACTAGCCCCAATGTGACTGTGGACTAGTGGAGAGCTGCTCTAACTAGCCCCAATGTGAATGTGGACTAGTGGAGAGCTGCTCTAACTAGCCCCAATGTGACTGTGGACTAGTGGAGAGCTGCTCTAACTAGGCCCAATGTGACTGTGGACTAGTGGAGAGATGCTCTAACTAGCCACAATGTGACTGTGGACTAGTGGAGAGCTGCTCTAACTAGCCCCAATGTGACTGTGGACTAGTGGAGAGCTGCTCTAACTAGCCCCAATGTGACTGTGGACTAGTGGAGAGCTGCTCTAACTAGCCCCAATGTGACTGTGGACTAGTGGAGAGCTGCTCTAACTAGCCCCAATGTGACTGTGGACTAGTGGAGAGCTGCTCTAACTAGCCCCAATGTGACTGTGGACTAGTGGAGAACTGCTCTAACTAGCCACAATGTGACTGTGGACTAGTGGAGAGCTGCTCTAACTAGCCACAATGTGACTGTGGACTAGTGGAGAGCTGCTCTAACTAGCCCCAATGTGACTGTGGACTAGTGGAGAGCTGCTCTAACTAGCCACAATGTGACTGTGGACTAGTGGAGAGCTGCTCTAACTAGCCCCAATGTGAATGTGGACTAGTGGAGAGCTGCTCTAACTAGCCCCAATGTGACTGTGGACTAGTGGAGAGCTGCTCTAACTAGCCCCAATGTGAATGTGGACTAGTGGAGAGCTGCTCTAACTAGCCCAAATGTGTCTGTGGACTAGTGGAGAGCTGCTCTAACTAGCCCCAATGTGAATGTGGACTAGTGGAGAGCTGCTCTAACTAGCCACAATGTGACTGTGGACTAGTGGAGAGCTGCTCTAACTAGCCAGAATGTGACTGTGGACTAGTGGAGAACTGCTCTAACTAGCCACAATGTGAATGTGGACTAGTGGAGAGCTGCTCTAACTAGCCCCAATGTGACTGTGGACTAGTGGAGAGCTGCTCTAACTAGCCCCAATGTGAATGTGGACTAGTGGAGAGCTGCTCTAACTAGCCACAATGTGACTGTGGACTAGTGGAGAGCTGCTCTAACTAGCCCCAATGTGACTGTGGACTAGTGGAGAGCTGCTCTAACTAGCCACAATGTGACTGTGGACTAGTGGAGAGCTGCTCTAACTAGCCCCAATGTGACTGTGGACTAGTGGAGAGCTGCTCTAACTAGCCACAATGTGACTGTGGACTAGTGGAGAGCTGCTCTAACTAGCCACAATGTGACTGTGGACTAGTGGAGAGCTGCTCTAACTAGCCACAATGTGAATGTGGACTAGTGGAGAGCTGCTCTAACTAGCCACAATGTGACTGTGGACTAGTGGAGAGCTGCTCTAACTAGCCACAATGTGACTGTGGACTAGTGGAGAGCTGCTCTAACTAGCCCCAATGTGAATGTGGACTAGTGGAGAGCTGCTCTAACTAGCCACAATGTGAATGTGGACTAGTGGAGAGCTGCTCTAACTAGCCCCAATGTGACTGGGGACTAGTGGAGAGCTGCTCTAACTAGCCCCAATGTGAATGTGGACTAGTGGAGAGCTGCTCTAACTAGCCCCAATGTGACTGTGGACTAGTGGAGAGCTGCTCTAACTAGCCCCAATGTGAATGTGGACTAGTGGAGAGCTGCTCTAACTAGCCAGAATGTGACTGTGGACTAGTGGAGAACTGCTCTAACTAGCCACAATGTGAATGTGGACTAGTGGGAAACTGTTCTAACTAGCCAGAATGTGACTGTGGGTTAGTGGGAAACTGTTCTAACTAGCCATAAAGTGACTGTGGGCTTGTGGGGAACTGTTCTAACGAGCCAGGATGTGACTGTGGGCTTGTGGGAAACTGTTCTAACGAGCCAGAATGTGACTGTGGGCTTGTGGGGAACTGTTCTAACGAGCCAGAATGTGACTGTGGGCTTGTGGGAAACTGTTCTAATGAGCCAGAATGTGACTGTGGGCTTGTGGAAAACTGTTCTGATACATAGTTACCGGAGAGTTACCGTGGTGTTGATTATGCTGGAGTCACTGGGATTATGAGGTCCAGGGTGCTGGATGCTTTGTTTTCGGGGGCGACAGTGGCTCGGTTGCTTCGATCCCCGCTCCTCCCGGACAGTGTGTCGAAGTGTCCTTGAGCAAGACACTAACTGCTCCCGATGAGCAGGTTGGCACCTTGCATGGTTGCCTCTGCCGTCGGTGTGTGAATGTATGAGTGAATGGGTGAATGTGAGGAACCAATTGTAAAGCGCTTTGGATAAAATCTGCTATATAAATGCAGCTATTTACCATTTGTGGGTGGGAGGCATGACAGTGGGAGTCAGGTCGGTGGATCGTAGGAGAGAGACCACTGAGGCAGACTGGGTTGAAGTCACCCATTAGCGCCAGGGGGGGCATCTTCTTGGAAGGAGCTTAAAAGCATGTCCTGTCCTGGAGGGTGATAGAGAATAACAATGGTGAGATTGAATGGACAAGAGACAGATACAGTACCACATGATATTGGAGAGAGGAGAGGGTGAAATCAGGTAGGTGATAATATACTTTGTGTGGAGTAAATTTCAATGAGCCTCAGACTTTGTAAGCTTGTTGTAGTGTGAACATACACACACACACACACACACACACACACACACACACACACACACACACACACACACACACACACACACACACACACACACACACACACACACACACACACACTGCACACACACTACCCAGTTTATACTGCAATGAAGACTACCTACCTAAAGACATAGACCCCTTTCAAGCCGTACCATGGACTAAGGCTGAATGATCATGACGTTGTCAGGTTTGATATAACTCACTCACCCCTCTCTCCTTTCACTTAAAGGGGAACTATCTTACTATTTCTTTCACTATTTGGGCAATTTTACACAATTCCTGTGAGTCTATGGAACACATCTGTTTTTAATTTTTATTCATTGTTTTGTATTTTTAATCAAGTACTATAGAGCAGCACTTTTTCCCCTTCAAGATTCCATGCTGTTTTTGGCTGGGCTCCGCCCATACTCGCAATGCACTTTGAGTGACAGTCACCCACTGCACTGCACTGCGTACTGGCAGATACCTTTTGGGGGAGAGAGAGAGATAGAGAGATAGAGAGGACTAATTAATTTTGCCACGGGGGGGGGGGGGGCATAATCCCACGGGACAATGCATTGGAAACTTGTTTCAAATGACAATATATACCCCGTGAATATTATTGCACGGATCGGAATACGTGTGGGAGCGTGCGCTATGATATTTTGCAACAGGTTGACGTGAGTGCTGATACGAGAGAGAACGAGTGAGCAAGAGAGAGAGAGAGAGAGAGAGAGAGAGAGAGAGAGAGAGAGAGAGAGAGAGAGAGAGAGAGAGAGAGAGAGAGAGAGAGAGAGAAAGGGGGAGCGAGAGAGAGGAGAGATCGCTCTGAGAGGAAGGGGTCAAGTCAAGAGTCAAGTCAAGAGTTTTAATTGTCACGGCATACAGGTATACAATGAAATGCGGCTGAAGAGAAGTTTGGAATGTAATATTAAATATAACAATGTGTTTTCATGTTCTGTATGTATCCAAGTATGAGATTTTGTGATTTATTGAAGTATCTCACATATACAAGGTCAGACGGTATGTCAAACTAAATTATTGTATAGAATTATGATAGTCATTTTAATCCGCCGAACTTTGAACAGAGTTTCAAGACCAGTTTTGATGTATAATCAATTGCGTGGGTTGAGATGGATATTTATTGTCATATGCCCAGTTAAACAGACAGTTACACCATACAATGAAACTTCACCTTTCACACAAAATCACAAGTATAGACTTAAACTAAAATGCAAATATTAAGAAAATGTTTAATGCTAAAATAAAGAATCCTGAACAATATGTAACAGTATTGTACATTCAGTTCACAGTGTAGTTATTTCTGAAACGCCACCAAGTGGAGTGAATTAATGAGCTGACAGAAACTGACGTGAGCTATCCTCCCATTATCCAATCCATCCAATCCAACTTTATTTATAAAGCACTTTAACAGCCACAGGGGCACAAAGTGCTGTACAGAGGAGCATATTAAAACTATTAGCAGCACTAAAAATAGATTAAAATAAAACAAGAGTACCAAAACAGAGATAAAAAACATTAGGTAAATATAGGCAGCAATACAAGTTAAAATAGATCAGAGTACATAAAAAAAGAAATATTTAAAAGCAAAGGACACAGTAACAAAACGATACAACAACAACACAGTAAGACAATAAGATCATAAAATCAACAAGCTACATGTCTCTGCCTCGTTCACACAAGCTCTGATGCTATGACACTGAACTGAGTAGGCCTAGCCGGTGAGGGCCTCTGCCTTGACCCCTGCCTTGCCCCCCGCCTTGACCCCTGCCTTGACCCCTGCTTCAGCCCCACCTTGACCCCTGCTTCAGCCCACCTTGACCCCTGCTTCAGCCCCACCTTGACCCCTGCTTCAGCCACATCTTGACCCTTGCTTCAGCCCCACCTTGACCCCTGCTTCAGCCCACCTTGACCCCTGCTTCAGCCCACCTTGACCCCTGCTTCAGCCCCACCTTGACCCCTGCTTCAGCCCACCTTGACCCCTGCTTCAGCCCCCGCCATCTTAATCAAGAGAGCCTTCCGTCGCGAATGGAAATGGACAATCCTCCCCCGGAATAAATCCAGACGAGCTGAATGAATAATAATACTACAACTCTGTACATACATCTGATTGGCACTATTACTCAGTAGTACTAATTGGTATATTTTATATCCAGTTTAACCACCTGTAGATTGTATATTACTGTTGCACTTTACTGTTACATTTGTACTCTGGTTGGATGCTAACCTTATTTTCGTTATACTGTACTTGTGCTGTATGATGACAATACATTCTAATCGAATCGAATCGAATCTAATCTAATCTAATCTAATCTAATCTAATCTAATCTAATCTAATCTAATCTAATCTAATCCAATCCAATCTAATCTAATCTAATCTAATCGAATCTAATCTAATCTAATCTAATCTAATCTAATCTAATCTAATTCGATGCAATCGCTTTGAAAGCCAAACTGAGTGGAATTGGACAGCCAGGACAGTGAGTGAGATGAAGCTGACAATACGTCATGTGTCATGTAATGGTCACCAAGAGGCCTTTACTGGATTAGGCTGAATCTCTCTCCCGTTCTCGAACCTTCCCTCAGACTCAGAAGGTCAGGTTTTCCTACTAGGGATGGGCATCGGTTTTCTAATATTCTAATAGTCGTTGAATTATATAAAATCTATTTGTTTATGCAAATGTCGTTTTTGTCTAAAAAAAATGTACCAGCACCTATGCATTGTAGTGTATTGAGAGGGGACCCTATTAACTGTTACACCGCTGAGCTGGGTACAGCTCGCTAGCTAGCCAGGTAGCAAAACAGTTTAACAGCTATGAAAACAGAAACGAAAGATGAAGAAAGAGAGACTGGAGATGTTACATCGTAGCAACTAAATCGTTTCACTAAACTCACACCTTTCAAGCATCAGTGATGTAACGTTCAGAATGAATGATTTTGTTCCCAAAATACACTTTACTGTCCGCTAACTTTAGCTGTTAGCAATGACAGCAGCCAGCTAGCTCGCTTGATTATCTTAGTAATCGAATAGTTCCCAGTGACTATCAAATAGTAATTTTGTGAGTTGTTCCCTATTTCCTATAAAGATATGGATATAGGAGGATTTTGCCAGTGAATCAGCATGTGTCACTTTTTTATGTTATGTGTTTGTTTTTTTGTTTTTTTGTTTGTTTGTTTTTTGTATGTATGTGTGTATGTATTGCCAAGTAGCACAACGTGAACAAAACACAACACATCCAGAATAATATAATTTTAAGGGAATATAAATAGAATTTTTTTAAATTGTAATTAGAAAATATTAATAAAATAGAGTTTGGAGGTATTCAGAATAGTGTATGAGAGAGAGAGAGAGAGAGAGAGAGAGAGAGAGAGAGAGAGAGAGAGAGAGAGAGAGAGAGAGAGAGAGAGAGAGAGAGAGAGAGAGAGAGAGAGAGAGAGAGAGAGAGAGAGAGAGAGAGAGAGAGAGAGAGAGAGAGAGAGAGAGAGAGAGAGAGAGAGAGAAATACCAGAGATGTGAGAGATGAGTGTTTCTTGGTTGGGTAATGAGGCTGTATGTATGCGTGGTCTTGTTCCAATTCAAGCCTTGGCCACTCTCAATTATCGCTTCACAAGCCACATCCAGCCAACCGCAGTAATATCCATGTCCCACACAACACACACACAACACACACACACACACACACAACACAACACACACACTGTGCGCTAATGATTTTATTTAGAGGAGTTATATAACCACTTGTTTATTTTTCTGTCGTTTGTGGCTTTTGATGCTCCTCATTAACCTTTACAACGCGACGTGGTTTGTAAGCTCACTCCCCCCTCTCTCTCTATGTCTCGACTCTCTCCCTCCCTACTCAGCCCCCTCTCTCTGTGTTTGTCTCCCTCTCACTCTATATCTGTCATTCTCTCTCCCTCGCTCTCATTCTCTCTTCCTATCTCTCGCTCCCTCCCTCTCCCTCTATGTCTCTATCCCTCCTTACTCAGCCCCCTCTCTCTGTGTTTGTCTCTCTCTCTATATCTCTCTCTCTCTCTCTTCTCTCTCTCTCTCTCTTCTCTCTCTCTTCTCGCTCCCTATCCCTCTCTGTTTCTCTCTTCTCTCTCTACCCCTCCCTATCTCTATTTATCTCTATCTCCCTCCCTATCCAGACCCATCTCTCTGTGCCTCTCTCTCTCTCCCTACCCACATCTCTCTTTCTCTCTCTATTTCTCTCCATGTCTCTCTTGCTATCTCTCCTTCCCTCCCTCCCTCAGAAGAGAGATAAGGGGGATGTACGGTGGATGAATGCAGCAGTGTGGTGTTATCAATTGAAGCACAATGAACAAACCCATGTCCAGTCTAGCGGCAGCTGTTCAGTCTTGATGACTTTTGAACGAGGTACGGCTACCGTGTAATTGACGAAAGCAACAGGTGTGATTGGAGGATCAAGAAAAGAGGGCATCGTTTGACATTTGTAACAATTGTAACATGGTGGGTTTAAATCTGTCCCTTGACCTTTTGTTATCTGTCATCCATTATGTCTCTCCTCCATGATTCATGTCGCTCTCTGCTGTGCTGTCAAATAAAGCATGAAATCCCTTCAGAAATGTAATAAAAAAACACGTCAATCATAGTGAATGCGATTCATTTAGTGCTTTTCTCACATTCTCCTTTCAGTCTCCTTTCATGTCCATTTCCGGTAGTGGCGCCTTCTTCTGTGGTTTTCTGAGAAAGCTCGACGAACGTTGGGTGCTGCCACCACTGGTCGCCAATAAAACACATTACTATTGTATATCTTGCAGTCCTGTATAGTCCTGTATATTGTGTGTTGTTTATATTGTCTATGTCTATATCTTTTGTATATACACCGTGGGAATGGGGGAACGTAATTTCAACTTTCTGTATGTCTTGCACAAATTAAAATTGACAATAAAGTTGACTTTGACTAATCCAGTGGATTTTGAACCTGGGACCATAGGATCCACATGCGACCAGTCTACCCAGCTGAGCTAAAGGGTCAGACCTGTTAGCAGTGTGCTGGTTGACTGCAACCGACTCGTTAGTAGTTTACAGTCATCCTTCCCCGAGAAGTGCATCCTCATACGTTCTTTCGTCCACTTTCCCGGGGTTAAGGCACTGAGATCCCACCCCCATTGCTACGTGAACCTGGATACAGATTCACAGGGCAGTGAGATCCCACCGCTGTCACCAAGGAAATCCTGTGGATTTTAACCTGGGAGCATAGGATCCACACAAGGGTCAGACCCGTTAAAGGGTCCTGGTTGACTGCGACCGACTCGTTAGTAGTTTACAGTATCACTGTTAATCTGTCAGGTCAAGGTATACTTGAGGATTTGAAAAGAAACTTGGGAGAGAAAAAGGAAATTTTATACTGTATTTCAGCAGCAGCGTGTGTTTTCACCGTACCAGCC
>NC_140176.1:38589897-38597245 GCF_963971535.1 Notolepis coatsorum | reverse complement strand
AGTTTCTTTAATAGTTGTCATACAGAAGTACAGAATACTTTCATACAAAATGCTTCTTACTGTTACGCTCCAGAGACTGTGCTAGACAAGATAGTATCAAATAACATAGTATAGCATGTGTAACTGAGGGGTACAATTCCCTGACTGTATTGTTAAGTATGGTATTATTAAACCACTACCTCTTGTACTTTAACTTCTGGCCATCCAGTACATGATATAAATATGATGAACACTTTCCCACCTGATGAAACGAAGTCCACACAAATGTACAAATCGAATATTTAATATAGCAAAAGGTATATACAACGTTCACTTGTTTACACTTATGATTTGAAATGCACTTGTATGGCAAATGAGTATTCGTAGGTAAATCAACATTGAATGTCCAATCTCTGGTTACGCAGGGAGTAAGTATACAACCCGTTTCTTTAGGAAACTATAGCGATGGTACTTAAATGATTATAGCTGGATACACTAAGGGGGGGGGGGGGGGTCCCGCTGGTTGTAAGACAGTAGGAGGGGGGGGTTAGAGAAGCCGCTGGCGGTATCCCATCTGGCCGACGATTTCTTAGGAGAATTGAAAGTCTTGAACACGGTGCCCACAGAACCTCGGTCCGCAGACGAATACAGCTGGACCCTCTGGTGGACGGTAGCTGCCGGTCCACAACGGAGAGACGTGAGGCGACCTCACTGGTGTAGAGCGCCGTCTCACCTGGAGTCCTCTCCGGGGGGTAGTTCCAACACTCCGCAGTGTTGGCCGTTATCCATGGAATAATCAAAGCACCCAAAGCATAATCCAAGCCGTGGAAGGCTCGCCGTCGTCCGGGTAGAGTAATCCAATGTACAGGTCCAGTCGCCCTGGCCCGGAGCTCCTCGGATGCAAGCACCACTAGTGGTCTGCCCAGCCTGGTTAAGACTCCAGATAACGTCAGGAACGATGGGGGTACTGATAACTTTATAACTCTAACCGAACGATGCACCATACATAAATAGACTATTATTAGCTTAATAGAATACGTCCAACTCGACGGTATAGTGCCAAACTATGACAATTCAACTATTAATCCACACGATATCTCAATGCCGATTCTGAGGCCAAGTAGGCCTTACTGCACCACACGTGCGTCGTGGGTGAGGCTTCGCGTCTGTTACTCGGTTGGAGGGTAAAGAACTAATGGACTAAAAGAAAGTTCTACTTTACTTGCGCCATATATATATGCGCTGTGAACAAATAGTACCATTCGTATTTCGCCAGACGTATTCCTACGCGGAACCGGGCTTGCCTCGGCATGTTGGGCGGCACGATTGAACTTGAACCTAGGGGTATGGCTGCTGGCGCCAGGTTCTCGTCCAATGGTAGAATGAAACTATTATGGGCTGTTTAGTAGACTAAAGGGATATTCAGTGCATATTGTACAAGGAATATACAGGGGATATCAGACGATATACAAATACTATTTAAATATATATATATAAATAAATATATATATTCGGTTTAATCTGATCCTTCACAACAGCCGCCTCCTAATTAGTCCCACCTAATTAGCTAAGCAGAGACAGATTAACCGCACTGTCTACCACTCAAGGTCCGCTGTAAGGGTCAGTCAACTCACAAAGTCATGGGGTCATGGTCATCATCGATAGTGTCTGGGAGTCGGGGCAGTTCTATTAGCCTCGCCATGGGTCGTGTGTAAGTGCGCCCTTGGGCGAGTACTTCAGCTGCTCGGACCTTGCCATCGGCACCGGTGATCACTTTGCTTACGCGGCCAGCCGGCCACATAGCTCTGGGTAGTGACTGGTCGATAATCATGACGACTGTTCCTTCTGTCAAATTGTCTCTCTCTTTTACCCACTTCTGGCGGGTCTGTAGAGACGGTAGGTAGTGGAGTAGGAAGCTGCTCCAAAACTTGTCAGCTAGTACTTGACTGTACCTCCACATTCTTCGGCCGTTCGCTTCTTCAGGCCTGTACATTGTCTGGGGTAGCGCGGGGTCCAGCCGCCCCATTAAGAGTGTGTTGGGGGTGACTGGGTCGACATCTGCTACATCACTGGAGACGTAACCGAGGGGCTTTGAGTTCAATACTCCCTCGATCTCCGTGAGGACTGTCATTAGGACTTCTTCCGCCACAGTCTGGGCCCCAAGCACGGCGTACAGGGCTGTCTTTATAGAACGTACTTCTCGTTCCCAGGTTCCACCGAAGTGGGGTGCGTTCGGGGGATTAAACTGGAAGTCAATCTGGGATGGAGCTAGGTGGGTCTTAAGTTCTGGGCCCATAGCTTGGAAGCTCTCTCTCAGCTCTCTTTCTCCGCCTTTGAAGTTTGTCCCGTGATCAGACAACAATGTAGACGGTTTTCCTTTCCGTGATGTGAATCTTCGGAAGGCCATAAGGAATGAGTCTGTGCTCATGGTCGGAAGGAGCTCGATATGTATCGCTCTGGTGGTCATGCATTTGAATACAATACCCCACCGCTTCTCGGTTCCTCTTCCTTTCTTTATATACAACGGGCCAAAACAGTCCATGCCTGTGGAGTGGAATGGCTTGTCGCCGAGTCGGAGGCGACAGGGAGGTATGTCAGCCATCCGTGGTATGCTGGGCTGCGCGCGCCACTTTCGGCAGTCTAGACAGGTTCGCTGGAAGCGTCGCACCGCTTCTCTTCCTTGAAGTATCCAATAGCGACGTCTGATCTCCGCGAAGACTCTCTCTGCTCCTGCGTGGTGTACATCCTCGTTGTATTTCTTTATGATCAGCTCTGTGACCTTGTGTCGGCTGTTCAAGACTATCGGGTACTTAATGTCATCCGGTAGATCGGGGGCTCTCCGCAGGCGACCACCCACTCTGATGAGATTATGGGCGTCACTCTCGGGTGCCAGGTGGAGCAGTCTGCTGTCTGATGGGACGGGCTTTCCTCCCTGTAGACAGTCTAGCTCATCGGGGAACGAGTCTCTCTGGGCTCGTTGTAGTAGAAGAAGTTCTGCTTCTTCGTAGTCAGCTGCTGACATGTCAGTGGTGGACTGAATCTCTGGGTGGTGCCACAGGAATGTCTTTTGCTGCGCACTCTCTAGGGTAATGCAGTCATCTATGTTGGGGTCTGTGGAGGCGACTGTGCTCAGTCCACAGAACATAGGTTTCTTGTTCTCAGCCTCCTCGTTACTTGCTTCCCGTGGGGTGGGCGTAGGCCACTCTTCTTCGGGGAGCTTGAGGAATTCTGGTCCGTCACTGTAGATGTTGCGACGGGTGAGGTCATCCAGAGACATTCCCCGGGTGATGACGTCAGCTGGGTTGTGTTTGGTGTCCACATACCGCCAGCTCGCTGCTTCTGTTAACTCTTGAATCTCGGTGACTCTGACTCCCACGAAGACTTTGTATCTGCATGAATCAGACTTGATCCATGTGAGTACTGTCGTGGAATCTGACCACAAGATTGTTCTGTGCACCGGAATGGTGAGTTCATGTTGGATTAACGTGGCTAGATGCGCCCCTGCTAGGGCTGCGCAGAGCTCTAGACGCGGGATAGATTGTTGCTTTCGTGGGGCTATTCTTGAGCGAGCCAGGATGAAAGCAGTGTGTATCTTTCCTCCCTTCTCTTGGGCACGCAAGTAGGCCACCGATCCATAGGCTACTTCGGAGGCGTCGCTGAAGACGTGTAGATCAATCTTGCATGTCTCTGGCCTCACTGTGGATGGGAAGTAGCTGCGGCGTATATTGACGCCTGGGAGTGAGCGGAGTTCCGTCTCCCACTCTCTCCATGTTGAGGCAAGGTGTGCGGGTATTGGGTCGTCCCAGCCCTGGTCCTTGTCCCATAGTGCTCGTACAATCATCTTTGCCCTGGTGGTGTAAGGTAGAATACATCCCAACGGGTCATATTGTCTGGCGAGTGTTCTGTACACACTCCGTCTGGTGGGCGGTGTCGCAATGTATGACGCCGTGGATGGCTGATACATCGGCGAGCGTTGGGGGAGAGACCTCCTAGGCGAGTCCCCTCTTGCGCCTCTCTGTGGGCTGGTACCGACAGGGTACCATGGCCCGCTGGTCCAGGTGCTATTCCTCGGGGCTGGTCGTGCGTCATGCTCACCCGTGAATAGAGTCGGGGGTCTGTAGCGCAGCGCCGCGGGGGTATAGCCTGGGCTGTACTGGACCTCCTGGTCCGGTGGAGTACTGTGCTGTCGTCGGGCTTGGTTCTCCTCCTCTCCCTCTTCTTCCTCTATCAGGTCTTCCAGATCCTGTAGTCGTTTGTTTAGCTTCTCCGCAGTGTATGCCGCTCCTTCCTTGTAGCTGGGTCTCGCTTGGACCGGTCTGGGAAGGGGGTCTGCGGGGGGTATAGGCTTGGTCTGTTGGTCAAGTTCAGGGTCGCTTGCTCGGTTAGGAGGCGCTGCCCTTGACTGTTGTCTCGACGAGTTCCTTGAACCCCTGGCGGAGGGAGAGGGTGTTGCCCTGGGGATCATCAGCCGCTTCATTATCCGCGCCCGTAACTTGTCGCGCTCGGCTTGTAGTCTGTCGCGCTCGGTTTGGCGCTGGATGAGATCGATGTTGCGCTCTGCTTCTCTTTGGGCACCGTCAGCGGCGCGCTGGGCTTCAGCGGCGGCGCGCTCTGCTTCTCTTTGGGCACCGGCAGCGGCGCGCTGGGCTTCGGCGGCGGCGCGCTCTGCTTCGGCGGCGGCGCGCTCTGCTTCGACCCGGTCTCTTACCATAGTAATTTCCGTCTGAAGGCGTCTCATCTCCAGGCGTATGCGCTCTTCTTCGCTCCGTTGCTGTGCTTGGAGTCGATCGCGTTCGCCCTGAAGTCGGTCGCGTTCGGTAGAGGCTGTCAGGCTGACGAGGAACGCCTGTTGTAGCATCCTCTCCGCTTCGCTGGGGGAAGGCGGTTGTGGAGATGAGCCGCTCCTGGGTGAGCCGCTCCTGGGTGTACTCGTTGGGGAGTCCTGGAGCTCTATTTCCTCGGCGCTCTCCTCCTCTTCTTCCGTGCAGAGTTCTCTCTCTCTGTAGGGTTGTCTTCCTCCCGGGGCTGGTCGGGGACTACTTCTTCGGTATTGGCGGGGGGTAAAGGCATGTCAGCTCCCTCCTGGTCCCCACCGTGAGCTTGGTCAGTTACATTAGAACCTACTAGGGCCTCTGTGGTCGGGGAAACCTGGTCGTTAAGGTCAGACATAATTTTACTTTCTACTTTTACCGCGTTTACCGTTTGTCGAAGGCTAGGTAGTTGACTGACAGCGTAATCCTCTAAGTACTGAGGTGTCTGTCGTCTGCGCCGCGGGCGTTCTAGGTTAGGAGGACCGTTTCGTGGAGTGTTCATCATAGGCCATTTTAATATTAATAACACTAGATTAATATTACACTAGTTACCCTCCGGCTCGAAGGACCAATTGTAACTGAGGGGTACAATTCCCTGACTGTATTGTTAAGTATGGTATTATTAAACCACTACCTCTTGTACTTTAACTTCTGGCCATCCAGTACATGATATAAATATGATGAACACTTTCCCACCTGATGAAACGAAGTCCACACAAATGTACAAATCGAATATTTAATATAGCAAAAGGTATATACAACGTTCACTTGTTTACACTTATGATTTGAAATGCACTTGTATGGCAAATGAGTATTCATAGGTAAATCAACATTGAATGTCCAATCTCTGGTTACGCAGGGAGTAAGTATACAACCCGTTTCTTTAGGAAACTATAGCGATGGTACTTAAATGATTATAGCTGGATACACTAAGGGGGGGGGGGGGGGGTCCCGCTGGTTGTAAGACAGTAGGAGGGGGGGGTTAGAGAAGCCGCTGGCGGTATCCCATCTGGCCGACGATTTCTTGGGAGAATTCAAAGTCTTGAACACGGTGCCCACAGAACCTCGGTCCGCAGACGAATACAGCTGGACCCTCTGGTGGACGGTAGCTGCCGGTCCACAACGGAGAGACGTGAGGCGACCTCACTGGTGTAGAGCGCCGTCTCACCTGGAGTCCTCTCCGGGGGGTAGTTCCAACACTCCGCAGTGTTGGCCGTTATCCATGGAATAATCAAAGCACCCAAAGCATAATCCAAGCCGTGGAAGGCTCGCCGTCGTCCGGGTAGAGTAATCCAATGTACAGGTCCAGTCGCCCTGGCCCGGAGCTCCTCGGATGCAAGCACCACTAGTGGTCTGCCCAGCCTGGTTAAGACTCCAGATAACGTCAGGAACGATGGGGGTACTGATAACTTTATAACTCTAACCGAACGATGCACCATACATAAATAGACTATTATTAGCTTAATAGAATACGTCCAACTCGACGGTATAGTGCCAAACTATGACAATTCAACTATTAATCCACACGATATCTCAATGCCGATTCTGAGGCCAAGTAGGCCTTACTGCACCACACGTGCGTCGTGGGTGAGGCTTCGCGTCTGTTACTCGGTTGGAGGGTAAAGAACTAATGGACTAAAAGAAAGTTCTACTTTACTTGCGCCATATATATATGCGCTGTGAACAAATAGTACCATTCGTATTTCGCCAGACGTATTCCTACGCGGAACCGGGCTTGCCTCGGCATGTTGGGCGGCACGATTGAACTTGAACCTAGGGGTATGGCTGCTGGCGCCAGGTTCTCGTCCAATGGTAGAATGAAACTATTATGGGCTGTTTAGTAGACTAAAGGGATAGTCAGTGCATATTGTACAAGGAATATACAGGGGATATCAGACGATATACAAATACTATTTAAATATATATATATAAATAAATATATATATTCGGTTTAATCTGATCCTTCACAACAGCATGTAATTTAGAAGAAGAAAATGAGGTCACAGTGTTCGGTATAGACATATGTACAATGTTCTGAGTTACCATATAATATACAATACTATGCAGTGTACTAATGTACAGTACTATATAGTGCAAAGCAGAAATGGGATGAGGTACAATTTAGGTACAATTTACAGTAAGGTGTACGAGTTGTAGTGCAATCCTTCATCAATAAATATAAAGTGTGGGGAGTGGGTGCTACAGTGTGTTTGTTTAAAGTGGGTGTGTGCTATAAAGTGTGTGGAGTGGGTGCTACAGTGTGTTTGTTTAAAGTGAGTGTGTGCGTGTGGATGTGTGTGCTATGTGCGTTTGGTGGTTGTTGTTGTGTAGTGTTCATTGTTCGTTTAGCAGCCTGATGGCCTGGGGATAGAAGCTTCTTCTGAGTCTTTCTGTGCTCGCCTTGAGACTCCGGTATCGCTTGCCTGACCGCAGCAGTTCAAAGAGGCAGGGTGAGTACAGCAGGGGGGTCAGAACACAGCCCTGGGGGGACCCGATGCTCACGGTGATGGTGTTGGAGGTCTGACCCCCCACCCTGACCTCCTGGGGCCTTTCGCTCA
>NC_140176.1:38574897-38584897 GCF_963971535.1 Notolepis coatsorum | reverse complement strand
TTGAGTGGCAAAAAATAGAAGGTGTGCCCTATTGGTGCTCCTCCAATGGTCTAAACTTGACCATGTGCCCCACGGTTAAATAATATCACGCAAAAGTGCCCTTTTTGAGTGTTGAAAATGAGAGGACGTGCCCATTGGTGCCCTTCCAATGGTCTAAACTTGACCATGTGCCCCACGGCATGTTAAGATGGAGCAACTTCAAACAGAGACCACTGGAAGAGGCTTTCAGGAGGGCAGACGTAGAAGGCCAAGCCAAAAGAGAACAGGAACGACAAAGAAACAGGGAGCTAATGACAAGACTGGTAGATATCACATTGTATCTTGCACGGCAATATGGGGCGTTCAGGGGTCATGATGAAAGTGGTACATCTTTGAACAAAGGGAATTTCCTTGAACTTGTACAGCTACTTGCAAAATATGACTCCACCATCAAAATGCACCTTGATAAAATCAATCACATCCAGTCTCAACAGAAAAATCCACAGACATCACTGTTGTCCTACAAGACACAGAATGACATAATCAGTGCCCTTGCCACCTATGTCAGAAGAGTAACTCTCAAAGAAATGGAAGATTCCAAAATATTCTCCATTCTCTTGGATGAGACAACTGATGTTTCTCATGTCGAACAAGTGTCCTTTGTTGTTCGCTTTGTCCATCAGATGGAAATCAAGGAGAGATTTTTACAAGTTTGTGATGTGAGTGGAACAACAGCAAAAGAATTGGAGAATGTTGTGATGACATTCCTTGAGGAGAATGGATTAAAAGTGGAAGACATCAGGGGCCAAGGCTACGATGGAGCCGCAAATATGAGCGGAAGCTACAACGGTCTGCAGTCGCGAATTCAGAGCCACAATGAGAAAGCTTTATACGTGCACTGCCATGCCCACTGTCTCAACCTGGTCTTGGTGGAGAGTGCCAAATCAAGCCAGCATTTTGTTCGGTTTTTCAATTTAGTTGAAAATCTGTACACTTTCATATCCAGATCTCCAAAATGCCACGCTGCGTTTGTGAAAATGCAACAGACCATGTACCCTGGCCAAAGACTCTGTGAACTGAAAAGGCTGTCTGACACATGGTGGGCGTGTAGAGAAGATGCTCTGAGATCCCTGAAGAAGGTCCTTTCTGCTGTGGTGAAGCTGCTTCAGAACATGGCTGATAGTGATCCACCAGACTCTGCAGCAGGTGATGCCCGGATGCTCTTGTGTAGCATAGATTTTGAATTTATGCTATGCATGGAGATTGCCACACCTGTCTTCAATGAGACTGCCATCACATCTGCTTCACTTCAGAGAAAAGACCTTGACTTGTCAGCATCATACACCATTGTGGAGGGAGTCATACAAAGAGTGAAAGCAATGAGGAAGGATGAGGAGTTCGATGTCCTTTTCTCAAAAGCAAAAGGGCAAGCAGAGGCAGCAGGCATTGAGGTGCCAGAAGAAATACCTGGACAAACAAGACGCAGGAAGGTACCTCAAAGGTACAGGTATAGCTCTCAATCTGCTACGGAGGACTACCAAGTCCAAGACTTGGAGGAGCACTACCGGGGAAAGGTGTTCTTTACCTTTCTTGACATACTCTCCCATGAGCTACACCAAAGATTCAAAGGGAAGGATGGCACGCCTACTGGGTCAATCCTATCAGGTCTTCACTGCCTTACCATCTCAAGTCACTGGAAGGGCATGACAAACGACACAGCTGCTGTATCTGTCAGAGATGTGTGCCAGTTTTATGATGTAGAGGAAGAGAATGTTGTCACCGAACTCAAGGTATTCCACTCTTCATATGCTCTCCCCTCGAACAATGTCAAAGCTGCACTTAAGTGCCTTAAAGACAATGTTGTGGAATCTGTTTTCCCAAATATAACCATGCTCCTCAAAACATATACTACAATACCAGTGACAACTGCTTCAGTAGAGCGATCACTCTTTTTTTTTATCCACTTTTTCTCCCATTTTCTATATTTTTCTCCCATCCCAATTTCATATCATCCAATTCAACCCTCCCCTGTCACAAACGCTGCTTCTTGCCTCCCACAAGCCGGCTGCAATGTGGACTAAGTCATACATAGCACAAGTCCCCTCCGGTACTTGAGGTAACAGCAGTCGCATCTTTTCACCTGCGCAGCTCGATCTATCAGTGGCGAGGAGTAACGCGTGGGAGGCTCACGCTGCCCCCGACACTTCCTGATTCTACTGCGCAGGCGCACCAACCGACCTGTAGGAGTCGCTGTCCACAACGCCCGATCCCCACCCATCAGTTTCCCACCCCCTAATACGGCCAATGTGTATTAGTACGGACGACCAGCTAAACTGAAAGCAATGTGGAGCGCTGGGATCGAACAGGCGATCCCAGCGTCTCTGCATTCGTGGCGAGCGCCTTTCCCACTACCCCACGTAGCCGCCCAAGCGATCATTCTCTAAACTGAAGCTGATCAAAACCCAGCTCAGAAACCGATGTGGGGAAAAAAGGCTCTCTGATCTTATGCTGCTTTCAATTGAGAGGGATATCCCAATTGATCATAATGAGGTCATTGACCTATATAAACAGAGGACCAAAAGACGAATTCTGCTATGACTCCCCCACCCACCATCTCCCTTCCATTGCAGCAATGGAGAGCCAGCACATACAAATATGTCCATGAAAATAACCAACATATTTTCATTAGAGGTGATAGAGGTGAGGACAGAGGATGGCAGGAGGGAGGAGTCAGGTGGTACAATATAGTAAGTTTAATGGAGAGAATGGGGAAGATAGGGAGGGGGAGGGAGAGAAAGAGAGGGAGAGAAGGAGAGGACAGGAGGAGAGGACAGGATGAGAGAAGGAGAGTAAAGGATAGGAGGAGAGAAGGAGAGGAGAAGACAGAAGGAGAGAAGGAGTGGACAGGAGGAGAGAAGGGGAGTACAGGAGGAGAGAAGGGGAGTATAGGAGGAGAGAAGGGGAGTACAGGAGGCGAGTAGGGGAGTATAGGAGGAGAGAAGGGGAGGAGAGGACAGGAGGAGAGAATGAGAGGAGAGGGGGAGTACAGGAGGAGAGGACATGAGGAGAGAAGGGGAGGAGAGAGAAAGGAAGAAGCTCAACGGCACTCGAATTAACTTTAACTGGTAAACTGTTTTATGAAATAAAAATGTTAAAGGTGTATTGTTCCCTGTGTGTTTTTATCATAGAGGTGTGGTTATACTATTAATCTGGATTGTCTATGTTATTCTAATGTTAATCTTAATCAAGGATGAAGACTATTTCATCATACATGACGCATCATAGCTTTTTGCTTACTGATGGGGTCCCATGTTGTGCAGTAGGTGCCCTTTTTTATTTTCGCCCCTGCCCTTCAAACAGCCTGAGTCCGCCACTGATAAGATGTATGAAAGATGGTTAGCTGTCATTCTATCTCTATCCTCTCATTCACCCGTACACACAAATGCACACTGTCACAGATCGAAGAGGCGAATACAGTATATATAATGTCATTATTTTTAGTGTGTGTGTATTTGCTCATAAGTGTACAAGTGTGTATGCGCACGGGTACGTGTGGATGTGCGTGTGCGCGCTGTGTACTCTGCGTGTGAGTGCGCTACCGTGTGCTGTAATCACTGGAGGCGCTTTTAACACCGTGGAAGGATTACAGTGGGAGGCCGGCGGCGCCGGGAGATTAAGCCAATTGGAAATAACAACAGGAGGAAGCATCACTGGCAGCCGCTAATGACGCTACGCAGCGAGGAGGAGGTGATTATCCAACTTGACCTTGAGGGGCTTTACCAGCCACACTGTGCGTTAGAGAGACACCGGGAGAAAGAGAGAGAGAGAGAGAGAGAGAGAGAGAGAGAGAGAGAGAGAGAGAGAGAGAGAGAGAGAGAGGGAGGAGAGAGGGAGAGACAGAGACAGAGACAGAGACAGAGACAGAGACAGACAGGCAGACAGACAGACAGACAGGCGGACGGACGGACGGACGGACGGACGGACGGACGGACGGACGGACGGACGGACGGACGGACAGCAAGGGGGAGAGAGATACAGACAGCAAGGGGGAGAGAGATACAGACAGCAAGGGGGAGAGAGATAGACAGAGAGAGACAGACATATCCTAGTTTCAACAACTGTCCTGTTTAAATGATTAATTAAAACAATTCTCCCCTCGTTGGGAGGATTCCATCATGTGTTCCCAGAACAAGGACACAGGAGCAGCATGTGAACAAACTAAGGTCTGTCTGGAACAGAACACAGCAGACTCATGGCAGACGACACTGGGTCGCTATGACATTCAAAACTGTCAGACCCAAGATCCAGACACAAGACGTGCCAGAGGTGTGCAATCCACCTCTCTTCACAAAACCATGACCATCATTTAATACCTTATTTTGCCAGAATGCAATGTCTTGAACAATAAACTGGACTGGTCGGACAACACAGAGGCCCTCTACAGGAAGGGACAGAGCAGACTCAGGTCCTTCAATGTGTGCAACAAACTGCTGCAGTCTTTTTACCAGTCTGTTGTGGCCAGCATCCTCTTCTATGCTGTGGCATGCTGGGGAGGCTACATCAACTCAAGGGACACCAACAAGCTCAACAAGCTGGTGAGGAAGGCTAGCTCCGTGGTGGGAGTCGAGCTACCTAGACTTGAGGTGATGGTAGAGAGGGGGATGATAAGGACGCTGGATGCCATCATGGAGAACCCCTACCACCCCCTCTACGACGAGCTAGTCAAGATGAGAAGCTCGTTCAGCCACAGACTCATTCCCCCCCGACACTCAACTAACCGCCTCGGACAGTCCTTCATACCAGCGGCCATCAGGCTCCACAACAGTGGGCAGCGACTAGCAGCCTCCAGGCTCCACAACAGGGGGCAGCGACAGCGACTGCTACCAGACATTGACCTGGGACTTATAGGAACCCAAGGAAAACAACCTACACTACCTTAGGCTTACTGCACCCTATGTGGATACTGTGATACTGTGAATAATGTGTATTTCAGTGGATACCGTAATACTGTGAATAATGTATACTCAGTAGATAGTAAATTATAACACTACCTCATGCATACTGCACCTTATGTGACACTGTGAATAATGTGAATATTCCTCAGCTAGTCAGATAGTAAATTATATTGACCATATTGATCAAATTGTTTACACTGCCTGTGTTGTTTTTTACTACCTGTATACTGTGTTGTTTTACTATACCTGTACCCCTCCCCCCCCTCCCCCCCATGCTGCTATAATGCCTGAATTTCCCCAAGGGGATCAATAAAGGAATATCTTATCTTATCTTATCTTCCTTAAGATGACCTTAACCTGAGTCATATTGTGAGGCCATGTGAATAGCTTGGCATGTTTCTGTGTGTGTGTGTGTGTGTGTGTGTGTGTGTGTGTGTGTGTGTGTGTGTGTGTGTGTGTGTGTGTGTGTGTGTGTGTGTGTGTGTGTGTGTGTGTGTGTGTGTGTGTGTCACTGTGTGCAACACAACATGAGTTGGCTCTGTGATCATCCTTCCTCACTGGAGCCTTTTATACACCATCTCTCACACAGGGAGAATAAACAAATTAAACAAATGAATATTTATGATGTTTGTCTTATCGAAGGTAATGATGATGTGTCTGTGCCACAAGCCATTTTGTCACAATTACTCTGCCAGACTCCTGTGTGTTTTGGTTGTGTGTGTGTGCGTGCGTGTGCGTGTGCGTGTGCGTGTGTGCGTGCGTGCGTGCGTGCGTGAAAAGGTGGTTTTCTACATGCTTGAATGCTTGACCATAATGATATTCTCTACAGTAAATGACTGCTGCAAGTGTAAAAGACGTAGCTAACAGATGAAAGTGCATTTGATTCCGTGCAAAACAGACGTGCGATTGTTTATCTGTTGCAGTGTTTCATTAATTTGGCTCCACTTTCTGCTAACTACTGGAATCGCTGAGTGATGAGAGGGTGGGGGAAAACACAAGAATAAAATAAATAAAAATAAAGGCTGTAGGAAACACAAAACACCAGTATAAAATAACTGAGTAAAAATCCCAAAGTAACCACCACTGCCTAGCAGTTTAAAAAAATATTAATAAAAAAGCAGCACTATCTCTAGATAAAACACTAGAAGCATGAGCTTGAGACACTCCTCTACTATTGAGGGGAAAACATGAAATGGACAAGCATCCGAACACAGTCAACCAAACCTACTTCAAGGCACTGCACACCTGACACCAATCAGGTGGCAATCAAGCCCACACACCTGCCATGCCGCATGGCAATTAACTGGTGGCTGGTGATTGACAGCTCACCAGAGAAAACCAAAAATACATCCAAAGCACCTTAGAATAAACTAAAATAAAACCCACATAAACCGTGATCCATCACAAACGTTGTCTGTTTTCCAGTTGCCGGGTTACAGTGACAGTATGCCGTTGTTCCAGATGAGAAACACAAGACACATGAGGCACAGCTAGTTAAGCCGGACCAGTCCGTCAGTTAGGGACATTCGGTATTGTTAACACTTTGACTGCCAGGGGGCGTCTTTAGACGTCTTTGCTGGCGATGCTAAAGTTGCCGGGGGACGCTTTACGTCGTCTTTATATCAATATTTCAAAAATCTGCGATCTGATCCATAATGTCCCTCCGCTGGCCTGAGACACAAGTGTGATCTCCTCTCAATCCTCTAGCGGTTCAAGACCGCCATCTGGTGGCCGATCGGCAGATCGAAACCGGATGTCAACCTTTAACCCGGTAGGACTCACTCCATATGGGGTCCGGGCACTCGCTAATGTTAGAGAGACTCCGTCTTCACACAGTGAACATCGATCGCTGCAAATAACTCGAAAAAACAACATGATTTGGACGTATATATTATTATACAACCTGGAAATGGACCGACTATTTCAACATCCCATAATGGAAAACTGTCTACCCCACGCTGATCGCCCAACGGCCCGCGGAGACTGGGGTGAGTTTTAGCGTGTAATATTACCGTGTTCGACACTAACTGCTATGATGAACATTTGACCCACATTAGATGATTGGTATAACGCTGCCCACGGAATTATAAACGCCCCCTCGCCCATCCGGTCAACATCAGATGACGTGTAGTAACTTCTAGAAGTACGTCTAGTTGGAATTTTTTATATCGCCCCGATTGCCATCAAACTGTATTTCATCATCAATATAATGCATTTGGGGCTATATATCACGTTCTGGAGAAAGCTGCAGAAAGAGATGAAAACATACTTATACATTAGACCATACTTTACTATGAATATGTGAATGAAAAAGTTTAACGTTGCTACACAATGAACAATACATATAGGACTTTGAATGGGCCCTAATAATGGCAATGTAGCAATAGAATTTAAAAAGTTATAGCCCTGCAAAGAAGGGGACTTTCTCCATAGACAAATAGCGCTGGCAATCTATGGTATATCATTAATTTAACCTTAGGCAACCAAAGTGTTAAAAACCTCACTTAAAAACTCAACTTAAAAGGGCAGTTCACAAAAAAAAAGATACATATCCCTTAACCCAGAGTCCTATCTACGTGAATCACTTGGTTTTGGATATATCTGCCGTAGAGATCTGTCGTCATTCCTATGCAATGGAGCTGAATGTCACTCAAAACACCAGAGAAATCAAGTTTCAAGTTCAAGTTTGCTTTTATTTGTCACGTATAAAGTACATGTACATTACAGTGAAATGCTTGGTTCTGTATGAGCCCCCTGAGAATGTGCTTCATGCAGTAAAACAAGTTAAAAAGTAAGTAAAAGAGGAATAATTCCCAACACTATACAATATACAAACTAAAGTACAACCTAAGTACAACCTAAGTACAATGAAGTAAAAATGCAGACAATGAGGTACAAAATGCAGACAATGAGGTACAAAAACGTTTTAAAAAGGCAAGATGCAAAATGAGGTATGGATGTAAAGTTAGTGCAAATGTATTTTAATAAATAGATACATATGATGTAGTGTTAAAGTGTTTAAAGTGTCTAAAGTGAGTATTACGGTGAGTGTTTGTTTAAAGTGTGTGCAATGAGTGTAGATGGATGGATGAAATACTTTTGAAAAACTCAAGGCAGCGTTTCTGTCCAGAAGTCATGACCCGGTTTCTCAGGATAATCCAATGGTTTATTTATATAACTTTTTTGTCCATAGCGCTTTATAGTTTTTGTTCCTCACATTCACACATTCACACACTGATGGCGGAGACGACCATGCAAGGTGCCAACCTGCTCATAAGGAGCAATTAGGGGTTAAGTGTCTTGCTCAAGGACACTTCGACACGCTGCGGGAGGAGCGGGAATTTAACCTGGAAAGCGTTCCGATTACCAGACGACCGCTCTAGCACCTGAGCCACTGTCGCCTCATGTACTGTAGGAAGAATTTTCTGTTGAAGTACACCTACCATTCATTATTATGGGGGTGTAGTTCGGTGGAAAATAGTTACTACATGAAACTGCTCAGAATTGGGATATTATGATTATGATATATGATATTATGACAACTGCAAAACATTTTGTGTAATTAAGATGTTCTGCACGGTTAATGTAATTTGGATATTTAGAATTTTAATATAACGGAACTCTAGCCAGGGAGGTCTGGTGTGTGTATGTAAATGTGTTCTGAGAGAATCATTCATGGACTGTATTATGAGTCATGTGATCTAGTCTGGAACAAGACAAGGAAACACCATAGATCCCTAGAAGAACCAGTCCCACCACTAGCTCTGCTCTGTTCTGCTCTGCTCTGCTCTGCTCAGCTCAGCTCAGCTCAGCTCAGCTCAGCTCAGCTCTGCTCTGCTCTGCTCTGCTCTGTTCTATTCTGCTCTGCTCTGTTCTATTCTGCTCTGCTCTGCTCTGCTCTGCTCTGCTCTGCTCTGTTCTGTTCTGTTCTGCTCTGTTCTATTCTGATCTGCTCTGCTCTGCTCTGCTCTGTTCTGTTCTGTTCTGCTCTGTTCTATTCTGCTCTGCTCTGCTCTGTTCTGCTCTGTTCTGTTCTGCTCTGTTCTGTTCTGTTCTGCTCTGCTCTGCTCTGTTCTGCTCTGCTCTGTTCTGCTCTGCTCTGCTCTGTTCTGCTCTGCTCTGTTCTGTTCTGTTCTGCTCCGCTCTGCTCTGCTCTGCTCTGTTCTGTTCTGCTCTGCTCTGTTCTGTTCTGCTCTGATCTGTTCTGTTCTATTCTGCTCTGCTCTGCTCTGTTCTGCTCTGTTCTGTTCTGCTCTGCTCTGATCTGTTCTGTTCTATTCTGCTCTGCTCTGCTCTGCTCTGTTCTGCTCTGCTCTGCTCTGTTCTATTCTGCTCTGCTCTGCTCTGCTCTGCTCTGCTCTGCTCTGTTCTATTCTGCTCTGCTCTGCTCTGCTCTGCTCTATTCTATTCTATTATATTCTATTCTGCTCTGCTCTGCTCTGCTCTGCTCTGCTCTGCTCTGCTCTGTTCTGTTCTGATCTGCTCTGTTCTGATCTGCTCTGTTCTGTTCAGCTCAGTCTTGTAAGTAATCATCATATTAATTATAATACAATGGGGGAAATTTATTTGCAGTGACTGGAGATCAAAGAGAGAGAGAGAGAGAGAGAGAGAGAGAGAGAGAGAGAGAGAGAGAGAGAGAGAGAGAGAGAGAGAGAGAGAGAGAGAGAGAGAGAGAGAGAGAGAGAGAGAGAGAGAGAGAGAGAGGCAGAGAGACAGAGAGGGAGAGGGGCATATAGAGGGAGGGAGATAGAGAGAGGAAGGGAGAGAGAGATAGGCAAAGAGAAAGAGAGAGGGATGGAGAAGGAGAGAGAGGCAGAGAGAGAGGCAGATATAGAAAGAGCTGTTATTCCTGCTCTTGTTTACTCTGTTCTCTAAATAGTGATGTGGTTGGAGATGGATCGGATATTAGAGAGAGGGGGGAGAGAAAGAGAGAGTAAGAGAGAGGGAGAGTGAAGAGACAGGGTGGAATGAGAAAGACAGATTGTGTGTGTGTGTGTGTGTGTGTGTGTGTGTGTGTGTGTGTGTGTGTGTGTGGTGTGTGTGTGTGTGTGTGTGTGTGTGTGTGT
>NC_140176.1:38525315-38574697 GCF_963971535.1 Notolepis coatsorum | reverse complement strand
ACAACTCTGTACATACATCTGATTAGCACTTGTTACAGCCCTTGGATCCAAACGACAGAGTCTCGACTGATGCATAAGACGATCTTTATTTAATTGTCCATCCGTGACGTCATCTTATAGCGCCGTGAAAACTGCATTGGAAACGTACATAAACAGACAAACAAACATTTCACATAACAGTTTCCACAGCACAGTACAAACATTAAACTAAATAACATTGGTATCAAAACTACTACTAGGATTACATTCCTACACAAGACATAAAATCATTAATTCACAAATTACATTATACAAAGTTACAACCATGATCAAATAAACAACAAAGCATACCTTGCTGCGCTCTCCAAGGAATGTAAACCGAGAAGGTCCTTTCTTCCGTTTAAAACACACGATCAATACATGGGGATACAAAAGGATAAAAAGTCGCACAGAAATACAAAGGCGATACAAAAAGATGCACCAAACGTTCCTGCTGCCGACTACATCACTTGACAGGCGCTTCCAGCTGTACTGATCTACGGTGCGCCACTAGGGACAGATTTATATAGGCCTACGGGTATCGAACTCGGGTGAAATCCCACACGTCATTTCAAGGCATACATACATGCTGAATATTATTTAGTAAACGGCAAAGGATATTGTCTAGACGGGTTTAATCTCAAGTGGTCCGTTACAGCACTATTACTCAGTAGTACTAATTTATATATTTTATACCCAGTTTAGTCACCTGTACATTGTATATTACTATTGCACTTTACTGCAACATTTGCACTCTGGTTGGATGCTAAACCTTAACCGATTCGCGGCCAACCACGTATTTATATACGGGTTAAGCTTGTTTTTTGTTTTTATTCCATTCTAATATGCCGCATGTTGTCACAGAGCTGTGTGTTGGCTGGAGAAGGCATATCGGGACTCCGAAAGTGCATTACCGGCCAGATCCTGGTATTGGCGCTGTCTCGATAATGCAGTTTCCCCTGTTGCAGACCGGGTGTCACTTTTGGTTGGCTTTACCAGATCGCCTGGAATACTTTTTGCGACGCCGAATTCAGTATGCAGTAAAGGAATATAGCATCAGCCAATGGACATATCGATCTACCAGATGGCGATCAAATAACTGGGAAATTCTTTTTGGAATCCAACCGGCCACAGGTAAGAGAGATTTGATGTCAATTTCAGTCTGATCGGGCCTTGTTCTCATAGCCATCCACCCGGTCAGCGTAGGATGTTGCAATAACGAATGCCGTTATTGGTAATCAATAATCAGAAACTACTCCCCCCCCCCCCCCTTTCATGCATTCATGGTGGAACATGATACTGATCATATGCATTTTGATTTTTAACTCTAGCTTGTGTAGGGCCGAAACGCCATTGATTTAACGTTATTACCTTAGCGCCCTGTAACTAGCTTTGCAGGAATTACCCCAGATCATTGACAATGACAATGGAGACATGGCAGTAATATAAAATATAGATTTAGCTCTACAAACAACCTCACGCACAGTGAAAACTTGTAATGAAAAGCTGGCCTCATAGAGTGGGATTAGACGGGCCCCAATGGCCCCGAATGTGTTAAGAAAAAAAGGAAAAAAACAGTAACTGGATGTTTTTGTATACGGTAGTATAGTTAGGATAGCAGTGTGACGTAGGGCAGAACTGTATATTGTATAGAAAGTGTACATAGGACTCATTGCCTTTTGTATTTGATCTTAGTATTTTTATCACGTCTATTTTATTTCTATTCTATTTTATTCTTTTCTATTATTATTATTTGTATTTTTTTGCACGAACGAAGCGGGGCATGGCCACCTTCATTTCACTATAATGTCTTGTGTATGTATGTGATGAATAAAACCTCTTGAATCTTGAAAGCCTCTTCCTGTTGTACTGTACCCGGGCTGTGTAATGTCAATAAATTAGAATCTAATCCAAGGGATATGTACAGATGATAGATATATTATCTAAACTCGAAGAAGACCTCCAACAATGTACGTGCATATTATACACAATGAATTAGAATAGAATCTGAATCTTATCTAGTACACGTTGTGTGTGTGTGATTGACCGCTCTGTGTTCGCTCCGCAGGGTTCAAGGCTCTCTTGCGGTACGAGGGCTTCGACAGCGACAGCAGCAAGGACTTCTGGTGTAACCTGTGTGTCCCGGAGGTCCACCCCGTGGGCTGGTGCGCCACCAGCGGGAAGCCTCTGGTGCCTCCAAGAAGTGAGGAGCGCTCTTAGGGCTTGTGTCCATAGCGGATGTTTTTTCCAAGGCGGACCGCTTTGAAAAAAGGGAAAAAAAAGCTTGGAGCGTTTTCCTGGGTCTCGCGACGGGAAGGAGCTGACAACTCATAAAACGTCCGCTATGGACACAAGCCCTTAATCAACCAGTAACATGGAGGGGGAGTGATGTATATCCTGGTTATTATGGTGTAAATCCTCCAACCGCTGCACAATACGCTTTGATTGATTGAACAGATTGCAGAATGGGTACAATAATACAGTACGGCTCAATACACACAATTGTTAAGGGGATGCAGACCAGAGAACGACTTTCGTCTTGTTTACATCAGGGTCCCCCATTTTCAATTCATCATAACATTTATGACACGCACGACATGCAAATATACAGTACTGTTTATTTACAGACAGAGTTTCAAAAAGAGAATGTATACATTTAAGGGGGAGGAAACTGTACATTGGGGGGGGGGTTGGACATTTACCGGGGCCAGTTTCGAATTGCAGCCTCCCGTAGGTGCTTTTTTTAGAGCGGTTTTGAAGGAGGGTAGGGAATCACATTATTATTTTACACATTGATGTGGCATAATTGCAAAACGTGTTTTAGTCCCTTGTTTGAGCCGAATCTGGGCGGTAACAATGTAACTGGAGCGTATTCCCGCTCCTCCCAGGCAGCATGTCCAAAGTGTCCTTGAGCAAGACACTTAACCCCCTAGCTGCTCCCGATGAGCAGGTCGGCACCTTGCACGGTCGCCTCCGCCATCGGTGTGTGAATGTGTGAGTGAACGGGTCAAATGTGAGGAACAAATTGTAAAGCGCTTTGGATAAAAGCTGCTATATATAAATGCACCATTTACCACTTTTTACCATTTACAATAACTATGATATTGCATGACTTTGAGCATGTTATTGCTTTTATACAAGATTGTTGACGTTTTGTGGGTTTTGATCATTCTATTTTGTAGCTAGCTAACAAAAAAAAGTGTAGCAGTTACAATTAGGTTTGGGTACCGTTCACATTTGAACCAATACCAGTTCCTGGAATTCGGTATCGGTACCCAACGGTACCTTTTTTTTCCGGTACATAAAAAATAAAGGCCAAACCTCATCTGACCATCCTCTGTAAATATGATCAAACTCCTCTGACTTTGTCTGGTCTTTACAAGAGACGGGCCATAATATATATATATTTGTGGAAAAGGCTCCCTCTTGTCTAGTATACTGGGGCGACAGTGGCTCGGGAGGTAGAGCAGTCGTCTGGCAATCCGGAGGTTCCCGATTCGATTCCCGCTCCTCCCGGGCAGCGTGTCGAAGTGTCCTTGAGCAAGACACTTAACCCCCTAACTGCTCCCGATGAGCAGGTCGGCACCTTGCGTGGTCGCCTCCGCCGTCGGTGTGTGAGTGAACGGGTCAAATGTGAGGAACAAATTGTAAAGCGCTTTGGATAGATTTACCATTTATTATATTACACTCTTATACTAAACATGTTGATCTACTGTGAATCGGTACTCTGTAGTACTGATGTAATTCAATCTGTACCCTTAAAAGTAGGGCTGGGCGATATGGCAAAAAAATCATATCGCGATAACGATATGATAATGTTATCATATTTCTCGATATCGATAATTATCGAAATTGTTAAACTTCTTATTTTTTTTTTTTTTAACAGATGTATGTTTATTTTGCAGCAATTCTTTGTCGTTGCCGCCATCTTTAGTGTTACATCCCCTCACACTCCAGTTCTCAGGCTGCAGCTGGTTTAAAAGCGAAAGTAAACCGGCTTCTCTGCTGGCTGTGGCTCCAGGGGAGTTGAACAGTTCTGGCTCTGTTAGTTTCTTTTCTATCTTTTGGCGCTTTTTTGGTGGACAAACCACCGCACATGTGACTCGTGACTAGCTCTGCTAGCACACATAGCCTACTGTGTACAGACGGTTTCAAACTGTATTTTAAATTAGAAAGCAAACAAAATAAATGGACAAGAGAAAAATAAATCTCAATTTGGTCAGTATTGTCATTTGGACAAGCAAAGCCATTACTTTAAGTTGCAGGCAAGAAAGACAAGTCTTTACACTGTCTCTGGTTTTAAAACTGCGCTGTTGCAGGTCACAAAAAATTATATAAAAAAAAAAGAAAACTTTTTCGATTTTTTTTTCTATATTCGATATCGATTATTAAAATATATCGCGATATTTATCGTTATATCGCCCAGCCCTACCCAACCCTAGTTACAATTCAACAGATGGTTGCATTCTAGTGAATGAATGGGATGCTAACTAACAAGTCCGGTCACATGTTCCTGTATCATGGTTTTAAGCACTGGTGAAATAATGGCCATTGTCCACGGCATACAACAGGCCTTAAGAAGCCATGGAGTGTGAAGCACTGAGCTGTGGCAGTAAAGGGCTAACTGCAGCGGTGGTTCTGTGTTCTCCCTTCTAGCGATACAACACAAGTACTCTAACTGGAAAGCCTTTCTCGTCAAGCGCCTCACTGGAGCTAAAACACTGCCACCTGACTTCACTACCAAGGTGAGAGCATTTGATCATTTCCCTATTTTGATGTTTACCTTTTGCCTTTTTAAAAAAAGTATTTGGGTTTAATTTCCTTAATTTGCCTACTATAAACATTCATGTTTTTAACAGACATTAGCTCTCTATGTGTTTTGGTGACACAATGCTGTCTCGGGTCGCTTTCACATAGTTTGGTGGATTCGGGGGGTGAAGTTGCAACATTGTTGCATTCTTCATTTGGTTCGGTTTGCTTTCACACTGCAATTTGTCAAGCGCACCAAACGTTCTGAACAATGTCACACCTTCGAAAAGGGCGCTCGTCTATTGGATATATAGAATCCCCAAAACAGGCTTCGGGGACAGCTCTACAGCGCACACACACACACACAGACCACATTATTCTGCGAAGCAGCCCAGCGCACACACACACACACACCACATTATTCTGCGAAGCAGCCCAGCGCACACACACACACACAGACCACATTATTCTGCGAAGCAGCCCAGCGCACACACACACACACACACACCACATTATTCTGCGAAGCAGCCCAGCGCACACACATTATTCTCATATATTGCTGAAATGCTGACGCAGTTTTTTTTACTTTGATGTGACATTGGTCAATTGTTTGATTGAAGCTCATTGCCATCATTCTCTCGCTAAACAACTTGTACACCTCGTTGTGTTTGTGAGTGGCCACACAAGCAGCTGTTTAATGAGCTCGTCTGACCATATCTCTATCGGGGCTTTTACCTCCTCATTCACCCACGTCTGTCCACGAGACATGTTCCACGCGTGCTTGTGTTGCAGTGCGCGCCGCGGTGTTTGTTTTGTTTCCTTGTACTCAAGATGCACAGTTTATCGGGTCACTTCCTAATATTTGGTCTTGCGTTTGGTCCGATGAGCATTCACACCACAAAAGGACGCACCAGGGTTCACTTGGAAGCGAACCGAGACCTACGTTTTCAGGCGGACCAGAGTTTGCTTTTTTGGTCCGCACCAGAGTTTGAATGAGCTTTCACACCACCCCCAAACCAAGCGGACTATCCGAGGAAACGAACTCTGATGCGTTTTTTAAAGCGGACCAAACGGCTCTGGTGTGAATGCGACCTCGGATATCCATTGCGATGTGACACGCTAGCTTCCTGTTTATATCTAGCAGACTGTAAATAAAATGGTTACACATGTTCTCTCAAAATCAACTACTTATCAGAAGGATATCACTTACATTAGCTCAAGTTATACGCTCTTGACGGCCCAGCACTAGTACGATCAACCTCCATATTTTGCAGGGAAGGACAGATCTACGCAGAGATATTTAATCTCCAGCCTGCCATTCTGGATAAAAGCTGTTTGGAATCTGGCTTTCGAGCGCATCCACATTGAATTCAAAGGGGTTGAGTTTTCGCCCAGGGCTGTCTTAAATACTTAGAAGCTTCGTTCGATGGGCATGGGATTAGAATATGAAAATAAAATTTGAATATATATAAATACATTTATTATTTATTTTGTGTGTGTGCAAAATCAACTCTGCCTCTCTTTGTTAACTACAACAAGCAATGCCGTTTGTTATTTAAGACGAGGCCGGACTCGGCACCGACAGATTTGTGTTCATTGTGCTGCTTTTATAAATAAAGCCTCAAATGACGGCTTACAATATTTCATGAAAGCAAAGTGTTTCGTTTGTCTAAGATTTAAAAAGGTTTAAACTTTACAGCACTGACAAAGTTGAACAAAGTGCTGTACAAGTCCCACAACATACCGGTAATTTAAATTTTTTTTTTTATAATAATAATAATTTATTATTATTTTTTATCTCTAAGCTTCGAATTAAAACCGAATCTCGGCCCCCGAAGCTTTGAATTCCAAAAAAAAAATTCGAAGGTCAGCCCTAGTTTACGCGCATGGAGTCCTCAGACCCCTGGCGGCTTGGGAGCAGCAGGTCTCTGTAGGGTCTCTGTCCCCCAGTAGAGAGAGGGTACAGAACCCAACCTTAAGGCCACGTCCTCCTCCCTGTTCCAGGGTCTCTGTAGGGGCCGCTGTCCCCCAGTAGAGAGAGGGTACAGAACCCAACCTTAAGGCCACGTCCTCCTCCCTGTTCCAGGGTCTCTGTAGGGGCCGCTGTCCCCCAGTAGAGAGAGGGTACAGAACCCAACCTTAAGGCCACGTCCTCCTCCCTGTTCCAGGGTCTCTGTAGGGGCCGCTGTCCCCCAGTAGAGAGAGGGTACAGAACCCAACCTTAAGGCCACGTCCTCCTCCCTGTTCCAGGGTCTCTGTAGGGGCCGCTGTCCCCCAGTAGAGAGAGGGTACAGAACCCAACCTTAAAAGCCACGTCCTCCTCCCTGTTCCAGGGTCTCTGTAGGGGCCGCTGTCCCCCAGTAGAGAGAGGGTACAGAACCCAACCTTAAAGCCACGTCCTCCTCCCTGTTCCAGGGTCTCTGTTGGGCCGCTGTCCCCCAGTAGAGAGAGGGTACAGAACCCAACCTTAAAGCCACGTCCTCCTCCCTGTTCCAGGGTCTCTGTAGGGGCCGCTGTCCCCCAGTAGAGAGAGGGTACAGAACCCAACCTTAAGGCCATGGTCCTCCCTGTTCCCAGGTGACCGAGAACCTGCAGTTTCCCTTTAAGAAGCTGATGCGCGTGGAGGTGGTGGACAAGAACCACCTCTGCCGGACGCGGGTGGCCCTGGTGGAGCTGGTGACGGGCGGGCGCCTCCGGCTGGTCTACGAGGAGAGCCAGGACGGCTCGGACGACTTCTGGTGCCACATGTACAGCCCGCTCATCCACAACATCGGCTGGTCCCGCAGCATCGGACACCGCTTCAAGAGATCCGGTAGGTGGTCCTGGGCCGGCCGGCGCCGTGGCGTGGCGTGGGGGAACGAGGTGGTGTTTTGGTGATCGCCGCCGCGTTTCATCTGCTGCAGCTCTGATGGTGACGTTTCTTTTGTGTGTTTATTACTGTGATTCACGAGGACTGTTGTTGTTGGGAATGTTTTTAAACCTAAACGTCTGCATCGTCCCTCGAGTTCTCCCAGGCCACTTGAAAGTATATGCAAATAATTAACATTATATTATTCAGTGAGGTAGTCTTGTATTTAGCGTAACATTTCCACATTCTTGACATGCGACGGCTTCAGATTTTATTTGCCATATTATGCAACAAGTCCAATGGGATTCCTACACTCCGTTTGCTCCACAGCATAAAGTAATAAAAAGCAACAATTAACAGAATAAAAAACAATGTGTTTATATTAGGGATGTCAAAATTAATGCTTTAACTTTGGAGATTAATTTAAATTATTTAAAGCGTTAAAATAAATGTATCTAGATTAATCTATGGAGTGAAAAATCTTCAACGTTGTGAACTTTCAGCAGTATATTTGCTTGTTCTTTTTTTCCATCGACTCGTGCACCTTTTTGAAAATCATCTGACATGACGATGGAACACATTTTTGTTGTTAATATGATTTATATTACTATTAAAATAGTATTTGAATCTAAATATACTTTCTTTGTGTTGATTTTATATTAATTCCATGATTTTACTCAAGTAAATATCTGTTACAAGCTTTGGTCTTAAGTCGAAAAATGCAATTTTTTATCTAGATTAATTACAGAAAATTGTGAGATTAATTAGTTACTTTTTTTTAATCTATTGACGGCACTAATTTATATACAATATAAATCTGCGGTATGTGCAATAACACAAGTACAAGTAAATAAAAATAAGTACACATTAGACAAGTTAACAACTAAATAAAATAAATAAGTAAAATGCACAGAAGAACATACAATTATTGATGCAGTAAAAATATAAAAACAAATCCAGTTTAACCCAACGAGTCATTGTCATCCTATAAAAACATGAACCAAAAGCAAACTCTCTATAAGCGTCCAATCAACACAACTAAACAAACAAAGAAAATGAAACAACCTAGTCATCAAACTTAATAACTGCATCTTCAGTCTCTTGTTGAACAATATTTCCTTTTTTTCTTTGCGGATATCAAGAGGTAAATGATTCCAAACAACGGCTCTATAAAGCACTGTTATTTAACACTTTGAGTGCCGACGACGTGTTATGTCGGTATTTCATGCCTCTGTTGAGTGCCGACGACGCAAATTGTCGTTTTATTTTTTTATTAGCGATCTGAATTCATATTTCATCAACCGAGTCTCCCGTTGGTACAGCAGCCCCTCTAGGAGCTCCGATGGGAAAATACCGCCCCCTATCGTCTATCCCTGTGTAACGGCAGGCCATTCGATTATACTGGTGGATGTGTGGTGGATGTGTGGGGGGGGGAGCCTACTGGTTCCACTATGCTGGCGAGCCGTCTGATCAAGAGGGAAGTGATCGCGAGATGGAAATATATATGGAATATATATTTACAGCAGCCAATAATCAATCAATAAACGTGATCGATATTTGGAATGGCGATCAGGAATTGGAATAATCTTTTTGGAGAACATCTGATCTAAGGTAAGGAATCTATGTTACCAGTCTTGGGGTAATCGGAGCTGTTTTGACCTATATCTCAGTGTGTCCCGTATGTGTGTGTGTGTGATGTTGAGGAAATGAGGTCATCGATTTCTCAGCTCGCTTCTATAGCGTGCATAAGTACACATATACTATCGATAATCTAGCGTTTATTTGAAAACGATTCATAAATAGGCCGACAAATGACAACGTGTCTAGTGTATTCGAGAATATTCCAATAAATGCCGTTTATGAGGGAATCTTTATATTTTCCGGAAATTTGAGAAAACGATAGCTTTTCGAAATGCTATAAAAAGGATATGAACCGATTTAAAAAATAAAATAAAAATCCGTTTCGACAATGTTGACTACAAACAAGTAATTGATAAGCGACGGGCAGATTAGACACATAGCCATAAATTATGCGTTTTTAACGCTAACATTGAAGTGGATGGCGGCATTCAAGGGGGTAAAAAGGAAAACACGGCCGGCATTGAAAGTGTTAAAGCTGGTTAGCCGTAAGAGTCTCGGGTATCAAATTAGTCCCCAAATAATTGTGCCGCTGCTACTGAGCATGGCATTAGCTACGGATAACTCTATTACTCCCCAATAATGTCCCCTCAGAGCGCACTTGGGTAATCCCCGGAGCGAACACAATCCTGTAAGAGCCTGTTGTGAGCTCGGCGTGTTGTCTGAGGTGGCTTCATTACCCCGGCCCTCTCGTTTGGACGCAGGCGTTTAAGCAACAATTTTGCTCTGTGCTGGTCCAGGGTAATTCAGATATAAATTCACTGAGCTGAATTCTCCTAGGAATACAGTTGTAATGCAGAAAGCTTTGTTAGCATTCGCTTCAGACTCTTTAAGAGTACCGGAGAATAAGTCTGGTGATTTCTCTCTATTGTTATAGTTTGAATAGACTGTTAGATTAGATTAAAATGTATCGTCATTCATTATACAGCACAAGTACAGTACAACGGAAATAAGTTTGGCATCCAACCAGAGTGCAAATGTAGCAGGAAAGTGCAACCGCAATATACAATGGTACAGGTGGTTAAACTGGGTATAACATATACAAATTAGTACTAATGTTACTTATTAAGTCCTCACAATCCTTTGTGTTGGTGTTCACTTCAGCACCATGCAACGATGCAGATGTCTCATAAGGCTTATCCCCTCATATCTCCTCTCATAACTCATATCTGCAGTATATAAGAAAAATGTATTGCTATTTGAAATGTTCACTTCAATTCATGATCCTGTAATTAACACAACACAAAGGAGTCAGTGTCCCCGATGACGTCACCGGTCACTCTCAGTAACTGTCAAACCAAATGAACGTGTGCAAAACTGTTTTTTTTTGGATGCGTGTGTGAGATTATGTGCAAAATAAATCAGCATTGTTTTTTGGTGAAGTGCCCCTTTAACTCTCCACTCACTAATGCCAGAGGCTAGGAGCTGAAGAATCCCTTTTTATTGGAAAGAGCAGCGTCGCAGAGCTAAGTAGTTTTGCAGTGAAGAGGCGGGTGATGAATTGCAAAACGCAGGAAATTGAAATACTGCTCTACCTCTCTTTCTGTTTCTCTCTCTCTCTCTCGCTCCTCCAATCTGTCTCACTCTCTCTCTCTCTCTCTCTCTCTCTCTCTCTCTCTCTCGCTCTCTCTCTCTCTCTCTCTCTCTCTCTCTCTCTCTCTCTCTCTCCTGGTGGTTTGTGTCAGTCTCCAGTAGCCTCCATGGAGCCTGGTGGAAGTGGAGGCTGGTGGAGCAGACAATCATGCCCACGCTGTCACCCCCAAGGCCCCATGCTTCATCTCAATAACCCCCCTGTCTCCTCCCAGCTCTGGAGGAGGGGGAATAGCATTTGGGTTTTTATGTTGCACGTGTGTGTGTGTGTGTGTGTGTGTGTGTGTGTGTGTGTGTGTGTGTGTGTGTGTGTGTGTGTGTGTGTGTGTGTGTGTGTGTGTGTGTGTGTGTGTGTGTGTGTGTGTGTGTGTGTGTGTGTGTGTGTGTGTGTGTGTGTGTGTGTGTGTGTGTGTGTGTGTGTGTGTGTGTGTGTGTGTGTGTGTGTGTGTGTGTGTGTGTGTGTCTGCAGAAGCAGCAGAAGGAAAGGGATCTCGACCCAAGTAAGGGGGTCATGTGTCATGCTGTCAGAAGAACTGAAGAGAGATAGTGAGAGCAATAAAGAGACAGGGAGAGAGAGATAGCGAGATAAAGAAGGAGGGATAGAAGAAAGATAAGAAATGCTAGAGAGAGACAGGAAGAGAAAGAAAGACATGAAGAGAAAAATACAAAAAGAAAGAAAGAAAGAAATATAATCAGAGAGAGGGAGAGAAGGAGGGCTAGAAGAAAGATAAGGAAAGCTAGAGAGAGAGAGAGAGAGAGAGAGAGAAGGAATGAAATACTGTGAAGCAGAGCGAGGGGGGAAAGAGAGAGAGAGAGAGAGAGAGAGAGAGAGAGAGAAAGAGAGAGAGAGAGAAGGAATGGAAGAATGAGAGACAGAGCGAGGGGGAAAAACAGGGTTCAAACAGCAGGGCTCTGCTGTGGAGGGCCCCCCGGAGCGTGCAAACGAGTTTACCATGTTTTTCAACCGCTGTGACCAGAGTAGCCTCCTCACACCCCTCACCCCACCCATCAACACCAGCACCCCACCCCCCAAGCAACCCTCCCCCCACACCCATCAGCACCGGCACCCCACCCGCAACGGCAGCAGCCGGCCGACCACCACCCCCAACAGCAACTCCACCACCTCTGGTCACTCCGGGCCTGCTCCATGAGCACCGTCAGTCGGTCCAGGTGGCCTGCCTGGTCGTGGTACCTGGCCTTCAGATATTGCACCTGTTCGGTCAAGTCTCTCATCGCTTCGGTTTGTTGCTCCAGTAGCGCCGCCTGGGCCTGGCACTCCTCCTGAAGCGCCCCATACTTCGCCGCCATTTCCTGCGCGGCACGGGTCTGTTCCTCTGACATCGTGGGTCTCTCTACTGGTCAAAATCAAGGAAGTGGGTTAGGATGTTGATCCTGTTCATGACGCCACATGTAGCAGGGTGGATTATCCCTGCTTTATGGGAGTGGATGTACACTGCCACCTGGTAGTGGGAATGCAGCAGATCTGGGTCCGGCTGAGTCCCCGACTGTAGGCCAGGAGTATTGGAGTGGAGGTTTAGCAGAGGGAGTGGATGGGGCCTAGGATTCACTAACCTAGGGGTGGTGCGCTGGTCCTTCTTGCCCTCCAGGGCGACTTGCAGTAGTACCCCACACACCCACACTTCCCTCTATACTTCCTGCGCCCTCCCACACCCGATGACAGTAATGATGGATGATATACTTTCTCCCCAAAGCAGTACCCTTCCTGATTGGCGAGTAGAGACCTGTCCCGATGATGCATAGGCAGGGGGTGGGGAAAGGGTTAAACAATAATGAGCATTACCTGGAAAGGAAAGGGTTAGACAGAATACACATTAACAGACATGCACACAGTGTTCCCATTTAGCTCTATTTTACTGAAAGACTTATCTCTTAGACATATATTTACACAAGGCACAAGAAGCAAAGCTCTTTCCACACTGGGCACCTAGTGCTCTCACTCTACGGCAATGACTAAAGTTCTTCCAACACTGGTCAAGTAGAACCCATCCCTTTAAGAGTTTAAATACTTGGTCATTCCCCCGTAGGTGGGGAGAGAGGGGAGGAAGAGGGAGAGGGGTACTGGAGCTACTCAATGGGAATTGTATAAAGGAACACGCGTTATCACACCACATTCAACCAAAAGACAGTGGGCCCACGTTGAAAACAAAAGTCCTATCTATAGCCGGCTTCCCCAAAATAATAAATGTCGGGGCGCCCCTAATTACTGCTACCAGTGTCAGTTCAAAGTACTGCTTCTCTTCGCCCTTAAAGGGCCCGCTCCGCACAAAGAGAATGTCTACCGATAAAGTTCCAGCACTCGGAGCGCTCACTGTAACTGGCTTGAGTGTACTTAACCAAGGGCAGGCCTGCTCTCGCGGGGATGGGTAAACGTTAGGCAGGTGACTGTTGGAGGGCAACGGCTCAGAGGGGCTGGAGGTGCGTGCAGTGCAGCGATGTCCGCTGCTGGGCTGGAGAGGTGGGGCGACACGCGGGCTAAACTGTGGTGCTAGCTCTAACTGAAACTAAGCTGTGGGTCGGGACGACCCCCTGTCCTGTCGCCTATACTTTAACTAAAACGCAACGTGTGCAATATCTACCACACTCTTCGGCAGTAGCACGTCTGCTTCTTCGTTCTTCTTCATGTCTCTTCATGGGTTTATATTCCGTGTGCTTGATGTCTGGAGCTCCAGCTCCAAGCGACCTCTTGCTTCTCTGGAAAACGATGAAGAGGAAGTTCCACCGCAGGCGCTGCCCCCTGAGCCCATCCTTCTTCACCTGTGTCTCCCCTGCCCAACGTCGCCACCAGCTCCCCCTGGTGGTATCTGTATCATGTCCCACTATTAAGTGTCAATGTTAGGATATGGAGGATCAAGAGGGGTCAGCAAGTTACACAACGTCATCGCGAACATAGTAGAATGCAAGGAATTAAAGTTATACACATTGAATTATTGTTAGACATATTCATGTGTCTACATTTGCAATAGACTGCTGCAGTCATTCTACCAGTCTGTAGTGGCCAACATCCTCTTCTACGCTGTGGCATGCTGGGGGGGCTACATCAACTCGAGGGACACCAAAAAACTGAACAAGCTGGTGAGGAAGGTTAGCTCCGTGGTGGGAGTCGAGCTGGTCAGACTAGAGGTGGTGGCAGAGAGGGGGATGAGAAGAAAGCTGGCTGCTATCCACCCCCTCTACGACGAGCTAGTCAAGATGAGAAGCACGTTCAGTCACAGACTCATACCCCCCCCCCGACACTCAACAAACCGCCTCGGCCAGTCCTTCATACCAGCGGCCATCAGGTTCCACAACAGTGGGCAGGGACTGCTGCCAGACATCCAACTACAACTACTAGGAACCTAGTAGCTGACTCACCTAAAATGGCAATATACTTACCTTATGCATACCGCACCTTATGTGCATACTGTGTACTACATCAGAGCATGTGTTTAGCATTTAGCATTATAGCATCTAGCATTCTTAGATTATATATTAGATTAGAGTTAGACTATTGGATTATCAGATTATATATTGCATATATTAGCATTTAAGCATTTTGTTTCTTTAGACTATATATTAGATTATATTTAGATTATATATTGTAACCATATTTATTGTTGGGCAAAATAACTGAGAGGGCATACATACCCTCATCTCGCACCTTGTTGCCCATATGCGCATGTTCAGAGTTAACTATTGTATATTGTTTACACTGCCTTTTATTCTATTTTTATTTGTACTCCACTGTATATAATTCTGTGACCTGTATGTCTTCTACTACCTGCACCTCCCCTTCCCCTCCCCCATGCTACTATGATGCCTGCATTTCCATAAGGGGATCAATAAAGGAATATCTTATCTTATCTTAAAAGAGAGAGGGTGTGATAGAGAGAGAAATAATGAAATAATGAGATATAGAGAGAGGGAGAGGGGGAGAAAGAGAAAGTGTGTGAGAGAGAGAGTGAGCGAGCAAGAGAGAGAGCGCGAGGGAGAACGAAAGAGAGAACGAAAGAGAGAGAATGAGAGAGAGAGAATGAGACAGAGAGAGTGAGAGAGAGAGAGAGAGAGAGAGAGAGAGAGAGAGAGAGAGAGAGAGAGAGAGAGAGAGAGAGAGAGAGAGAGAGAGAGAGAGAGAGAGAGAGAGCTGAGCTCCATGGAGGGCTTGTGTTCCATGCTGTCAGGGGCTTCTGGTAGATTAGCCCTGGCCTCCAACCCTCCACTCCCCACAGAGAAGAGGGGTGTAGGGAGGTAAAGAGATGAGGAGAGGAGGAGGAGAGCAGAGCAGAGGAGGAGAGCAGAGCAGAGGAGGAGAAAGAACAAGTTTGATGGGTAATCGAGATGGTGGGAAGCGGATAGGGGCTTTTAAACTCCTGTGTGTGTGTCTCTATCGCTCTCTCTCTCTGTGAGTCACTCACTATTTGACACTATATCTCTCTACATGTCTCTCGTTATCTCTCTCACACACTCACAAATCAAATCAAATCAAATGTATTTGTAAGACCCGACAACACACGTTAATGTCCCCATGGGCTGGACATGTCTTATTTAAACAAGTCAAGAAGAAACATCACTATAAGTCAAGAACAAAACAAAAACACCATAAAATCCAACATTTTTAAAATAAATGCAAACACTCCCAGACATACCCCACGCGAAGGTAAGAAAAAAACTCACAAAAACCTAGGAGAGAAACCTTAGAAGGGCCATTCAAGGGGGGATCTCCCTTCTTAGATGTCGGCGATAGTAGTGTTGCAGTAAAACAGGCGAACAGTTGGTAAGCATGCACTCATATATGTGTGGTGAAACACATATAAGTGCATGTGATATAACAATTGAACATTTTGAAAGATTAAAGATAGAGCTGATAGCGGATCTATTTGAGTCAAAGGGGCGGCGCAGAGAGGGTCGCATCCTCCCGGTCATCATCACGGGACGTCCAACACTCCGATCATCACTCCGAGACAGCCACTCACAGGGAGACAGGGAGACGGGACAGGCGATAGACAGTTTCCGTGATTGTGATGGGCGGACATAGCAATAGATACATGTGGTAAGCATATATGTGAATAGAATAGATATATGTAGTAAGCATAATAATTATGTGAATAGAATAGAAGTACTTAACCCAGCAATGAACTCCGCGTCTAAACCACGTTGACAGACCACGGACAGAAGACGGTAAGAAGCTGATCCATGGCCTCGGTGGTGCACATAGAACAGTCACTGCAATCTTGGCCAAGACCCCGAGACATCCACCACCTTGGTCAGCACTACGAGACAACCACTCAGAGAGATGGGGGAGGGGTTTGGGACAGGGGTTAGAGAGTTCCCATGTTTGTACTGGGCAGAGATGGAGCAATAAATACATGTAGTGAGCATATGCATGCATGGTGGTGACCAGTGATGCCACAGATTACTTGTAAAAGTAATCCGATTACTGATTACTGATTACTCCTTTAAAAAGTAATCCAAGTTACTTTACTGATTACTTGATTATCAGAGTAACTTAGTTACTTTGAAAGTAACTAGGTTACGAAGTCGTCGTCGTTCCCCCAACAGTTTTTTTTAAACGCTTTATTGAAAGTGCATAAATTGTTTTTAACTTGTTTCTCTGCACATAACGTGAATTGTTAAACTAGTGCTTCAGCTTCTGTACCATCAAGTATGGTAAAGCAACAGTCTATGATGCTCACAGGATTAGAGCAGCCAGCCAGTGGTTTTACAAAACCAGTGTATCCATTCACATCTAACAAATGCAGGCTGAACTATTCAATTATATCAACTGTAACTATTAAATTGTTTTTATAAATGTCTCTCTATAAACATACAATCAGTCTCTCTTTAACATGTAAATTAACTGTAAATCTGGCAAATAAGAGCTTTTGCTCTGCCACCATCAAATATACATTAATCAATAGGGAAAGAAACAATCTCTCTCTTTTGCTGTTTGGCTGGCCTCCGAGTCCTCCTGTACCTAGTCGAAGCGTCGGCTAGTGTTGTGATTCCAGATGCTTTCAATGCAATTGGATGTGCTGTTTTTAGCGGTAGACAGTATTTTGACTGAGGCTACGTTTAGACGAGCGTTTTGGGGTGGAAGTCTGAACAGAAACCGCAAAAGTCTTCCTGCGGTTTCACTTCGTTTAGACAAGCGTTTTGGGGTGGAATTCTCAGACGAATGCAGACGAGCCCTGCTGTCACACGATTGGCGCATATGTCACATGACGTGCTGTGAAGACCCGCCCTACTCTGCCTCTGATTCGCAGACTGTGGATGGGGAATGTGATTGGGCCAAAGCAGAGTCACTCACAGACAGAGAGTCCAGTCACGCCGCGGGACACATTCTTGTGTAACCCTTTCACTGCCACACCACGTCACTCCCAAATAAGAAAAACAGCTCAACATGTATTTTTGACTGTCGAAAACGAAATAAAATACTGCATTCCGCCTGCATTATGAATTTATGATGAGATAGTAACGAAATAGTAACGCACAGCCACTTGGACAAGTAACTGCAATCAGATTACTGGCTTTTAAAGATTAACGCGTTAGATTACTATTTTCGGGGGAAAGTAATCAGATTACAATAACGCGTTACTTAGTAACGCGTTACCGGCATCACTGGTGGTGACAGTAGAATCATAGTATATAAGAAAATTGTGAAATTGAGTAATAGATAGAACTACTGCAGGCGTATGGATACAAGATGATATACAAGACAATAGCTCAGGGCCGTATGCCCCGGGGGGCAGGAGAAGCCACTCAGAAGGTTCAGCACTGCAGGCCAGACAGGAGGCGGTATGAAGCTGTTCCATGGGACCGGTTGAGACAGAGACAGAGGTTAAAAACGCGTCATGAAACTATCTCACTATCTCTATATCTCTCTCTCTCTGACTCAATCACTATCTCACACTCTCTCTCTCTCCCTCTATCCTTTTTTGTACTGGCGATTTGTATGGGCATTTAATTTATTTAACTCTGATTCACTCCCTATCTCACTCTCTCTCGTTCTCTCTCTCTCACTCTCTATTTCTCATTCACTATCTCTCTCTCTCTGACTCACTCACTATATCACTCTATCTCTCTTGTTCTCTCTCTCTTTCTCATTCTCTCTCTCTCTCTCTCTCTCTCTCTGACTCACTCACTATCTCAATCACTATCTCTCTCTCTCCCTCCCTTTAGTAAATCTGGATTTAGTACCACCAGGCGCCTGTGACAGGGCAGCGAAGACTGTGAATGAAATCTACTCTAAGTACAGTTACTTTTTTATAATGTCCATAGCTCCGCCATTTATTATCAGAATGAGGCGCGTTTTTTTTTCTAGACGTTCACAGAAAGGTAGAGAAACTAACTCTGTTCTATTTTATTTCAATAACGTTCAGGTTTGTTCAACTCGTGAGATATAAACAAAAATAACGTCAGACTCCAGGCAATGCACGCACCTGATTCTCCACACATTGTCCTGAGTGCATGTCCGGTTCTCCTCTCTCTTAGGACTACACCATTTTCATTAGGGATGTCCGATATTATCGGCATACCGATATTATTGGCCGATATCGGCATTAAAATGTGATATCGGAAAATATCGGTATCGGTTTTCAAATTTTTTAATTTAAATTCTTTTTTACATTTCTAGAACCTTTATTTACCCAGGCAAGCAAGTAAGAACAAATTCTGATTTTATTTATTGTCAAAAGTATGCATAATGTTGTCTTAATTTCACAACAAGAGATATGTAATGTTAATTACCTGAAATTATTCCGTTTTTTGGGGGGGGGACCCTGCATATATCGGTATCGGTTGATATCGGTTGATATCGGTATCGGAAATTAAGCGTTGGACAATATCAGTATATCGGTATCTGTAACTGAGGGGTACAATTCCCTGACTGTATTGATAAGTATGGTATCATTAAACCACTACCGCTTTATGTACTTTAATTACTGGCCATACAGTACATGATATATGAATATGATGAACACTTCCCACAATGAAATCGGTTCTACACAAAGGTATAATCAAGTATTTAATGGAGCAAAAGGTACATAATATACTTTATATTATACTTTGAATGCACTTGTAAGGCAAAGGAATGTGCGTAGGCAAATCAACAATGAATGTCCATTCTCTGGTTACGCAGGAGGTAATTATACAACCTGAATCTTAGGGAATTATATCTATGGTACACTAGTAATATATATAGCGGGAGATACTGGAAGGGTCCCCCTGGTTGTAAGCCAGCAGGGGTAGAAGATCTGTCGGTAGTAGAGAGTCTGGTCAACGATGACTAAGGAGACTCCAGGTACAGGAGCCGGTGCAATAGCCTCTTGATCCACAGACGAATACAGCTGTTCTCCGTAGACTGTAGCTCCACAGTGAAGAAAGCTAGTCGGCCTCAGGCTCTCTGAGGCGCCGACTCGACTTGACTCCTAGCGGGGGTAAATCCAACACGTGCAGGCGTCGGCGATTATCCGCTCCATAAATCACAGGACCAAAGCAAATATATTCCAGCCGCAAAGGGCTATGTAGTCGTCGGGTAGATTAATCCAGTGTACATGTCCACACGGTTCTCGTCTAGGTCTCCTCGGGTGAAAGCGCAATGAAAGCAGCCCAGCCTGGATAAGAACTCTAGCTAATACGAAGAAGCGTTGGAGATGCTGGTCACTGTAGAACTTTAGCCGCACGATACACTATACACAAATAGACTATTATTGACTTAATAGAAATATGTCGCACTCGACGGTATAGCGCCAAACTCTGACAATTCAGTTATTAATTCACACGCGGTCTCAATGCTCTATTCTGGGGCCAAACAGGCCATACTTCACCGCACGTTGTATCGTGGGTGAGGCTTCAACTTATTGGGTAACATACTTCTGTATTCACCTGCGCCGTATTTATATGCACGGTGAACAAACTAGTGCCAATCTCATTTCTGTCGCGTATCCCTGGGCAAGGCCGGGCATGTCCAGACATGTCTTGATGGTGACTTTGAACCTGACTCCGGAGGCCGGTCCCTGGCGCCGGTGGACCGCTGTCCAATAGGAGAACGAAATATTATGGTCTGGGCTAAAGGGATATTCCGTGTATATGTACAAGGAATATACAAGGGATATCAAACGATATACAAATACTATGCAATGTATATCAATAAATAAATATATATATTCGGTTTAATCTGATCCTTCGTAACATCCGCCCCCTAATTAGTCCCACCTAATTAGCTAAGCAGAGACAGATTAACCGCACTGTCCACTACTCAATGTCTGTTGTGAGGGGTCGGTCAGTTCACAAAGTCATGGGGTCATGGTCGTCATCGATGGTATCGGGGAGCCTTGGCAGTTCTATTAGCCTCGCCACGGGTCGGGTGTAGATCCGCCCTTGGACGAGCACTTCGGCTGCTCGGACCCTTCCGTCGGCACCGGTGATCACTTTGCTTACGCGGCCAGCCGGCCACATAGCTCGGGGTAGTGACTGGTCGATAATCATGACGACTGTTCCTTCTGTCAAATTGTCTCTCTCTTTCACCCATTTCTGGCGGGTCTGTAGAGACGGTAGATAGTGGAGTAGGAAGCTGTTACAAAACTTGTCAGCCAATACTTGACTGTACCTCCACATTCTTCGGCCGTTCGCTTCTTCAGGCCTGTACATTGTCTGTGGTAGCGCGGGGTCCAGCCGCCCCATCAAGAGTGTGTTGGGGGTGACTGGGTCGACATCTGCTACATCACTTGAGACGTAACCGAGGGGCTTTGAGTTCAATACTCCCTCGATCTCCGTGAGGACTGTCATTAGGACTTCTTCCGCCACGGTCTGGGCCCCAAGCACGGCGTACAGGGCTGTCTTTATTGAACGTACTTCTCGTTCCCAAGTTCCACCGAAGTGAGGTGCGTTCGGGGGATTAAACTGGAAGTCAATCTGGGATGGAGCGAGGTGGGTCTTAAGTTCTGGGCCCATAGCTTGGAAGCTCTCTCTCAGCTCTCTTTCTCCGCCTTTGAAGTTTGTCCCGTGATCAGACAATAATATAGACGGTTTGCCTTTCCGCGATGTGAATCTTCGGAAGGCCATAAGGAATGAGTCTGTGCTCATGGTTGGAAGGAGTTCTATATGCATCGCTCGGGTGGTCATGCATTTGAATACAATACCCCACCGCTTCTCGGTTCCTCTTCCTTTCTTTATATACAGCGGGCCGAAACAGTCCATACCGGTGGAGTGAAAAGGCTTGTCGCCGAGTCGGAGGCGACAGGGAGGTAGGTCAGCCATCCGGGGTATACTGGGCTGCGCTCGCCACTTACGACAGTCTAGACAGGTTCGCTGGAAGCGCTGCACTGCTTCTCTCCCTTGCAGTATCCAATAACGACGTCTGATCTCCGCGAAGACTCTCTCTGCCCCGGCGTGATGCACATCCTCGTCGTATTTCTTTATGATCAGCACTGTGACCTTGTGTCGGCTGTTTAAGACTATCGGGTACTTGACGTCATTACATTTACATTTACATTTAGTCATTTAGCTGACGCTTTTATCCAAAGCGACTTACAAGTTCTGTACGACAAGCCATCAGGAAGAGCACAACTCTATCAGCTGAGTAACAATGTTCATCAAAGTGTTGAGTCATCCGGTAAGTCTGGAGCTCTCCGCAGACGACCACCCACTCTGATGAGACCATGGGCGTCGCTCTCGGGGGCTAGGTGGAGCAGTCTGCTGTCTGATGGGACGGGCTTGGCTCCCTGTAGACAGTCTAGCTCATCGGGGAACGAGTCTCTCTGGGCTCGTTGTAGTAGAAGAAGTTCTGCTTCTTCGTAGTCAGCTGCTGTAATGTCAGTAGTGAGCTGAACCTCTGGGTGGTGCCACAGGAATGTCTTTAGCTGCGCACTCTCTAGGGTGAGGCAATCGTCTATGTCGGGGTCTGTGGAGACGAGTGTGTTCAATCCACAGAACATAGATTTCTTGTTTTCTGCCTCCTCTTTACTCGCTTCCCGTGGGGTGGGTGTAGGCCACTCTTCTTCCGGGAGCTTGAGGAACTCTGGCCCGTCACTGTATAGGTTGTGACGGGTGAGGTCATCCAGGGACATTCCCCGGGTGATGACGTCAGCTGGGTTGTGTTTTGTGTCCACATACCTCCAGCTTGCTACTTCTGTTAAATCTTGAATCTCTGTGACTCTGACTCCCACGAAGACCTTGTATCTGCACGAATCAGACCGGATCCATGTGAGTACTGTCGTGGAGTCTGACCACAAGATTGTTCTTTGCACCGGAATGGTGAGTTCACGTTGGATTAACGTGGCGAGTTGCGCTCCTGCTAGGGCTGCGCAGAGCTCTAGACGCGGGATAGATTGTTGCTTTCGTGGGGCTATTCTTGAGCGAGCCAGGATGAAAGCAGTATGTATTTCTCCTCCCTCCTCTCGGGCACGCAAGTAGGCCACCGAACCGTAGGCTACTTCGGAGGCGTCGCTGAAGACGTGCAGGTCCATCTGGCACGTCTCCGGCCTCACTGTGGGTGGGAAGTAGCTGCGGCGTATGTTGACACCTGGGAGTGAGCTGAGTTCCGTCTCCCACTCTCTCCATGTGGATGCAAGGTGTTCGGGTATGGGGTCGTCCCAGCCCTGGTCCTTGTCCCATAACGCTCTTACAATCATCTTTGCCCTGGTGGTGTAAGGTAGAATACATCCCAACGGGTCATATTGTCTGGCGAGTGTTCTGTATACACTCCGTCTGGTGGTCGGTAGTGCAGTCGACCTTCCCTGCTCATTGGTCAGGGGTGTGTGTTTATAATGGAGCGAGTCTGTTTTGAAGCGCCAGACTAGTCCTAATGTCATTTCTTGGGCTTCTCCTGGGATGGTCGCCATCCAGGTCTCGCTGCTTGCTGCCTTGTCCTCGGGGGAGAGGCTGCGCAATACTTGCGGGTCGCTGCTGGCCCACTGCCTTTGATCAGGGAGGCGCGGAGCTTGAGTAGAAGGGGCTCGGCTTCTTCTGGCGTCGAGACGCTTTGCAGACAGTTGTCCACGTAGAAACTATTTCCTACACTTTGTCGGACCTCTTCATCAGCTGCTGGGTCCTCTGCGATGTGTTTTTGCAGTGCAAACGTAGCACAGCATGGGCTGCATGTGGTTCCGAAAGGGAGGACTTCCCATTGATAGATGGCTGGTTGCTCATCCCCGATCCTCTCTCTCCATAGGAACCGCAGCAGGGGCTTGTCCTCCTCCACTAGTCTCACCTGCAGGAACATCCCTTTGATGTCGCCGCTGATGGCCACCTTGTCCTGGCGGAAACGTAGTAACACGCCTAGTAGAGAGGGGCCGAGTGTTGGGCCGGGCAAGAGCTCTTTATTCAGATTTTGTGATCCGATCTGGTAGCTGCAGTTGAACACAATACGATCCTTGCCGTTGTGGTGGACTTTGTGGTGCGGCACGTACCATGATTCGGTCGTCTGATCGGCCTCTTTAATGTCAATTTTCTTTATGTGTCCCGCTGTGATTAGCTTGTTAATCTCAGCGCGGTACACAGTCTCCTGAGCGGGGTCTCTGGCTAGGCGCCGCTCTGTGTTCAATAGATACCGCTCCGTCGCTTCTTTTGGGGCGTGGAAGGTAGGCATACCCTCTCGCCTCAGGAGTGGAGTTGCGTATCTCATCACTCCGTTGACTTTGACTCTCTTTGTCCCTTGCTCGAGGAGGGCTATAGCGTAAATGTCTTCCTTGGAACGAATGTCTTTCTTTTCGTTCTTAAAGGGCATTGTCTCTAGTGTCCATAGCCTCTCGACATGCTGTAGGAGGGTGGTGTCTTCTTCTGTCACTCTGGAGTGGAGGCAGCTAGTGGCTGCTGTTCGGTTAAGAGACTTAGCGAGGGGGCCTTGTAATGTCCATCCTAGGCGGGTCTCGACTGCTGCAGGACAGCCTCTGGGCCCTGTGTGGACCCGGTCTATCGGGACTATGAGGTCTGCATGGTCGGAGCCTATCAGCAGGGTCGGGGTGGCACCGTCTATGAGCGGGATAGGTAGTTGACGCAGGTGCACATATTTATCCATCAGCTTGGCGATGGGGTAGGTGTACTGCGACAGGCCTATTTCTTGGCTGGTGAAAGCATTAGTAATCCTATACCGTCTCTCTGGCTGCCCGCTTGCTGCGATAGTGAAGGAGACATTCTCGCCCTTTATCGTCTTTAGATCTCTTCTTATTGTCCGAATCGTCATCTGGTTTTCGCTCCCCCGCAGCCCCAGCTGGGCCACAGCGGACGCGAGGAGAAGGGTCTTCTCTGACCCGTCGTCAAGGACGGCGTAAGTGTCCATGACCTTGTCTTGGTAACTCAGTGTTACGCGGACCACCTTTAAGAGCACCCGGGCGCCCCCGCTGCTGGCGGGGTCAATGTACATAACACTTGCCTTTGTGCTGCTTGAGGGTGCAGGCTTTCTTCTGTTACTGTCGTGTAGGACATCTAGGTGGGCTCCGTCACACCGACTACACCTCTTCTTTAAGCGGCAATCGGCTGCCATGTGACTGCGCGCACATCGGTAACAGCGTCGGTTGGACTTTATCCATTGACTCACCTCGTCGGCGGTCATCTTCTTGAACGTGTCACATTGTGACAACCAGTGTTCCTTTTCGCAGTACGGGCACACCATCTTCCACTTCTCTTTCATCGAGGGGGTACTGTGGTTCTTGCTGCTCGGTACTGATTCTGATTGGTGCATGACGGTCACCAATCTTCGGCCATCGTTTGCTCTCCTAGGTCCCTCTCTGGAGCTTGGGGTGCTCCGCATGAACGTATCCAACCGTAGGCTGTTGACTTCTCTCGCCAGGAAGTCGGCTAGGTCTAGGAGGGATGGCTCGGGACCGTTAGGATCACGGTGGTCTCTTTGCCGCCTGAAGCGCTCTTGTCGGGCGGGCGGAAGCTTCTCTAAAATCCTCTCGACATTAGAGTTCGCGTACAGTTCGTGCATACCCTTTTCTCTTTGCGCCCCCAGCATCCCTACCAGGGATTCTACCTTGATAGACAGGTCATCTAGTGAGCGATTGTCTGTGGCTGGGGGTAGGCGGTCAATATGCCTTATCTCTTGTATTACGTAGTCCCATATGCGTCCATATCTTTGGTCGAGTGCTGCTAGAGCCGCTGTGTATGGGGTAGTAGAGGTGGCATAGGCCAGCGCTATATTGTGCGCTCGGGGCACCTTGAGGTGCTTCAGTAGGATAGCATACTTGTACGGTTCATCAGCTACATCGGACATCATTGTCTCTAAGCACATTCGTAGCTCCGTGTACTGTGCTCTGTTCTCGTGGGTGAAGTCCGGAAACGTCGGTGTGCCAATGTATGATGCCATGGATGGCTGGCACATCGGTGAGCGTTGGAAGAGAGGCCTCCTAGGCGAGTCTCCTCTTACGCCTCTTGGTGGGCTGGTACCTGCTGGGTACCATGGCCCGCGTATCCAGGTGCTATTCCTCGGGGCTGGTCGTGCGTCAAGCTCACCCGTGAATTGAGTCGGGGGTCTGTAGCGCAGAGCCGCGGGGGTAGAGCCTGGGCTGTACTGGACCTCCTGGTCCTGTGGAGTACTGTGCTGCTGTCGGGCTTGACTCTCCTCCTCTCCCTCTTCTTCTTCCTCTGGCAGGTCCTCTAGATCCTGTAGTCGTCTATTTAGCCTCTCCGCGGTCTAGACCGTTTCTTCCTTGTAGCTGGTCCTCGCGTGGACCGGTCGGGGAAGGAGTTCGGAGGGGGGTATAGGCTCTCTCTGGTGGTCGGGCTCAGGGTCGCTTGATCGGGTAGGGGAGGGTGCCCTTGACCCTTGTCTTGACGAGGCCCTGGAACCCTGTACCAACTGTTGTCTGTACCAACAGTAGGTGCATTTAATGTGTATGACCGTCAGTCACTTATAGACATCGGATTACGGGAAACTTACCGATTGGATTACTCCCTGGACCAGCTTTCCGAACCGCAACAATGGCCTGTTGAGATTCTCCGGAGAATGGGACCAGAGCCTTTGTTCCTTGATCCCAGGAACAAACGAACCAGACGGCGTGGGAAGAGAGCTGGGATCCGTAACAGGCTGAGATACAGACGCCACCGAACGCCATTGCCCAGTATATTGCTAGCCAATGTACAATCAATTGACAATAAACTGGATGATATCCGAGCAAGGATTCAATACCAAAGAGACGTTAGGGACTGCAACGTTCTCTGCTTCACCGAAACGTGGCTCACGCCGGAGGTTCCAGATCACGCGATTCAACCAGCGGATCATTTCTTTATCCATAGGAAGGATCGGACACAATCAGAGTCCGGTAAACAACGTGGTGGAGGTATTGCCTTCATGTTTAACAAAAATTGGAGTGATCCAACGAATGTGAAGGAATTATCCAATCACTGCTCCCCAGAACTGGAATATATAACCATCAAGTGTCGTCCTTTCTTCCTCCCGAGGGAGTTAACGGCGATCATCCTGGTCGGAGTGTATATTCCACCGCAAGCCAACAACAACGCCGCGCTCTCCAGACTCCACGACGAGGTAAACAATATACAAGCGACGAACGTTAACGCCGCCATTTTAGTACTGGGAGATTTCAATAGCGCCAATCTGAGAAAGGTATTGCCTGATTTCTACCAGCATGTGACTTGCAACACCAGAGGCGGTAACATCCTAGATCACTGTTACACGCAATTTAAAGGTGGCTACAAGGCTCATTCTGATAGTGGCTTTGGCAAGTCAGATCACGCATCCATTTTCCTTACACCAAAGTACAGACAAAGAATTAAAAGTACTCCCGTAGTCTCGCGAGAGGTGCAGAAATGGGATGTGACGTCAGAGGATACACTAGTGTCAGTGTTTCACAACACAGACTGGATTGTATTCCGCGACACAGATAACATTAATGCCTACACGGAGACAGTGCTGGACTATGTCTGTACTAGGGTGAAAGAAACAATCCCCACTACCAAAATGAAATTTTACCCAAATCAAAAACCCTGGGTAGACAAATCCGTCCGTGAAGCTCTGAGAGAGCGCACCAAAGCATACAATGACGGCCTAGTGGCAGGCAACATGAACGACCACAAGGTGGCGCAACACAACGTAAGGAGGACAGTGACAGAGGCCAAACGACGCTACAGGGATAAAATTGAACTCCAGTTTGAACAAGCTGACTCTAGAGCTATGTGGCAGGGGCTCAAAACGATGACAGACTACAAAGGCGCCTCCCTCAAACTGAACAGTGACATCTCCTTAGCAAACGACCTCAATACCTTCTATGCGAGGTTTGATGCTGGTAATAACAACACCAGCTCACAAGCCTCGGCAATGGGGGGGGGGGGGTCGGCTGCTGATGGAGGCGCAGTGTTCAGGGTAACAGAGCATGAGGTGAGGCGGACCTTTAAAAAAGTGAATATCAGGAAGGCAGCAGGTCCGGACGGCATCCCCGGCCGCGTCCTAAAAGTCTGTGCCGACCAACTGGCCCCAGTATTCACTGACATATTTAACCTGTCCTTAGAACAGGCTGTCATCCCCACCTGCCTGAAGAAGTCCACTATTATCCCTGTACCCAAAAAATCCAAGCCTGCTTGCCTCAACGACTACCGCCCTGTAGCTCTCACCTCCATAGCCATGAAGTGCTTTGAGAAGCTAGTAAAGGGCTACATCTGCTCCTCCCTCCCCATCAACATGGACCCCCTGCAATTTGCATACCGCCCCAACAGGTCCACGGAGGACGCCATATCCCATGTGCTGCACACAGCAGCATCACACCTGGACAAGAGGCAGGGGAACTATGTGAGAATGCTATTCATCGACTACAGCTCGGCATTCAATACCATAGTCCCCTCCATACTCATAGCCAAGCTCAGGGACCTGGGCTTGGGCTATGACCTCTGCCAGTGGGTCTTGGACTTCCTGACTGGCAGACCCCAGGTGGTGAGAGCAGGCAACTGCACCTCCTCATCCATCACCCTCAACATAGGGGCCCCCCAGGGCTGTGTTCTGAGTCCCCTCCTCTACTCCCTGTACACACACGACTGTGTGGCTCAGCGGAGTAGCAATACAATCGTCAAATTTGCTGACGACACAGTGGTGGTGGGCCTGATCTCTGCCAACGACGAGAGGGCCTACCTGGAAGAGGTCAAGGTCCTGGCGGGATGGTGCCAGGAAAACAGCCTCTCCCTGAACGTCAGCAAAACAAAGGAGATGATTGTGGACTTCAGGAGGTCGGGGGTCAAGGACTACAGCCCCCTCAGCATCGACGGGGCACCGGTTGAGAGAGTCAACAGCTTCAAGTACCTCGGAGCCCACATATCCGAGGACTTGAAATGGACCATACACATTAACAGTGTGGTGAAGAAGGCACGACAACGCCTCTACTTCCTCAGGCGCCTAAGGAAGTTCCAAGTCAGCCAGAAGATCCTTAAGAACTTCTACTCATGTACAATAGAGAGCATCTTGACCGGCAACATCACCTCCTGGTTTGGGAATAGCACTGCAAAAGACCAAAGCAGACTACAAAGAGTGACACGTTCAGCCGAACGCACAATCGGAGGGGGGCTCCCCACCCTCCAGAACATTTACTACAAGCGTTGCAAGGGGAAGGCTAAGAGAATTATTAAGGACTCGAGCCACCCGAACAACTGCCTCTTTGAACTGCTGCCGTCAGGCAAGCGATACAGGAGTCTCAAGGCGAGCACAGAAAGACTCAGAAGTAGCTTCTATCCCCAGGCCATCAGGCTGCTAAACGAACAATGAATGAACACTACACAACAACAACCACCAAACACACATAGCACACACATCCACACGCACACACTCACTTTAAACAAACACACTGTAGCACCCACTACACACACTTTATAGCACACACCCACTTTAAACAAACACACTGTAGCACCCACTCCCCACACTTTATATTTATGGATGAAGGATTGCACTACAACTCGTACACCTTACTGTAAATTGTACCTAAAATTGTACCTCATCCCATTTCTGCTTTGCACTAGATAGTACTGTACATTAGTACACTGCATAGTTGTGTATTGTATATTATATGGTAACTCAGAACATTGTACATATGTCTATACCGAACAACTGTGACCTCATTTTCTTCTTCTAAATTCATGCTATATTATGTTATTATGTTATTTGATACTATCTTGTCTAGCACAGTCTCTGGAGCGTAACAGTAAGAAGCATTTTGTATGAAAGTATTCTGTACTTCTGTATGACAACTATTAAAGAACTTGAACTTGAACCCCGTGCGGAGGGAGGGGGTGTTGCCCTGGCAATCAGCTGCTCCATTATCTGCGCTTGTAATCGGTCGCGCTCGGCTTCGCGCTTGGTGAGAGCGAGGTCGCGCTCTGCTTCTCTTTGGGCACCGGCAGCGGCACGCTGGGCTTCGGCGGCGGCACGCTCTGCTTCTCTTTGGGCACCGGCAGCGGCGCGCTGGGCTTCGGCGGCGGCGCGCTCTGCTTCGGCCCGGTCTCTTACCATATTCTCTTCCGTCTGAAGGCGTCTAATCTCTAGACGTATACGATCTTCGTCGCTCCGTTGCTGCGCTTGAAGGCGTTCTCTTTCCATGGAAGAATGTTCGCGCTCACTAAGCGTCTGTGCTTGGAGTCGATCGCGCTCTGTTGAGGCTGCTAGGCTGGCGAGGAATGCCTGTGCCAGCATTTTGTCCGCCTCGCTGGGGGAAGACGCTGGTTGAGGTGATCCGCTCCTGGCAGTACTCGTTGGAGATCTGTTCTCCTGTGGCGAGTCCTGGAGATCCATCTCCGGGGTGCTCTCCTCTTCTTGTAGTGGGTAGAGTTCCATCCCTGGAGAGCTGTCTTTATCCTGGAGCTCTCCGGGGACTACTTATTCGGTCTTGGCGGGGGGTAAAGTCGTGTCAGGTCCCTCCTGGTCCCTACCGTGAGCTTGGTCAGTTACGTTAGAACCCACTAGGGCCTCTATTGGCCGGGGTAGCCTGGGCGATAGGGTCGGACATAATTTTACTATCTACTTTTTCCGCGTTTACCGTCTGTAGAAGGCTAGGTAGTATATTGGCAACGTAATCCTCTAAGTACTGAGGTGTCTGCCGTCTACGCTGCGGGCGATCTACTTTAGGAGAACCATTTTGTGGAGTGTTCATCATAGGCCATGTCAATATTAATACCACTATATTAATATTACACTAGTTACCCTCCGGCTCGAACGACCAATTGTAACTGAGGGGTACAATTCCCTGACTGTATTGATAAGTATGGTATCATTAAACCACTACCGCTTTATGTACTTTAATTACTGGCCATACAGTACATGATATATGAATATGATGAACACTTCCCACAATGAAATCGGTTCCACACAAAGGTATAATCAAGTATTTAATGGAGCAAAAGGTACATAATATACTTTATATTATACTTTGAATGCACTTGTAAGGCAAAGGAATGTGCGTAGGCAAATCAACAATGAATGTCCATTCTCTGGTTACGCAGGAGGTAATTATACAACCTGAATCTTAGGGAATTATATCTATGGTACACTAGTAATATATATAGCGGGAGATACTGGAAGGGTCCCCCTGGTTGTAAGCCAGCAGGGGTAGAAGATCTGTCGGTAGTAGAGAGTCTGGTCAACGATGACTAAGGAGACTCCAGGTACAGGAGCCGGTGCAATAGCCTCTTGATCCACAGACGAATACAGCTGTTCTCCGTAGACTGTAGCTCCACAGTGAAGAAAGCTAGTCGGCCTCAGGCTCTCTGAGGCGCCGACTCGACTTGACTCCTAGCGGGGGTAAATCCAACACGTGCAGGCGTCGGCGATTATCCGCTCCATAAATCACAGGACCAAAGCAAATATATTCCAGCCGCAAAGGGCTATGTAGTCGTCGGGTAGATTAATCCAGTGTACATGTCCACACGGTTCTCGTCTAGGTCTCCTCGGGTGAAAGCGCAATGAAAGCAGCCCAGCCTGGATAAGAACTCTAGCTAATACGAGGAAGCGTTGGAGATGCTGGTCACTGTAGAACTTTAGCCGCACGATACACTATACACAAATAGACTATTATTGACTTAATAGAAATATGTCGCACTCGACGGTATAGTGCCAAACTCTGACAATTCAGTTATTAATTTGCACGCGGTCTCAATGCTCTATTCTGGGGCCAAACAGGCCATACTTCACCGCACGTTGTATCGTGGGTGAGGCTTCAACTTATTGGGTAACATACTTCTGTATTCACCTGCACCGTATTTATATGCACGGTGAACAAACTAGTGCCAATCTCATTTCTGTCGCGTATCCCTGGGCAAGGCCGGGCATGTCCAGACATGTCTTGACGGTGACTTTGAACCTGACTCCGGAGGCCGGTCCCTGGCGCCGGTGGACCGCTGTCCAATAGGAGAACGAAATATTATGGTCTGGGCTAAAGGGATATTCCGTGTATATGTACAAGGAATATACAAGGGATATCAAACGATATACAAATACTATGCAATATATATCAATAAATAAATATATATATTCGGTTTAATCTGATCCTTCGTAACAGTATCGGTAAAAAAGCCAATATCGAGCATCCCTAATTTTCATGACACGTTATTTTCTCTAAGCTAACTTAAAATCATTGGTAAACAAACGTAGTGCTGAAAACACCTTGACTGCTGTTTTTAATAGGGTTAGGGTTTTTACTCTTGGCTACTTTTGAAAAGGAAACGCAACATTATTAATACGGACTGTATTGATCTATTTATGGCGTGATATTACTTTTGTACCGTACTGGACCGCTCGGGCTTAGGGGTTAAAGGTTCTGTGTCTTATAAATTGCCTTTTCCAGTGTTTAGCATTGTTTTCTAGCAATGTGGGGTTGTATCAATGGGGTCTGTGTCTCTAATTCTCATTTTGGCTCATCAGTCCAGTCTCGAGTTCACGAGATCCTCCGTCACTGAACTAAGCTATTCTGAATTTCATGTACCTGTGATGTCCAAGAATTCTCATCTGCATAACTAACGCCCCCTCTATGGTTGTATAACTAGCGCCCCCTATATGGCTGTAGCGCACACGCAACCATTATTTATTGCAGTATGCAAGCAAATGCATGGAATTGAAGTTTACCAGTTAGTTAGCATTGGGTTAGCATTTAAAAACGTTATGAGCAAAACGGGCAAGATATGATGTGCTGTTCCTGACTGCTAAGCAGCGAATATGTCGTTGCATTGATTTCCTGATGATGTCGTGATCCGCCAGCAATGGGCCAAGTTTGTTTTGTTTTTGGAGGCCCGCCGAATGTGTACCCCACATTTTTAGGAGGATATTGAGAATCAAGGACTTTATAATGCTGGGATGATTTCCAGGATGATTTCCAGGATGTTACTAAAGAAGGGAGCTGTACTGAGTAATCGAGTATTCGGCACCCGAAAAGAAAATATTGAATCAGTAAGTACAAATGTCGTAATTAGTCATTGATTCACTGTCGGGTTATATTTATTATGGACAGAAGTTGTCAAATCATTACTCAGCAACTGTCAACTGTCTGCACAAGTGTATTAACGTTAGTATTTTACTGTAGCATTTCTGCGTTTTGCGATTTTCCTCTTTCTTATACAATAGGAAGGGGGAAGAACGTGGGTGTTCGTATGACTTGTATTCAGCTTACAGCTTCGAAACTCCACTTATTTCGTTTTTACAATGTCAAAGCCTTTTAAAAATATAATCAAAACTTTCCCGCATTTCTGTCCGCGTTTTATGAGCTCTGGGCGGCAGAGTTTTTGGCGGAGCGCGCTCAGCTCATAAAGTTGAAACTAGTTAAACTTTTGGAAAAGGAGCGCGCTCATCAATGTAACTCATCGAGGAAGGGGCGGAGCCGCGGCTGGCGCAAGCCTCAGAAAAAACGCTCTGAGCTTTTTTTTTTCTTTTTTCAAAGCGGTCCGCCTTGAAAAAAAGGCTTTGAGTGGACACATAGCCTTAGAGTACTTGATTAGAAATGCAAAACAACGATAAAAAAAAAAAAAAAAACGTTTCCATTGACTCACAGGAATTGTGTAAAATTGCCCAAATAGTGAAAGGAATAGCAAAACATGGGACCTTTAAAGAACATCAAAAGTCAAAGTATCTGCCATATCTGCCCCCTTGTTTCCCTCTCCTCATATGGTGATTTCTGTTTGCTGACAACAGCTGTGAAGGTCATCACAGTCTGTCTCCATGGCAACCAGTCACCCCTGGTTACCACAGTCCCATTGCTCATGAAAAAATACTTTCCCTTCTTTTATGTAAATCCTTGATCCTTGCCGTCACTGTCTGTAGGGTGTGTGTGTGTGTTTGTATTTGTGTGTGTCTGTGTGAAAATATGTGTGTGTGTGTGTGTGTGTGTGTGCATGTGTGTGCGTGTGTCTGTGTCTTATGCGTCTAGAAAGGCCATGATTGAGGATCTTTGCCGACGACATTGAAGTGTTCTTTGACAAGGCTGCTCCCACTCGACACGCCCCTGAGGACCACACTGCCGTCCGATTGTAGGAAGGCCCTATCGCTCAGCACACCTCGTCTTCCTGGGAATGATAATGGGAATACTGTCCAGGAATTATGGATCTGCCGTTTGGGAATGTCGAGGCCTCCGGGACAACACTCCCCCGGGCGCCCAGCGATCACGCTCCGACGAGAGATCTTTCCCGATCACTCTTCCTGGGAACGTTGTGGGAATTGTGTGTCTTGTGCGTTTATGCCTGTGCATGAGACAGGCCATGATTGAGGATCTTTGCAGACGACTTTGAAGTGCTTTGACATGGTTGCTCCCTCCCCGCACGCCCCGAGGAACACACTCATAGAGAACGAACCGCCTTCCCGATCACTCATCTCCCCTATGCTTCCTGGGTACCGTGTGGGAATACTATGCAGGAATTATGGATCTGCCATTTGGAAACGTCGAGGCCTCCCGACAATCACTCCTGCGCTGTCGCAACACCCACCCATCCCCCCACTGATACCCATAAAACAATTGGACCGGATTATAATTTTTATTATCCAGTTATCGACTTTGAGGCTGTGTCTGTTGGAGGCTGTGTTGGGGGCTTTCAGGCTGTGGTGTTGTCTGTGGTGTTGTCACTGTCTGCGTATGGGACACAGGTCAGCTTGTACTGTATCTGCACTATATGTGTACTGTATATACTATAACTGATTGACTGATCAACAACTAATTGATTATAAACTGACTGCATACTTTTTTGCAAACCAAAATACTATACTTTATACTTATAGAACATGCATGAGCCTGGTCTCGTTTGAAAGATGACATTCTGAAGTGTCTGATACAATAAAGAAGATTCACTCTTAGTGCTAATGAAATGGAGTAACATAGGTCTGAACTTGAGTTGTAGAAAAACTTGTTACTCACATTTTTCTGTAGTAGTTAGTAGTCCAGAAGTAGTATTTCCAAGAAAATAGTTTTTTTTATATAAAAGTCAGTTGAGAAATGAGTGATTAGAAGCGGTTTTGGTAAAAGGTGAGAGAGCTCAGAAAAAGATTTTTTCATAGACTTCAATGCATTCGACAGAGAATTCTCTTCCTGTTTTGGCTTGTGATTTTTCATCTAGATCCCTGATTCTCGCATTCCCATCTGGGGTACCATTGGAAAGCCCTCCTCATTGGTTACAACCCTTTCCAATAATCTTCGAGATCGCCAAATTATTGACGGAGGTAGAGGCTCGAGTCGGGAGCGGTATTTGAAAAAATTTAAAGTCTGCCGTGTACTTCGGCGCACGCCTCACATATTGGCATGTAACTCAAGAACCGCTGAACGGATTTTGTCACCAGAAAGGGCTATTGACAGGCAACAAATAGGGCTTTAATTCGATATTGTATTAAAAAATATGCACACCCAAGCCGCAAGAGGTCGCCAAAGTGCCGGTGGAAAAATCTTCCTCAAGAGGGCCCACATGTGGGCCGTTGCATGCTAAGAGGCGGGTCTATGTAATCCCACACCTACATGGCTATTTGATGTATAGAAAAGCCTTTGTTTTGAGAACAAATGTAAAAAGACCTGCTATATGCTCTTTATGAAAACCTATATATTTGATGCATAGCATACCTTTATGTTGCTTTTTGTTTTCTAACTACAGTATCAATTTGCAAGTTGAGCATTATACTACGACAAGCATATTATTGCTTTTTTTCTTTCTATCCGATTAATTTAAGTAATAATCGACAGTCAACATAGTTAGTTGCAGCCCTAGTGTGAAGCACCACTAACTTACTCCCTCAGTCATTCAGGCAGTAAGTCCAGTGCGGCTAGAGCGCCCCGCATGGCGGCTCACAAGTATGGCACTTTATGCAAGACTATTTCAATCCATTCATGACATATGATATGTATATGTATATATTTCTACCTTTGAAATATAAATACAGTTATGAATAGGCCTTTCAACAGGCTTCAGTACATTTTTTATAAAAATTTTATAACTAAAATAATGTAAACAAGACAATTTTATTTAAAAGATGTAAATATATTAGGGCTGTCAGTTTATCGCGTTAATTAGATTAATTAATTACACAGCAAATTATCACGTTATGAAAATTAACTCAAAATGAATTAAAATATATTTTTTTTATTTTAATTTTTAATATTTTTTAATATCATTCATTCCATAAGAACGTAGAATACACATTTACAGACTTTTTTTTAATATGGTCCATTTGCATGTTCTTGGTATCTGATTCTAGGGACCGCACCTCTCGCATGCCCCTTGCGGCGGCCCTGGAGATACGTCACTCATTCACAAACTTGAACGCGCGTTCCCGTTTACTTCATTTGCATACAGACACGCCCGTCCAGCTCATTATAATGCGACGGCTGTGTGGAAAAAGAGGGTCGGCATTGCCCTGTATTCACCAGGTAGCGAGGAAGTGCTTTGCGACGGATACAAATTAGATTATTCAAATGTATTGTTATCACACAGCACACTATAATACTATAGTGGAATAGACTGTATTAATATTCCATATTTATACCATCTTGTTGCGTGCTCCTGGCCACCTGCCGCAGGGCGCACACACACACACACGCGCGCGTAATGTAGTCTACCTACGTAATGAATGAACAGTAGGCTTATATTATTCTAATGACTTGTTTTATTAGGGCAGCACATACAGTATACTATCTCCTAATGAAACAAGTCATTAGAATAATATAAGCCTATACTGTTCATTCATTATACACGTAGACTATACAGTATGCGCGCACACACGTGTGTGCACGCTGCGGCAAGTGGCCAGGAGCGCGCAACAAGATGGTATAAATATGGAATATTAATACAGTCTATTCCACTATAGACATATCCACGCGATTACCTTTAGTTCTTATTTATTTATCCACTGTCATTTGAAGTGTTGGTGTAGTGTTTTTATTTATTATAACGATGCCTCTTGAGGCATGACTGTAAATGTAAAACCTTTTTTTTTATCATACAAATATTGTCGTATTTATTATTATTATTATGATTATTTAATTCCAAGGATGTCTGTAGAATTGACATGAACGCAATCACCCCTGGTAGAATAGGTGTCCCCTTGTAGAACGCGATTCCTCCCAAATAAAGCCCTTAAGAACACGGCACACACCAGTCTGTCCGACTTACGACTGCTATTCAGCGCTCCTAAATCCTATTCTTAATTAAGAGTGAATCCCCGAGAAGGGACCGTTCGTGAATCCCAAAATCTGCCCGAAAATGTCTTAAGTGGAGCTAGGACCAAATCTTGTCTGATATTTTGTCTTAAGTCCGTTGGTGAATGAGACCCAATGTCCGTCAAAGGAAGAGCCAGGCAGGTTGAAGTCACCCATTAGAAGAAGGGGTTTCCATCTTCTGGGAAGGAGCTTAGAAGCATGTCCAACTCGGTTTGAGGGGGCCTGGAGAGTAACAATGGTGATATTGAATGGACAAGAGATAGACACTGCATGCTATTCGAGAGAGGAGAGTGACAGAGCAGGTAGTGATATTAAATTTGTAAATTTGAGGGAGAGGTCAGAAGACCAGTGCCCCCACCACGTCTGGAAGGTTGTGGTGTGTGAGTGAAGGTGTCTGCTATAGATAAAGCTGCAGGCGTTGTTGAGTTATCTGGTGTTATTCAGGTCTCAGTAAGAGCACAAGCTGGCTGGTTTTGACTATTGTAATGAAGTCTGCTTTCCTGACGGCTGATTGACAATTATATAAGCGCCACATACAGTGACAGGTATATTTGTGGCCGTAGGCGGGTAGCAGAGGTTGGCAAACCGGCATGTGTTACTGATACATTCTGGTCTGATAATAATAATATGCTTATGTATATTATTATTTATACTTGTCGTTTGATCCTCAAAAATATTTATTTAAAAAGTATATTGAAAGAGGAGGAGTTATAAATCAAGGTAATCACATAACCGGGTCAATACGGCAATTGTGACACTGGGCTACATAAATAAAATAGCCTGTGCTATTGATTGCTAACCAACAGGGATGTAACCTTTGAATACATACAGTCAAACCATCTAGAGAGAGAGAGAGAGAGAGAGATAGAGGAGAGAGAGAGAGAGAGAGAGAGAGAGAGAGAGAGAGAGAGAGAGAGAGAGAGAGAGAGAGAGAGAGATGAGAGAGAGAGAGAGCAGAGACAGAGACAGAGAGAAGACGAGAGAGAGAGAGAGAGAGAGATGAGAGAGAGAGAGAGAGAAGAGATAGCGAGAGAGAGAGAGAGAGAGAGAGAGAGATGAGAGAGATAGAGAGAGAGAGAGAAGAGAGAGAGAGAGAGAGAGAGAGAGAGAGAGAGAGAGAGAGAGAGAGAGAGAGAGAGAGAGAGAGAGAGAGAGAGAGAGAGAGAGAGAGAGAGAGGGGAGGGAGAGGGGCGGGGGCGATACAGCAGGGGTATGTGAGGTTGAATATTGGCATACAGGTTATTAAATGATGAGGAGAAAGTCGTTAATAGGGAGTACATCACAGACCGTATGTCAATAGCTATACGGAGCAGAAAACAGATGTCGGATTTCTACCACCCACTCAGACTCACAGACAGAGAGAGAGAGAGAGAAAGAGAAATTGATTCTTAACACTATGATATGAATGATTATATAGAGTATTAATGAAAACATTCAGCTGAGAACATACTGTAAATCCAAGTGTTATCTCTAAAGCCTGTTTCACCAGGCACTTAATATCATTTGCAGCTATATCATAGCAAGTTCAAGTTCAAGTTCCTTTTATTGCCACACGGCCAGGCCGGTGGAATTTAAGCACGGTACAGGTGGTAGCTGCGACAATACACCACAAAAACATAAAAAGACACATGGAACAGTACAGTACAGAAAACACCACCTAGAACAAATACATGACAGAAACGGTACAGTACGAAAAACTATAGATGTCAGTTCAATGTAACCTAGACCAGAAGAAACATAACAGCAGGGGGTAAATTTAGGAGGCGTTGGAGTTAAGCAGTTGTATGGCCTTGGGGAAGAAACTGTTATTGAACCTAACCATGCGACTACCTAGTGACCTGAACCTCCTACCAGAGGGGAGGTGTTGGAAGAGGTGATGAGCTGGGTGCAGGGGGTCACTAATGATTTTGTGTGCGCGTGTGATGGTGTGATGTTTGTGTGTGGAGTCCAGGGTTGGGAGTTTGCAGTTGATGATTTTGGATGCCCTTTTAATGATCCTGTCTAGTCTGTGTAGTGTGTGTTTGGGTGTGTTGCCGTACCATACAGTGATGGATAATGAAATAATGTTTTGTATTATGGCTGTGTAGAATTGTATCATTAAGTTCTTCCTAACCTTATATTTCTTGAGTTGTCTCAGATGAAATAGTCTATGATTGGCTGTTTTGAGTAGATGAGTGGTGTGATGGTCCCAGTTTAGTTTATTGCTGATGTATGTTCCTAAGTATTTGAATGTGTCTGTGGCTGAAATGGGTTGATTGTTGATGAGCATGGGTGTTTTAGTGGGTGTGGTTTTCCTAAAGTCAATGATGAGTTCAACGGTCTTGCTTTCATTGAGTATGAGGTTGTGTTCTCTGCACCACGTTAGTGTCCGCTCCACCTCGACTCGGTAGTCATCCTCCTTGTTGTTGGAGATCTGTATACCTGCATATAATAATTTTTACATATCTGTAGATACTATATCTATATCTGTACATATCCCTTACCTACTCTTACTAGTTACGCTGCTGGCCAGTATGATTTACTACCATAGTGTTTTTATACCTGTATCACTGTACATAATAATATTGTCTACTTAAGCATTACATCACGCGCAGGAGTGTGTTATAAGAATTAGAGCATGCCTAGGGGTGGTTGTTAGGCCCGAGGCGCAGCTGAGGGTCGTTAGACCCCCCTAGGCAGATTCTAATTCTTATAACACACGACTACAAGTGGTGTAATGTCTTTTATACAATTGCCGAATTCATCCAACCTTATTTCTATACAATAAACACACATTAATTGAAGCATAATGGCGATTTATTCACAAAACCATCAGCAGAAAAAGTAGGTCAAAAAAATTAAAAAGAAGTTGCCTCTAGAAGCAGCTGGGAGGTGCAGTGTTTCAAAGCATGCCATCTAAGGCTGCGGTTAAAATACGTACATGCAGGCATTGGCTATAGGCTTCTAAAACAATTTAATAGGCTAAACTTCGTTTTAACTTCTTTAATTTACATTTCTTTATTACATTAAATTTTTCCCTACATAATGCTACCTGCCTCAACAAAATCCATGACTCGGTTGCGATACAGATGAATTATCTTCTCAGAATAGTATATAAGTGGCTATCTTTTAAGCGTACATTGGCTATAGGCTTCTAAAACAATTGAATAGGCAAAATTTCGTTTTAACTTCTTTAATTCACATCTCTTTATTTCATTAAATTTTTCCTGGCATAATGCTACCTGCCTCGACAAAATCTGTGACTCGGTTGTGATACAGATTAATTATCTTCTCAGAATAGTATAAGTGGCTATCTTTTATGCGTATTTGTGTGAAGTTAGCGGTTGTTATTGGATTGATTGATTGATTGATTGATTGATTGATTGATTGATTGATTGAAAATTGTATTACAGATAGACAGTGCTACATCTATACATAGGTTGCTTCAAAGCATGCCATCTAACAGTGAAGTTAGCGGTTGTTATTGGAATGATTGATTGATTGATTGATTGAACATTTTATTACAGAGACAGTGCTACATCTATACATAGGTTGCTTCAAAGCATGCCATCTAACAGTGAAGTTAGCAGTTGTTATTGGAATGATAAATTGATTGATTGATTGATTGAACATTTTATTACCAGATTGCAGAATGGGTACAGTACTGCTCAATACACACAATTGTTAACACATTCCCTGCCACTGGTTATATCCATCAATATAGCTAGTCTGCCACCACTCTAAGCCTATGGAGATGTTCACCTTCTTTGCAGGGCTATAACTTTTTAAATTGTATTGCTAAATTGACATTACTATGGCCCATTCAACATCGATTATCTATCGTTCAGGATGTAGGAACGTTATACTTTTTCATTCATAGATTCATACAAAAATACCTTCTAGAATATAAGTATGTTTTTATCGTTTTCTGCAGTAATTCATAGAACGTGAGTTATAGGCATAAACGCATATATAGATTATCAATTGCCATTTATTCCCGATACACGCTATATTAAAAAATTCAACTGTATATGATCCTATACGTTATGCGTCATCATTTTTATGTTTATGTTTCACGGATGAAAGGGGGGGGGGGGTCGTTTATAATTACGTGATCGTCAGTAAATGCTTTATGTAGTATGGGTGATATATTGATCGGATCGGTTTGCAGTGAAATTAATAAACAATTGGGCTGAAAATAGCGTCAGTGTCCTCTTACCGTGCGTCAATGAGACTGGCGGTGAAAGATCCCAGGTATAGGACGTCGATCGCCTAGGTCCATTTCCGGTTTGTATGTCGCAATAAACGCCGAAATCATATCGATTATTACGTTTATAAAGCGATCCATTATGTACATAGTGTCTGTCGGGAGCCTTGCGACAATATCTGACGGCCGGATGAATTTAATCGATGCACAGCAGCCATATTCTGTTTACCAGTGTAACTCGCCCGACCATCCACCAGGCGGCGGTATTGAGCCGTCGTTGTATTGAGCCGTAGGGTCCAGCTGCAGCGCCGGAGGTTTATATATGAATTATTAATGCCATGGCGAAAAAATTAAATATTCATCTCAATATCGCTGTACAGTGTGGTCTGATGGTCAAAGCATGGCGGGCAATAACGTTTTAAAGCGTTTCCGGCAGTGGATGTGTTAAGGGGATGCAGACCAGAGAAAGACTTCCTTCTTGTTTACATCAGGGTCCCCCATTTTCAATGCATCATAATATATGACATACATGACATACAAATAGACAGTACTGCTACATCTATACATTTATGACATACCAGATTGACAAATACAGTACTGTTTTTGTAGGGTGATTATGGTTTATTTACATTGATGGTAACATTCTCGGTTATAGTGCAGTTTGTGTCGTTATTTTGCCTCTTAGCTGGAACAGAATTCTTGGAACCTTCTGCACCTTCTGCAATGCGCTTTTGCGCAGATGAGCCTGCGAGAACATGGCTATAATTTCGCCTGTCTTCAAAATGTGGGGTCCAATAGGATTGCAGGGAAGACTCACATCTATGGCCAGTAACAGACATAATCTCCCTCGATTGGAAGCCTGCATTCGTAAATTTTTGCACAACGGTGCTTCTCAAACAATGATTGGTGTAAATCGTGTCGATGCCCGCGACTTTACAGATTTGGGGTAACATGGAGGCGAGAAAGTTGACTCCCATCGGGGCTTTGGTAAACCTTGCGCGGGGAAACAGTGTGTTAATAACATTCTACAATGGCATGCAAATCTCTTGATTCTGATAGGCTGAAATTAACTCACCAAGCATCCTTTCTAGCCTTTTTGGTCGGGAGAAGATAGAACGCAGTAGCAAGGAAGCGACTGGACACATGGACCCGGCTGTTCATACATGAACCCTTGTTGACTTTCCTTTGATTGATACACACAATACATACAATTGTTAAGGGGATGCACGTCCCGCAACCTACACAGAGTTTCTAAAAAGATAGTATATACATTTGAGGGGGAAGAAACTGTACATTGGTACACTAGTCTGTACCTTCTGGCGTTCATTTGCGTCATTGTGGTTTTTTGTCTGCTCGTGGAAGGAGAGGGTGGCATATTTTTTTCCCTTGTCATCCGTGCAAATAAGGAACGAGTCGCACTTGAGTAGCCTATAATAATAATAATAATAATAATAATAATAATAATAATAATAATAATAATAATAATAATAATAATAATAATAATAATAATAATAATGCATTTTATTTATAAGGCGCCTTTCACGACACTCAAGGTTGCCGTACAACAATTTAAAAACAGTTAATTAACAATCAAAATCAATAAAAAAAAATATATATATATATATACAATCAATTTATACAACAAATGTATACCTAATGCCCTCATTTGCTCTTCGTCCCATGTGAGTCTGCAGATCAAACCATACTTTATGTACCAGGGTAAAGGGCTCGTCCGGCTTCAGGTACGATTGGATTTTATTGAAGTCGGTGTCTGTCAGGGCTTTGTGGTGGGTTGTTTTATCTTGCCCTTTGATAGATAGATAGAAAACATACAATATAAAAACACACAAGAATACATGCAATGCAATCCCCACAATAAAAGTATTACACGAACAATAAAAAAAATGCTACAGTACCTTTGCGCCTTATATCTGGTTACTTGTTATGAAGTCAGGGTCTCTCATTAAACACAATGAACGACTGATTGGGGGGTCGTTGATGTGCCTGTGTGAATGAGAAAACAATTGTTAAACACTTTATAGGCCATCGTTGAGGTAGAAGGGTTAGGCTATATAATTTATAAATGCAAATAATTGTTATTATTAGGCATTTGACCTGTTCAGCGCTGCTCTTAACCCACTTAAACTGCTCAACTCGTATGGTTCTCCCTTGCCATTCTTCACAGTTCCATAAAACTGTCTTAGTACCTGGTTGAACTCGCTCTTGTCACCAGTTTTTAAACGTTCTGTGAACGTGAACGTTCTGCTCCGCGCACCACATATTAAAACAATTGATGGCCCAACTAGTTTGTCTGATTGTCAACTTCTCATTTCTGTTCTTTTCAAGGTTCATAAGTTCGTTTTCGTCAATGTCACCATGTCTTTTTTCCTTATCCGGCTTCTCCTGCTGTGCATCCCATTCATCAAATGTCAGTAGTACTAATTTATATATCTTATACCCAGTTTAATCACATGTACATTGTAGGGCTGACCCTGATTAGTTGAATAGTCGACTAATCGATCGAAAGGAGCCGTAGTCGCCTGCCAACCTCTTAGTCTAATGCAATTTTTAATAGATTTTTTATAGCTTGTTTTATTATTATAAAAAAAAAAATTAAGCAAAGAGGCCTAGAAGCATGGCTAAAGCTAATGGTGCGCATACCAGAGAGGCTAACTGCCTAAGAAATGGGCACAGAGGCACTGAAAGAGGATTTCACCCATCTGAACACACTACTAGACTATAGAAAAGATGCATCCATCAGGGGACCAATTGCATGCTTTCGCAGAGGACAAGAAGCCTAATCAACTTGACACTGCGGTGGGCGTGACGTGATAGCAATACTGCGATAATGCGGTAACCGCGGCAGCCCTACTTGTGACTAGACTTTTCTACACTTTAGAAGGGGTGGGGAAAGGTGACCGTCGCGGCTCTAGTTCCGTCAATCATTTGGTGATATCGAAAATGATTGTGGAGGGTTGTAGCCAATGAGTGTGGCTTTCCAATGATCTGGGGATGTATATGATCTAGGATCTAGGTGAAAAACTAACGAGCAAAGACAGGAAGAGAATTAATTGAAGTCTATGAGAAAACTGAGTTCTATTTCATTCTGGCCTCCGCTCAGCGTCAGTCTGCACTAACCTCACTTCGTGCCTAGCACTGAATAAAAAACTCCACAATGTACCTTTACATACCGACATCCGTCTGGCCACACCCCTATCCGCTTACCTTCATAAGCAGGTGTGTGGTCACCTACTCGCCTCCTTCTTCACTTTCACCACAAGGAAGTGCCTTCGGTAGATACCCACACTTGACAAGGTTGTTTAGTTGAAGAAAGTTGATACGTGTTTACATTTTTTCTTGCTTTTTTCTTCTCTCATATATTTAAAAAGAAAAAAGTCATAATGTTTACCTTGGAGGGTGACGCTCGCAACGTCACCCTTCACCAGCGGTTCTCCATTGCCGCCTCTGTCGTACGTCTTGGAGCGGGGTTGAGGCCTCTCTCGTGGTCGGCGGCCACGCCCGGTAGGCGTCCGATGGATAGTTTGCTTCTCCAAGGAGCTGGTGCACCAGCGCCGTCTCCTGTGCGATGGCCTGGTTCCGGCTCTGGTTCCTCTGCTTCCGGGGAGTTGTCCGCTGTTGGGCGGCCGGCGCCTTTGGTTGCGGGGGATTTGAGACGCAAACTTTTTGCGTCAGCTCGCTCCCGTCGCAAGATGGTGGCTTGCAGACGCGAACGGCCTGGTTTTGGTGAGTTGCTGGAGCCGGATGAGGATGCGTCTGATTCTCCATGGCCGATGGAAACAGAGGACTACATGGTAGAAGCGGACGGGTTCTTGTTCAAAGCCCCGGTGGAGACATGTCCCCCGCCCGTCCAGGTAACACTGGAGGGGGGTGTGATGTCTCCTTGGGATTCCTCGTACGCAGATGTTGGGTTAGAACCTCCGACTCAGCGGCGGGATGCCCTGCTATCAGCCACATCAGAATGTGGCTCCTTAACCAGTAGTCTGCTGCATGTGAGGGACGCGAGCTCGTGGGGGAAAGTATGCAGGGGGAACTGCGTGCTTTGTTCCCAGAGCTCATGGCGGCGGCGGCAGTCGCAAACGGCGTGCCGCTGCCTCAACCACTGCCTGTTCCTATTACTGACGATCTCATAGGTCATCTATGGCAACGTCGCCCGGTGAGAGGGGTGGACGTTGTCTGTCCATTTTTCCCCTCAATGGAGGCCTACGTCCGTCAGGGACAGGTGGTCTCCCACATCATGGGCCTTACCCCCGCCTATGTACAAGTCACAATGGTGGTGGGTTTGGTAGAAGGCATGAAGGAGGGCGTGCCTCGGCTTGATAGGCCGATGGCGGCGCTCCTTTGTCCTGAGGTGGTGTGGGAGCCGTTACGGAAGCCGGTTCCCCAAGGAAAATCGGCGAGGCGGTTGGCTTTTTGGAGTGACCAGTTATTTATCTCCGCGACGCAATCTCTGGCTGCCACTTCTAACATCGCGCAGCTGGCGAGATTCATGTCCGGGATACTGACGGGCGGCACAGAGCTGACTGATTTACAACATGATCAGCTCGCCCAGGCGGCAGGAGCCAGGAAAGTGTGTGCCCTGGCTACTCTAATCCAGCGCCACCTTTGGCTGGAGCAGGCGCATGTGCCGGAGAAGAAGAGGACTCCACTTCTGACGGCACCCCTCTCCGATGCTGGACTATTCGGGTCGGCACTGCAGCTGATGACCTCAACCTGCAGGGAGATGCAGGAGGAGCGCTCCGTGCTCCAGCCTCATTTCCCCCCGCCCGATGTCGCCGGTGGAGTCAGACGGCAGGCGCGTCGTCGAGGTTCCGCCGCCGTAGCCGCCGGTGCTACCACCGCCACTGCTGGCCCTTTGGCGAAGAAGGCCAGGAGGAGAGAGGGCGCCTCCGCCACTGCAGCCGGCCCATCTACGCCCGGAGGTGACGGTAGGGATCGTCATGACCAGCCGCCGATCGTTTACCGTCCCTCCGGGGCTCCACAGGGTGGCAAGTCCCGAGCGGCTCGTGGCAGGCGTCGCTAAAAAAGAATTTACTTTTTCCCTCTATGGTCCCCCCCTGTTCCCTTCCCGGCCCACATATAATTTTGTTGAAAGAAATAAAGAGTCCCTCCTAAAAAGAGAGACTGTATTTTTTGTTACAAACTGTGTGTTTATTCACCAAACATATGATGGGGATGCGACGTGTGAATCTTTCGCTAGTATGGGTTTGATAAGAGGGCTAGACGTTACATTCATGTTAGAGCTTAAGCAAGGCCTGCAGCCTACACTCGATTGAAAAAGGTTTTTTCTGCCTCGACCTGAATCTTCACATAAAGGTAGAGGTTAGTTGTGTGCTCTGTTGCTTAAACAGTGATATTGAGCCGCAACACTATTGTGTTGGTCTGCAGTAATGCTCGTATGAAAAAGTACCGCGGCTCAGCCGCTCTCTCTCTCTATCAGATTTTCTGTGTCTTACAACATGGATACGGGTGTCGGGTTCACACATACACAACTTGGCCTTGTTATAAACCCTGTTCACAGATGTGTCTGTGGCTAGCGTGCATTGAATTAGCTTGCACTGTTCATTAGCATTTTGCTACTTAAGGTATCGTATGGCTGTTTGTTGTTGTCGTATTGCAAGAGTTGGGCTTGCGAGGGGGTACCGGATAAACCCCTCCTTCCCTCTTCTGATTGGTCAGGGGGTTTATTGGACTCTCTTTTCATTTGGTCAGGGCCAAGCTGTTAGGCAGCTTGGCACGGGGGGGGGAAAGGATTTCCCAGACTCTGCACCTATCACAGGCGGTTGAGTCTTGGGTTTCCCCCCGCCATAGCAAACGTCACTAAGCACGTTTCTATTGGACGACGGCTTCCGTGAGTTTTAGACCCGTATGTAGGGTCTGTTGTTGTCAAGTTGTCGGGAGCAGAGCGTAAGAACTTACTGTTCTACTACGCTCGATATACGTGTAACTTGAGTCTGTTGGTCACATGACTCAATGTTACCGTGACTTTTCAATAGTAGTAGAGTAGTCCCGTCTCTCCTCTGTGGTGAGGGTGGCGGGATGTAAGAATGTAAAAATTTTTACCCTCGGCCGCGTCACGTGGGATTCATGTCAGTCGGTGTTTCTTTCTTTTTTAATAAATAAAAAGAGTGGAGAATATGAAGCACAACAAACTTCTTGTCGTTCTCCCAGGCGACTTGAAGGACCAATGTCTGGTGTCTGGTTAGACTATCCATTGATGTGTTTGGGTCTCGACGCGTACATAGTGCTGGCTCGGGGTGTTTCTGTTAAGAATCATGCAGGAGGCTAGTACGCCTTGGTTGCTTGTTATTAAAACAGCGTTTTTATAGGGCAACTGGGATGGGGGATTTTTTCCTCTTCCGAGAGCCTGTTACTGGGTCTCGACGGATTCTCGTTCATATCTGGGGGATGTTAACGGAATAGATCAGGACATAGGTAGAGCGGTCTCACGCCCTTGGGGTGGGCCACTGAGCGCGGTACAAATGGGACCGTCTGGGTGGCGCCCTCTTTTCATGTTTTAGATCGACACGCATACCTACCCCCTCTCCTGGAGTGGGCATGTTGGCGTGGTTAGGGCATGGGACTGGTTCTGGTCACGCTGGTCCAGGTCAGTTAACCCGTTGCCCGCCGGGGACGCAGATCTGCTGTTCTGGTACCCTGAGGGACTTGTGCTTTTTTCGGGGGGGAAAATGCTGGGTCGGCCCGGGTGTCACAGGGTTAGGCGTTATGGAGACCCTTTGTTGGGTACATGTTGTACCTGACACTATCATCAAGGGGCTGGTTCTCCTTTTTCTTTCGCTCCTCTCACGCATGGCGAAGAGGGGGCTGTTGGGGTGGTCTTCTGGACCTCCTCTGGTAACGCTGTGTGCTTCCCGAGCTGCCGGGCCCGGTCCGAAGTAATGTTTCGTTGAAACCGTAGGCCTGGGATAACCCTTTTTGGAAACTGAAACACTTGTATTGCGGTATAGCTGGTGTATACCCGCAGGTGTGTTTTGGAGTTTTTTCTTGAGGGGTTATAGGAACAACCACCGTATGTGGTACCAAGAGGGTGGTTGATTCCCTGGTGTGTTGGAGCAGAGTCAACTCCCGGGTTACCCGGTTGAGTGTGCCCCTGCACGTTCATGATGTCTGCCAATCATGTCAGCCTTCTCTGCCTCGACCCTCTGGGTGGGTTTTCTTTTATGGAGGCTTTGTCATGGTGCGCAACAATGCCAGCATACGCCCCTTCCGCCGGGGTGCTGTTTTCAGTTGACCCCTTTGGCGCCTGTCTCGTCCGCAGTGCTCCAGGCTTGGGTCTACAGCCTGCTGCCTGGTTTCCCCGGTGCGCTGCCTGCTTCCGTTATGGTTAACCTTTTGAGTGCTTCAAAGTTACGGCCATGCTGACTGCCTGTGTTGCAGGGTCAGTGTGCCAGGCGGCGTACTAATGGGGGGAAGGGCCCGCTCTTGGAGGGGCCCTGTCCGAATACGCTGGCGATGTGGGGGGCGGTGTCACTAAGTGACCGCCTGGTGAGGTCTTGATGCCTGGCGTCATTGACCTCTCCGGGCCCCCTTTTCGTGGGGTCAAGCCACGGTCTGCTCACCCTGTGCGTTGAGTTGCTCGAGTTCCTCTTTGCACGGTCGGATCCGTCTCCCTCCCGTCCTCCAATAGGGAGGGTATCCCTCCATTAGGGAGGGTCGGGGGGGCTCGGTCCTCTCCAGTCTGATGGTTGTGGGGGGCCTCAGCGGGGTACATTTGTCGAGCTTCTGGCTTCCTCTCTACTCCTCTTGTGCAGACTGACGCTGAGCGGAGGCCAGAATGAAATAGAACGTAAGGTTATGTATATAACCAAGTTCTATGAATACTGGTGACTGGTGATCTTTTTTATTCAGTGCTAGGCACGAAGTGAGGTTAGTGCAGACTGACGCTGAGTGTCACCAGTATTCATAGAACTTGGTTATATACATAACCTTACGTTTTTCATTCTACACAGTTTACCAAAATCACTCCTAATCACTCATCTCTGAATGGATCTTTATGAAATTTGGACATGTACTACATAAGGCTTCCGGCTATGGGTCCATCTGGACTTGTAAGCCATACCACCTTCTGGGGAAATACTACCTCTACAGAAAAACTTGAGTAACAAGTTTTTCTACAACTCAAGTTCAGACCTATGTTACTCTATTTCCTTAACAGTAAAAGTGAATTTTCCTTCTGGAATCAGAAACTTCCGAATGTCTTCTTTCAAAAGAGACCAGGCTCATGCATGTGCTATAAGTATAAAGTATGTTGTTTTGGTTTGCAAAAAAAGTATGCAGTCCTCAAAATCGAAAACTAAAATAGCCACTTTTGGGGGCGCAGGTTAAGAGGTTAATGATTAGCTAGAATCAACTCAGTGGGTAAGTCGTGTGCTACTGTAGCAAAACAAACCGGTGCCTTGTTGAGATATAATACGAAATCTGTGGCAGCATATTAATCCTTTAATGAGAGTACTGAGAGTACTGTGTGACAAACAGCACAGAGTTATTCTGGCATAGGAGTTGTTTCACACCCTCAGCTGGAGAAGGAACATGGCCTGACACCTTCCATGACATGCTGTGATCCGACCTTGAGTGATGCTAACCTTTTCCTTTGACTCAGGTATAGTTATATTTATCTACGAAGAGAGCTGTGTGCTTGCGTGCGTGTGAGAGAGAGAGAGAGAGAGAGGAGCGCGAGAGAGAGAGAGAGAGAGAGAGAGAGAGAGAGAGA
>NC_140176.1:38497815-38522815 GCF_963971535.1 Notolepis coatsorum | reverse complement strand
CCCAAAAAGACATGTTGATACTATATTCTAGTACTAATAATATATTATGGTTATTTTACATTTTCTGCTAGTAAAGCTGTGGTGAAAATACTTGATTTGCCAAATAAACTTTAAATCTCTATAGAATGGTAGTCATAGAGATGATACACGCTGAACTTGACCTGTAAACTTGCCCTCCAGTCATGAGTATAAAGGACAATACCTGTAAGCCTGTCTTTATTTGTAGCACATTGCTACATTATCATGCAGCACCCATGTGAAATGGGCGACACACATAGCAACACACACACAGCAATGACATTTCCTCTCTGCGCTCGACCCATCCCGTCATCCTTCCCCCCAAGGGCAGCCGGGAGCAGACATGGGCTGCGGCATGGGGCCGCGCCCCGGGGACCAATCTAAGTGCTCATGTCCGTCTTAGTCAGGGATGTGGCAGCATTAGCGATCCGTTCTGCATGTTTTTCCATTGGGTTTATCTTATCGGGAGGGGAAACCCTTGCGAGCATGGGGAGAACGAGCAAACTCCACACAGAAAGGCCCAGGAGGTACCTGCCAACCTGGTCCCCAAGTGGGAATCGAACCCAGGACCTTCTTGCTGTGAGGCGACAGTGTTAACCACTGCACCATCGTGCCTCCATTAAGTCTGACATATTGACATAGTGATGTATATTCATGTCCGGGGCCAAACGCTCCGCTTCAGAGAGCAAGAGATTCCCCCAGATTGCCTTCTAGTTCTACTCGGCTGTTCAGCTAACACTGCGGAATTACCTTACAATGAGCAGGAGGCCCTGATGTTTGGTATAGCTGTGGCCAAAAGAATTATCCTTAAGGAATGGAAAGACACGTCGTCTCCAAGTTTTAAAAGATGGCTCACTGAGATGGTCTCCTGTCTGCAGCTGGAAAGCATCCGTCACAGTAGGTCTGAGACCTCGAACAAATTTGATATGATATGGGGTCCCTTTTTGGAATGCTTAGTATTATCGGCCTACCGATATTATCGGCCTACCGATATTATCGGCCGATATCAGCATTAAAATGTGATATCGGAAAATGTTTACATTTTTTTTACATTTCTAGAACCTTTATTTACCCAGGCAAGCAAGTAAGAACAAATTCTGATTTTATTTATTGTCAAAAGTATGCATAATGTTGTGTTAATTCCACAACAAGAGATATGTAATGTTAATTACCTGAAATTATTCAGTTTTTGGGGGGGGGAACCCTGCATATATCGGTATCGGTTGATATCGGTATCGGAAATTAAGAGTTGGACAATATCGGTATATCGGTATCAGTAAAAAAGCCAATATCGAGCATCCCTAATATATATATATATATATATATATATATATATATTAAGGCTGTCAAATATATCGCGTTAATGTCGCGTTAACTCCCGATTCTATTAATGCCACTAATTTTTTTAACTCAAGATTAACTAATAAAAAAAAAAAAAAAAAAAAAAAAATTTTTACTAGACTTCACTTGATTGATTGATTGAAAACTTTATTAACAGATTGCAGAATGGGTACAATACAGTACAGCTCAATACACACAATTGTTAAGGGGATACAGACCAGAGAAAGACTTTCGTCTTGTTTACATCAGGGTCCCCCATTTTCAATTCATCAGGACATATATGACATACATGACATACAGATAGTCAGTACTGCTACATCTATACATTTATGACATACCAGATTTGCAAATACAGTACTGTTTGTGATACAGAAGGAGTCAAGAAAAGGGAGTATACATTTGACGTAGAAACTGTACATTGGAGGAGGTTGGGTGGGGGGGGTTGGGTACGTTGGGATATTGACAACCATACTGGGTAATTTACATTGGAGGTGGTTGGGGGGGGGGGGGGGGGCACACTGTATAAACAAGCAAAACTGTACATTGAGGGGGGGGGGGGGGGACACTGTACAAACAAACAAAATTGTACATTGGACTATTGACAAAACCATACTAGGTAAATGACTGTACATTGGAGGAGGTTGGGTTAGGATATTTACAGGGGCCAGTGTTGAATTGCAGTCTCCCGTAGGTCAAGTCAAGTCAAGTCAAGTCAAGAGTTTTAATTGTCACGGCATACAGGTATACAATGAAATGCGGGTGGTCTTGCCCGCAACGATGTGCAATACAGTGGTACATATAATAGAATCAAAAGAAGAAAACAACATTGTGCAGTAACAGGTAGCAGGTAACATGGAGTGACATCTCGGTATCTGTACATAGTTATTTACAGAGCATGTGTGACATGCTAGTTAGCTTTGGTAGTGCAATACACTGTTCCTGTTATTCTAATTTAAAGTGTCCTTTCCTTTGGCCATAAGTGTGCGTGTGTGCGACATGAGTGTGTGCCCGCTCATGTTAAAGTGTTAAGTGGCTGCTCGTGTGTGAGCGTGCACAGTGTGCGTGTCGTGTGTGTGTTCATGTGTGCTTGTGTGTGGACAGTTCAATGTTCTGAGCACTCAATGTTCATTGTTCATGGCTCTGATGGCCTGGGGGAAGAAGCTGAGCCTAAGCCGCTCTGTCCTAGTAGCTGGGGTTCGCAGGCGTCTGCCTGACCTCAGCAGCTGAAACAGGCTGTTATTGGGGTGGTGAGGGTCTTTCATTATCCTGCAGGCTCTGGATTTGCACCTCTTGTTGTATAGAACCTGCAGGGGGGGTAGTGCAATACCCGTGGTACGGTAGGTACGGTAGGTGTCCCTTGAGAGAGGTTTTGAAAGTGGGTAGTGATCCACATTCCTTTACAGCTTTGGGTAGGGCGTTCCACATTGATGTGGCATAATTGCGAAACGTGTTTAGTCCCTTATTTGAGCCGAATCTGGGTTTAACATGATTTGTGGAGCTCCCTCTGGTGTTGTGATCATGGTATTCACTGACCTTTGGGAAGTATTTTGACATGTACATGGGTACCTTGGTCGTGTAGTGTATCTTGTAGACCAGGCCCATTGCAAGTTGCTGTACTCTGTCGTCTACTCTAAGCCATCCTAGGTTGTCACACTCAGGTGTATTATTGATGCTCTCATTGATACTATGTTTGTTTCTGAAGTGTGTGCGTGTGTGTGTGTGTGTGTGTGTGTGTGTGTGTGTGTGTGTGTGTGTGTGTGTGTGTGTGTGTGTGTGTGTGTGTGTGTGTGTGTGTGTGTGTGTGTGTGTGTGTGTGTGTGTGTGTGTGTGTGTGTGTGTGTGTGTGTGTGTGTGTGTGTGTGTGTGTGTGTGTGTGTGAGTGAGATATAGAGAGAGAGGGGGGTGAGAGAGATGAGGAAGGGGCAAAAGAGAAAAAGAGCTGGGAGAGTGTGTGTGTGAGGGAGAGAGGGGTGTGTGTGATTAATCAGCCCTTGTGTGTGTGAATGTAACAAGTTCCTAACGTTTTCTTTCCCCTATTATTTCATGCACACTTTATTCATTGTTTTAAATTATTATTTTCTTTTAAGTTATTTTGTGCATCACTCTGTTTTGAATTTGATGCAAATTTGCAATGCATGAGGGTCATCCTTTTGTGTTAAATGGCTGCACAAAGCAAGCATTTGTTGACTCGCATGTTGATAAGAGTATTAAAACTTGGAACTTGAAAAAGATCTTTTTAAGGTAAAAAAAAATTAAAAATAAAAATGCGATTAACTTGCGATTAATCGCGAGTTAACTATGGACAATCATGCGATTAATCGAGTTAAATATTTTAATCGTTTGACAGCACTAATATATATATATATGTGTATGTGTATATATGTAATGTGTGTATATATGTCAGAGAATTAGCCCCTTGCGTCCTTAGTGTATAGCATATGACATGGTGTATGTTTGTTCATTGATGTGATAGTGTCTGGCAACATACTGTTTGTGTTCTTTTTATTTATTTTTTATTTTCTTTGTGTTTGTGATTTGTCTTGATGTGTGTTTGTAAAACTATAAAAGCTGAAAATAAAATATTATATAGAGAGCAAGCGATTCTAGGAGCACATACCCAACACAGTTTTTTTTATGTCTTTTTATGACTCAGATCTATTAAAACAACCAGGGACACTGAGTCCTGTTGAAAAGACCAGAGCCTCAGCCAACACAGGAAGCGTGGCCCCCGGAAACTGTTTATTGGAAGGTCATGATACATCATGGAGACTGAATATAAAACTTGAAGAAGCAATTCACATTTAGTTGATTCAACAAGAAAGAAACGTCAAGTAATATTTTTCCCATTGGCTTCTTTTAGTTGAATTAACTAAACAGAAATTATGTCAACTTAATGTATCTTAACCCCTTAACAGTCTGGCACATTTTGCATAAAACGCCTGTCGATTGCATACCCAAAGTCATTTGCGATTTATTATACGTTATACTCATAGCACATGCATGCAGCTGCATGGTCTCGTTTGAAAGGTAACATTCTGAAGTGTCTTACACAATAAAGAAAAATCACTTTGAGTGCTATAGAGAAACACACTTTGAACACACTGAAATAAATTATGTACTGCTTACTTTTGTGTTGACTTGTTGACAGATGCCTCTTTTTGGGTTCCAGCTGAGAGATAGGAGCTGGAAAACATAACGTTTCCATAGCCTGAAGTCGTATAGTCATACAGTTCCAAAGTTGATCAAAATCAGACTAAAGATGTGTGTTTTACAAAGGTTTTTGTAATGTGTGTACCGCAATAATTCAGCGTGATTATCCAAAATGACCGTCCGCTTCCATTCATTCAGACACGTGAGTCAAAACAAAGAACTTGTTGGTCTTCTTCTGCCCCTTTCTCGTTGCAATCAGCGCTCGTCTGGCATCGCTTTCGGAGCAGACACTCCTTGGCTACAATGGTGGTCAATCATTTTAACCATCAGCTGTGACTGGTCAGTTCAGGACCATTTACAACTGGATGTGGTCACTCGTCAGAAAGGCTTTTCAAATGACGCTCGCCGGATATTTCTTCTTGTAACTCGAGACCCGAAGCATGCAATAGGTTGAGTGTGGTGACGATCGAAAGGCGGCAAATTCAACTTTCCAACAATGTATTGAATGATCGGGAGAAACACAGCCCGGAGCCGACAGACGTGAGAGCAAAGTGCCGCGGTGTGGACGTTGAGAGGTTAATATACTTCTTGATCCTCCAATCAAGGCTTGAGATACAGAATGTCCATTAGTTGATTCAACTAAAAACAAGCCAATACAAAAGGCTCTTTGAAGATATAACTTGAGACTGCATCAGACTTTATATTTATTCTTTTTTATTTGTAATCTTTTTGCAGTGCACTTAGAGTTTTCACAGCTGAAAACTGCATTAGTCTGACAGTCACTTCCTGACACTACTCAATGTCCAATCATGAATGAGAGCTCATCCTGTCTCCTCCAGCGCACGGTACAGCTTTGATGTCTGTCTGACAGTTATGACAAATAACACCAAGGCCTGTCTTTGAAGGAACTGGAGCTTATTCACCATGTAACTCTCTCTCTCTCTCTCTCTCTCTCTCTCTCTCTCTCTCTCTCTCTCTCTCTCTCTCTCTCTCTCTCTCTCTCTCTCTCTCTCTCTCTCTCTCTATCTCTCTCTCTCTCTCTCTCTCTGTCCCTAAAAGCAACACATAGACTCGTACTGTCTGACTGTGATTATAGTAAGTGTAGACGGTGAACATTGAGTGACCATTTGAAAGAAGTAATTATTCTTACCCTATCTATCCACATCTGTCTGTAGACACCTGCATAAAATCCTTTTTACATATCTGTAGATACTATATCTGTATCTGTACACATCCATTAACTACTCTTACTAGTTACGCTGCTGGCCAGTAGGACTTACTACCATAGTGTATTTATACCTGTATCACTGTACATATGAATACTACAACTCTATACATACTGTACATCTGATTAGCACTATTACTTACTAATTGATATATTTTATACCCAGTTTAATCACCTGTACATTGTACATTACTATTACACTTTACTGTTACATTTGCATTCTTCGCTGAAATAGAATCCAAAACTACTTTCAAGAAAAAAATTAAATACCATCTACTAACAAGCATGCACTGAACCCGGCATAGCGGTGAAAACCAATTGACTGTTTCTTAATTGTATTTATGTTGATGGCAGCGAGTGCTGCTCAGGAAGCACTATTCTCTTTTTTTTTTATTGTTTATACTGATAAGGATCTTGTACACTGTCATCCTTAATGATGTTGATAATGATGTAATGTCTTGAATATTGTTGTATTGTTTTAAGTGTCGGAGTCCTTATCTGTGCTTCATCATATTTATTTTCACACATAGGTCTATGGGGGTTGCCTTAAATTTGATCAACTGAATGAATAAATTACAGATTTTAATGACAGAGATGTGGACTTAATTCATAATGAGATGATGCGGGCTATAGCTAAATATAACTGTCTACATAATATATGCATTGCCATTGGATATCTTGGGCCTCGTGGAAGTTATTCTGACATGGCAGACACATAATGTTGTAATGTATTGCTCCTACATTACATGCAGATGGCGCTTGCATCTCTGGTCACCAATTTACTAAAAAACAAGTTGGCCACAACCACATGTGCTAGCAGCACCCTGAATCTAGATTAATGAAAATAGGGCCCTATAACGTGTCTCCTCCAAACTACGCGCCCTGCGTTTTTGAAGCTGCACTTTTCAGGGCGCTCTCAGTTAAAAAAGTTTCAACTTTACCGGCAGAGCGCACCGACACAAGTGTCACCTTCTTGTCGATAGACCGATCAAATCAACCGATGGGAGGGATTACAAATCTGAGGTATCTGAAAAGAAATCGAGAGCAAAACAAACCAAAAGATAACGGTACGAGCAGGTCTTACCACAACCAAGATATGAATAGCAATGCCTGGAGGGCTGTGAGCAGTAATGTATGTAACTTATGTAACGTTAGCTGAGGTAGCAACAGTACTAATCAGTAGTAATGTATGTAACGTATGTAACGTTAGCTGAGGTAGCAACAGTACTAATCAGTAGTAATGTATGTAACGTATGTAACGTTAGCTGAGGTAGCAACAGTAATCAGTAGTAATGTATGTAACTTATGTAACGTTAGTTGAGGTAGCAACAGTAATCAGTGGTAATGTATGTAACTTATGTAATGTTAGCTGAGGTAGCAACAGTAATCAGTGGTAATGTATGTAACTTATGTAACGTTAGCTGAGGTAGCAACAATCAGTGGTAATGTATGTAACTTATGTAACGTTAGCGGAGGTAGCAACAGTAATCAGTAGTAATGTATGTAACTTATGTAATGTTAGCTGAGGTAGCAACAGTAATCAGTAGTAATGTATGTAACTTATGTAATGTTAGCTGAGGTAGCAACAGTAATCAGTAGTAATGTATGTAACACGTAACGTTAGTTGAGGTAGCAACAGTGATGTATGTAACTTATGTAACGTTAGCTGAGGTAGCAACAGTAATCAGTAGTAATGTACAGTATGTAACTTATGTAACGCTAGCTGAGGTAGCAACAGTAATCAGTGGTATCAGTCATTGCTCCCTGTGCACTTTAGATTCTCAATGTTCACCACCACGTCTCATGTTGGAGCACAAGAGAAAGGCGTCCAATGTGATCAGAGTCTAAATCTTTCTGCTCTAGTTTTTCTACTCTCGACTAAATCTGTTACGTTCCACCCGGTCCTGCCTCACAGCCCCCACCTTTCCATGGACTTCCTCCACCTGCTGGACAATTCTTGTCATTGCCCCTTGAACTTTGTGTACATTTGTGTCTGGTCAAACTCTCTGTGTTTATGAGTGTTCTCCCCAGTCTTTTATCCCAGTTTGTTCAGTCTGTTCCATCTCAGGTGTGTCTCGTTCCCAATCACCCTCATGTTTCAATTAGTCTGTGTATTTAAGTGTTGTCTGCCCTGCCTTCCTTCGGGTCATTGCTCCTGTTGCTCCTGCTACTCCTGTTACTGCTTTTCCTGTCTTGATACCTGTTTCCTTGGATGTTCCTGTGATTTTGTAGTGTTATTTAGATTGTCAGGCGTTCGCTGAACACTACCATGAGTAGCCTTGTGTGGGCATTATCGCTCCCGTCTTGGAGGATAAGCTCATTGCCGTTATTAGTTTTTACCCAGCTTGCATTATTGTTTGTGTTTACTGTTATGTGCTTATGTAGCACCGTCGTCCGACGTCTTTTGTTTTGTGCCTCGTTTTGGAGACTGTGTGTCTTCTCTTTGTTTTTCCCCATTTTACCGTATAGTTCAGTTTATGCGATAACATGTTTTGAAGACTGTGTCTTCCCTTTTGTTCCCCTATTTTAGAGACAAGAGTAGTCTCCCGTTTTCCTTGTGCGTCGCTATCGGCGTTTATGCCTTTTGCCCTCAAACAATAAATTAACAGTCCATTGTTTGAGAACCAACACCTGCCTTCTGTCTATCCTCTGCCTGTCTGCGTTTGGGTTCAACATCCTATAACCCCACCATGCTGACCATGTACACTACCCACTCTAACAAAATCTCACTGAATTCTCTCTGACTCTCATTATTGCTGTCATTAACAGGCTTGGACACAGATGTACACACATTAATGCCTGAAGACACACACACACATACATACACACACACAAACACACACACACACATACACACATATACACACACACACATATACACACACACACACACAAATATACACACACATACACACACATACACACACATACACACATACACACCTGTCCGACCAACCACTGTCACACAAGAAAATGTAGGGAAATGGAACTCATATAAACACATACTGTATATACATAAACACACACACACATGTATTATACAGTGTCACTCCTATATCAGAGCTATCTGCTCTAGGCCCCTCCCACTGTGTTAGGGTTTGTGGCGAGGGGAGGTGTGTAGAACCCAAATGCTGGACAATGGTTATGAACCAGAGAGAGGAGGCAGAGTCGATGGAGTAAAGTATAATGAAAGGCTTTACTGAGCAGTAGTAAACAAGGCATGAACAAAAGTACACGACACTAAACTAAGGCAGCAAACGAGAAACAATACACAGCATGGCTGGAAAACGGCGCTAGGAAGCGGGAACGGACTCACGAGGAAATACAGGAATACAAGGCTTTCACGAGGGGAACACAAGGTAAAGGGCTATTCCGCGAACGGCAGGAATAGCAGGGATAACAGATCACAGCACGGAAAGGTACTGGCACAGGAAACGAAACAATGGCGCAACACTGGTAGACAGGGGGCGGCATGAATATATACAAGTACTAATTATAATTGACAAGGAACACCTGGGGGCTGACAGGCTAGGACACATGAATATCAAAACACACGAATACTTTTTAGGGCGGTTAGGTGGCCGAGCGGAGATTGCGTTCGTCACCAGCCCCGGAGCTGAGCTGGATTTGCCTGTTCGAATCCAGCTCACAGCTCCGGGGTTGTCACCAGCTTGGCTGGCCGTCTGCACTGATACAATTGGCTGTATCAGAGGGTGGGAGAAGCTGGCGGGGTGGGTCCGGGTCGTTGTAAACAGCGACTCCTACAGTTCGGTCGGGGCGCCTGCTAAGCGCGGATTGGACGTGAGGGGGATAGTGTGGTCCTCCCACACGCTACGCCCTCTCAATGAGAATCCGCGCTGCCAGGTGAAAAGAAGCGGTGATTGGCTGGACGTGTGTCGGAGGAAGCACGTGGTAGCCTCCACTCTCCCAGATGATCTGACTGTGGGGGGTAAGTGCGCAGCGACCAGGAAGGGACTGGGAATTGGCATACGACTAACATTGGGATGGGAGAAAAATCGGCGGATAATGGAGGGGGAAAAAGACAAAAAAAAAAAAAAACACACGAATACAAGGGAAGGAGACTAGACACTAAACTAACAGGCAGGAATAAACATAGTAAACATAACAACACTGGGAAAACAGGGCTAGACCAGGACATAAGAATATACACAGGGAACACAGGGCTGGACTAGGACATCTGAACATACTGGGGAGAACACAGGACCAATAACAGATACAGGGGGTAAACAATGGAAAACACAGTCAGCAGGCTCCAGACACTCGCCTGCAGTACCGCAAACAGAGGGCCAGAAGGTGGTAGAGGATTGTCTGTGTTCAGGTAGTTCAGATTATGACACACTGGAACAATCATTTGAAGTACAAGATACAATCAGATACAAGATACTTAATTTTGTGACCATACAAAACACATAAATCCCTATAATAATACATTGAACATGATCACTGTATCTTACAAATTACTCTACTATAGCGACATCTTAATTTCAGAAATAATTTTATACAACAGTGTAGCCCACTGCACACGGGGTCGTCGCTCGTCGGGCATACAACAGGGCAGCCGCACTGTCACCGAGTCCTTTCACCAACCAGGAAGTACTGAGAAAACAAGTACAGCAACTATCCAGTCACACATTTTCCTTCTACAAGACAAATACATTTACAGACTAAAATGTATGTTTAAGCTTGGTTTTTAATTACTTCCAATTTTTTTTTGACTTTGTGATGTATGTTTTAATAGACGATTGCTTGTTTGTTTGTCAATTTAACCCAATGTGTGCAGCCACTAGGCTAGCCTTAGCAAGCTACCAGGGTTAACCCAGTGTGTGCAGCCACTAGGCTAGCCTTAGCCAGCTACCAGGGTTAACCCAGTGTGTGCAGCCACTAGGCCAGCCTTAGCAAGCTACCAGGGTTAACCCAGTGTGTGCAGCCACTAGGCTAGCCTTAGCAAGCTACCATGGTTGACCCAGTGTGTGCAGCCACTAGGCCAGCCTTAGCAAGCTACCAGGGTTAACCCAGTGTGTGCAGCAACTAGGCCAGCCTTAGCAAGCTACCAGGGTTAACTCAGTGTGTGCAGCCACTAGGCCAGCCTTAGCAAGCTACCAGGGTTAACTCAGTGTGTGCAGCCACTAGGCCAGCCTTAGCAAGCTACCAGGGTTAACTCAGTGTGTGCAGCCACTAGGCCAGCCTTAGCAAGCTACCAGGGTTAACTCAGTGTGTGCAGCCACCAGACTACTCTGTGCACCAGTGCTGTGTGTAAGAGGCAATGTGTTCTGCCACGACAGACTTAAAAACAACTTTCTGACTCAAACTAACTTTTAGACAAACATAATATTATTCAAGCCCCATTATCATTCAGCAAGCATTCACAAGGTTGGATATCTGGAACATACTCATTCACTATTCTTACAGTCAAAATTATTAAAATGTACTGATATTGTAATTTATCAAACTGCACAAATAATGTACAAAGCAAAAAATAATAAACTCCCAGGAAATATTCAAAGATTGTTCAACGTGCAAGATGGGGGTTACACTTTATGGGGAACATTTCATTTGAAAAGATACAGTTTTTGAACGACAATGAAAAGTCTTTGTATCTCATTTTTCGGAGTAAAATTATGGAACGGTCTGATTGTGGAGTTAAAGCAATGTCAAAACATAAAACAGTTTAAAATCAAATACAGTCAAATGGTTTTCCAGAGGTACAGAGATGAAGAAGGGATTTGATAACTGGTATGTATGTATATATGTATATATGTGCATATGTGGGTATATAGTTGTATATACTCCACGAACTTCGACTGCTTGCTAGTAAGAATAATCTTTCAATAATCTGCTGTAGTGAAACATGGCTAGATGATTCTGTACCAGATGCTGAAATTGAAATAGAGAATTTCACGGTGATAAGGAAAGATAGAAATAGAAATGGCGGTGGTGTCTGTATTTTTGTGAGGTCAGATATTGATTTTAATGTTAGAGATGATTTAAATAATGATCAAATAGAGGCAGTCTGGTTGGCTATTTCTCTCCCCAAAAGCAAACCAATCCTCGTTGGGGTGTGCTATCGTCCCCCAAATCAGAGTGATTTTTATGATTTATTGGGAGAGACCTGCTCTAATTGTGATGACTTTACCACAGCAGAGATTATTGTCCTTGGGGATTTAAACACTTTCTCAAGAAGGACTCTACTATTTTCAAAGCTTGTGATACCTTTTGTAGATTGTTTGATCTTCATCAGATGATTAAGGAACCTACTCGTGTTACACACACCTCCCAAACCATTATTGATCTGGTTTTGGTATCGGATAGGACCAGGATAAGCAAAAGTGGAGTAGTGGAATATACTATCAGTGACCATTCCATGATCTTTGTGACTAGGAAGATACAGAGAAATATATTTAAGTGTCACAATACAGTGAAAATTAGGTCTCTGAAAAACTACAGCAAAGCTGCTCTCATCGAGTGTTTTAATAATGTAGATTGGGCAACTGTACTGAAATGTAATAATATTGATAACGCCTGGATATGTTTTAAATCTATTTTTCTAAATGTAGTGGAGAAACTAGCACCAAGCAAAGTGGTAAGGATCAAGCGTAGAACAGAGCCCTGGGTTACTGATGACATTTTAAAACTGATACATTTAAGAAATCTACGTTTTTCAAAATTTAAGAAATCAAGGGATAATTCAGACTACCAAGAGTTTAAGAAACTAAGAAGTGAAGCGAACAGGGAGATTATGACAGCCAAAAAATCCCACTTTTCTGAAAAGATAGTCGAATACAGGAACAACCCCAGTAAATTGTGGAAATCATTAAAGGATCTAGGCTACAGCAAAAGGCTAAAAACCAAACCTAGCAGCCTTAGTTTGAACCACGAGGGTAAATTGACCTCAGACAAAAAAGAGGTGGCGGAGGGGCTGAACACGTACTTTACATCAGTGGCAAGTAATCTGGTAAAAGATCTCCCACAGCATTCAGGGCGTTTCGGAGAAGCACAGGTTAATGAGTATTACTCACAACTAGAGCTGCAAGAGGACTCATTTTCTTTTAGTAAAGTGACAGAGAGCGCAGTCCTCAAGAGGCTAAATCAACTTAATTCCAGTAAAGTGACAGGATTAGATCAGATGCCTGCTAGGTTTCTTAACGACGCAGCAGAGAGCATCACACCTGCTATTACCCACCTAATCAATCTCTCCATTGAGCATGGGAAGGTACCAGCAGATCTAAAGAGTGCTAGAGTAATCCCACTCTATAAGAAAGGTAATAAGTCAGACAAGGGTAACTATAGACCAATTAGCATTTTAAGTATACTATCAAAAGTCATGGAAAAAATCATTCATGAACAGATCAATACATATTTAGTGAGTAACAATATCCTATTTGAGCATCAGTCAGGCTTTAGACAATCTCATTCCACTGAGACTTGTCTGGTGTATTTGACTGACTGCATCAGAAAGGAGATTGATGCAAAGAAATTCTGTGGAATGATCATGTTGGACCTACAAAAGGCCTTTGATACGGTTGACCATAGTGTCCTTTTATTTAAATTGAAGGCGATTGGGTTTAGTTGGTCAGCGTTGAACTGGTCACCTCATATCTATCAGGCAGGTCTCAGATGGTAGATGTAAACGGGACCTACTCCTCAGCCAAGGCGATCACCTGCGGGGTGCCTCAAGGGAGTGTCCTGGGGCCGCTCTTCTTTCTCATTTACATAAATGATATGAAGAATGCCTGTTCATCAGACCTTTTTCTTTATGCGGATGACTCAGCTATTCTGGTCTCCCATAAGGACTTGGCAGTAGTGGAGAGGACCCTTAGTGAGGAGCTATCAAATGTGCAGACATGGCTGTCAGATAACAAACTATCTCTTCATCTAGGAAAAACAGAGGCCATCCTGTTTGGATCAAAGAAACGGCTTGGTAAAGATATTGAAATGAAGGTAAGAGTAGGTGAGAAGCAAATAACAAACAAGGATTCTGTTGTATATCTAGGCTGCATACTGGACAAACACCTTACAGGAGAGGCCATGGCTAAAAAAGCCCACACTAAAATCTGCCAGAAAACGAAATTCCTAGCTAGACAAGGGAAACTACTGGACCAGGCAACGCTTAAAATGCTAGCGGGCGCATTAGTACAGAGTCACTTTGACTATGCTGCCACCTCCTGGTTCAGTGGCGCTCCACAGGTCCTGAAAAATAAACTTCAGACAGCTCAAAACAAATTAATTAGAGTAGTCCTTAAACTACCTCCACGCACTCACCTAGGGCCAACTTTCTTTAGGCAACTAAACTGGCTTCCGGTCAATAAAAGGGTAATTCACATCAAATTAGGTCTCACACACAAGATAGTTCAAAATACAGGTCCGAAATATCTATCTAATTATTTTAATCGATTCCGTGACAATCATTCATACTCCACTAGAAGGAGCAGTACGGATTTTATTCTGCCAAGATTTAACTCCCTAATGGGCACAAATACATTTTTATATTCTGCAGCACTGGAGTGGAACAAGCTTCCAGTGGCCCTGAAAAGCATCGAAGAGGGGGGAAGTTTTAGACGTGCCACAAAGAAATGGCTAGCCAGTGAAGTATAGAATAGCCATAGGAAGGAGAGGGTAGGAAGTGCTTTTTTTGTATGGGGTTGCTATTATGTTTTATTCTGTTTTTTATTATGATAATCTTTGTTTTATTATGATGCTCTATGTTTTATTATGATGCTCTATGTTTTATTATGATGCTCTATGTTTTTATTATGATGCTCTGTTTTAGTATGTTTTATTATGATGCTCTATGTTTTATGATGTCTGTCCATGTCCAAAATCAGGGACCATGATGGAAATAAGTGCTTGCACTTTCTCATGTTTTTATCCCTTGGATGCTGTCTTTTACTCCACAATAAAAATCAATCAATCAATCTATATGTATAAAAATCGCTAGAGGAAATTTACAGGGTAAACTACAGTTTTGGCAAATATTAATAAAGTATCATCAAAATATAAGTCTAGTAATGTATGAATTAGTAAATATAATATAGTATGTTCTGATGAGTAAAAAGGGGTGGGATTAAATAAGTGTATGCTTAAAGTTCTTCCCACTCCTTTTCAAATATGTAAATGACAACCAAAAAATATATATATTGAGTTTGACTTTTTTGTTTGTTATTTGTTATTTACATTTTTTTATATACATTTATTATTTGAACGGCTTAAGGCTATATCTGTACTTGATGTTTGTTTATTGTGTTGCATATTTGAAATAAACTTCAATCAATCAATCAATCAATCAATCATTGCCTCCTCAGATAAACTCCCTGCAAACACACCTCATAAACCTCACTTCTCCAGCTGTCAGATGCAAATAAAATCACTTTACCGCACCCCTAACCAACCACACTGGAACCAAACACGGGATTGGACAGGCAATGACGAAGCATCCTAATTATGGAACACTCCACATCGTTAAGTCTTAACTAACGAGCTCTGATGCAGCCTCACCTGTCATCCTCGTACTCATTACTGTTACCGTGGTCATCATGTTTCACAGGACATAATTTGCACAGTTTATTAGGGAATGATGAGTAGGTAGGCTTTTTATCTAGTTATCTGTCAGTGCATGTTCGGAGAAGTTGCCATTCATTTGCAGTTATTGAAATCAGGTTTTTAATTAAGTCTGACATGAGCTATGAATAATGACCTGGGCATACTAAACATAAAGACATTGTGTCATGTTGGGTTTGTTTAATATAAATGTATAATGTTTAATATAAATGTCTTTCCTATTTTCAGTCTTGATTGACTATTATACATCGATAGATTGCCAGGCTGTTGTGTGTGTGTCAACAAATATTTGAAATATTAAGGTATATGGGGGGTTGGGGGCGACAGTGGCTCAGAAAGTAGAGCGGCCGTCTGGTAATCGGAAGGTTCCTGGTTCGATTCTCACTCCTCGACACTTAACCCCTAACTGCTCCCGATGACCAGGTTGGCACCTTGCATTGTTGCCTCCGCCTTCGGTGTGTGAATGTGTGAATGAATGGGTGAATGTGAGGCATAAGTTGTAAAGCTATATAAATGGAGTCCATTTAGCATTAACAATGGGTTGATCTCATTACTTCTCTGACTGCGTTTAACCCCTTATGCTGAGGGCACATTTTGCATAAAACGCGTGACGATTGCATACCCAAAGTAATTAGCTATTTATTACTTAAACCAATTATAGCACATGCATGACTCTTTTGAAAGGAAACATTCTGAACTTTCTTCCACAACAGGAGAAGAATCACTCTGAGTGCTAATGTAATAGAGTTAGAGGTTTGAACACACTGAAATAAAAATAAAGGTTACTCACGTTTTGTTTACTTGTTGCCAGATGCCTGTTTTTGAGTTCCAGCTGAGAGGTAGGAGCTGGAAAACATAACGGTGCCATAGCCTGAAGTCTTATCTACAGTACAGGTCCAAGGTTTATAACAATCCCATGGAGAATTTGTGTTTTACAGATGTTTTTGTAATCCTTGTATCGGTAATAATCAACCCGGTCAAAACTAATGTGATTATAATTTGGAGAACTCAACATTCTAATGATGATGTAATGGCTTGGTCATTGAAACCATAGTTAAAACATGTTACAGTTTTGCTGAACACCTGTCCCTTTTATTGACTATTGGCTACATGTTTTGATAAATAAAGGCCGGCCTCAATTATAAACTGGGTCTACATTAGGCTGTATGTGCCAGAACAGTGCTGAACTGGACAGCAAGAGGCAGGCTGTATTGTATGTGCCAGCAGCACTGTATTGTGGCTGAACAGTGCTGAACTGGACAGCAAGAGGCAGGCTGTATTGTATGTGCCAGCAGCACTGTATTGTGCCAGAACAGTGCTGAACTGGACAGCAAGAGGCAGGCTGTATTGTATGTGCCAGCAGCACTGTATTGTGGCTGAACAGTGCTGAACTGGACGCGTGAATATTAAAGGCAACCAACTTGTGTTCGGCTTTTCTCTGATTGGCCGCGCCCCCCCCGCCCCCACACGCAGGCAAGCACAGTCGTCCCACGTCCCAAATGAAATCCAAGGAGCGCAAGCGAGCGGCAGCGCGGGCAACCAACTTGTGTACCATGGGCTGCTGTTCCAACGCACTTGTGTTGGGCTGCTGTTTCACTCGTGTATAAACAAAGCCCATACAGTTATGAAATGCGCTGAACTAGAAAGCGTAACGTTATTATGTTTCGCGTTTTTAACAACCAACTACCAGATTCACTCGTGTATAAACAAAGCCCATACAGTTATGAAATGCGCTGAACTAGAAAGCGTAACGTTATTATGTTTCGCGTTTTTAACAACCAACTACCAGATTCACTTGTGTATAAACAAAGCCCATACAGTTATGAAATGCGCTGAACTAGAAAGCGTAACGTTATTATGTTTCGCGTTCCATTGATTAACGCCATTACCTGCTGTGCTGTAGGAAGCAGAGGTACAGTAAGTTACAGTAGGTGTAGGTTACATGTTTAATCAAAGCCCATACCATTTTTTAGATGAATGATTGTGGATATAATATAGAAAACACATCATTATGATATTGTCAGAGGGAGAGGCATGACTTCGCGACAGCCATATTAGACACTCACTGTACATCAGTGTGGAACTGTAACGTTATATGTTATTTCGCCCGTGGAGGCTGCTGAGCCTGAAGCGCCAGCGGGGCGACGCGGCTCAGGGGTAGAGCGGGGCGTCCAATGATCGAAGGGTTGGTGGTTCGAATCCCGCTCAAGCCCATGCCCATCCCATTGCCGTTGTGTCCTTGGGCAAGACACTTAACCTACTTGCCTCGTATGAATGTGTATGCATGTGAATGAATGTTGGTGGTGGTCGGAGGGGCCGTAGGCGTTGATTATTCGCCACGCTTCCGTGAGTCTGCCTCAAGGCAGCTCTGGCTGCAATTGTAGCTTACCACCACCGGTATGACTGTGTATGAACGAATAATGGACTCTGTGAAGCGCTCTGAGTCAGAGCAACAGTCAGTCAGAGAAGAGCGCTATATAAATCCAATCCATTATTATTATCCCCGGCTTTCGTGCGCCGCCGCCGGCTTGATACAGCTTCAGCAGCAGCAGCGGCGGTGCTCTGTTGTATGAAGCCCTTCAATGACAGCGGCGCGCTCTCATATTTTGCGAATGCATAAACTACATCTTAAATTATGGCTATGTGTCTAATATGGCTGTCGCTTATCAATGACTTTGCGACAGCCATATTAGACACTCACTGTACATCAGTGTGGAACTGTAACGTTATATGTTATTTCGCCCGTGGAGGCTGCTGAGCCTGAAGCGCCAGCGGGGCGACGCGGTGGTTTATCCCCGGCTTTCGTGCGCCGCCGCCGGCTTGATACAGCTTCAGCAGCAGCAGCGGCGGTGCTCTGTTGTAGGAAGCCCTTCAATGACAGCGGCACGCTCTCATATTTTGCGAATGCATAAACTATATCTTAAATTATGGCTATGTGTCTAATATGGCTGTCGCTTATCAATGACTTCGCGACAGCCATATTAGACACTCACTGTACATCAGTGTGGAACTGTAACGTTATATGTTATTTCGCCCGTGGAGGCTGCTGAGCCTGAAGCGACAGCGGGGCGACGCGGTGGTTTATCCCCGGCTTTCGTGCGCCGCCGCCGGCTTGATACAGCTTCAGCAGCAGCAGCGGCGGTGCTCTGTTGTAGGAAGCCCTTCAATGACAGCGGCGCGCTCTCATATTTTGCGAATGCATAAACGATATCTTAAATTATGGCTATGTGTCTAATATGGCTGTCGCTTATCAATGACTTCGCGACAGCCATATTAGACACATCGCCATAATTTAAGATATAGTTTATGCATTCGCAAATATGAGAGCTCGGTCATTGAAGTGGGTGGTGGCAGCATTACTAACAGTAGCGATTTTTATTGTTTTGTCATGACCAAACATAATCCCAACATAGATAGGAGGTGTACTGTATGTCAAATGTCGGTCATGTGGTGGAAGAGTTTTGTACAGTCACACAACAGAACACCGCTGTAGTACAGTCACACAACAGAACACCGCTGGTTCGACCAGCGCTCCTGCCGCGTCTCTCTTGCCGCAAGGGCGTGTGCTAGTGGATTGATTGGCTGTGTGGCCAATCAGTGAAACGCTGAACGAAAAGCTGAACACAAGTTGGTTGCCTTTAATATTCACGCGAACTGGACAGCAAGAGGCAGGCTGTATTGTATGTGCCAGCAGCACTGTATTGCTGACTGAACAGTGCTGCACTGGACAGCAAGAGGCATACTGTACTGTATGCGCCAGCAGCACTGTATTGTGGCTGGGTGCTGTCCAGAGAACTGACAGTGTATCTGAGTATCTGAGAGTGAATATGAAATTCATGATTTGTGATGTTATTCAAATAGTTATACAAGTAATATTCCTTCTGGTTTAAATAAACAATTTGATGGTATTTTCCATATTTGTATATATATTATTTATATAGCACATTTAAAACCAACCGAAGTTGCACCAAAGTGCTTCACAGTACAAATATAAAATGCAGCACAAGTCAATACAATAAAATAAATACACTAAACAAACTGTACCAAGCCAGGCCTGACCAGGTCAAGGTGAGTTTACACAACAGGGGTTAAGGCTCCCAGCGGAGAAGATCTTTCACATGGACTGACTGAGAGGTGACCTTCTAACCTAGAGTTTTGATTGATTGATTAAAAACTTTATTAACAGATTGCAGAATGGGTACAGTACAGTACAGCTCAATACATACAATTGTTAAGGGGATGCAGACCAGAGAAAGATTTTCGTCTTGTTTACATCAGGGTCCCCCATTTTCAATTCATCGTAACATATATGACATACATGACATACAGATAGACAGTACTGCTACATCTATATATTTATGACATACCATATTTGTAAATACAGTACTGTTTGTGATACAAAGAGAGCCCAGAAAAAAAAAAAGTATGTACATTTGCCGTAGAAACTGTACATTGGATTGGGTAGGTGGGGGGGGGGGGGGTGGGACTGTACATTGGAGGTGGTTGGGTGGGTGGGGGGGGGGGGGGGGGGGTTGGGTAGGAGTGGGGGGGGGGGGTTGGGTAGGAGGGGTGGGTGGGGGACACTGTACACTGTACAACTGTACAAACAAAACTGTACATTGGAATATTGACAGGACCATACTTGGTAATTTACTGTACATTGGAGGGGGTTGTGTTAGGACATTTACAGGGGCCAGTTTCGAATTGCAGTCTCCCGTAGGTGTCCCATGGAGCTAGTGTGTGTGTGTGTGTGTGTGTGTGTGTGTGTGTGTGTGTGTGTGTGTGTGTGTGTGTGTGTGTGTGTGTGTGTGTGTGTGTGTGTGTGTGTGTGTGTGTGTGTGTGTGTGTGTGTGTGTGTGTGTGTGTGTGTGTGTGTGTGTGTGTGTGTGTGTGTGTGTGTGCGTGTGTGTGTGTGGGGGGGGGGGGGGGTAAATCAAATCAAATCCAATAATATTTATTTGTAAGGCCCGAAAACACACGTTAATGTCCACATGGGCCGGACACGTCTTCTTTAACACTTTAAGGACCAGCCACGAGTTAACTCGTGTTTCGATTCCACCCGTTGAGGACCAGAGCCACGAGTTAACTTGTGGCAAGTTGTTATTGTTTTATTCCATATTAATAAACGGATCAAGATCCCGGATCGACTCTGCAGATTTACCCGCCAGATTTAAATCGGCGACATGCAATACCGGCCAGATCCTCTTAGGGGCGCCATCGCTCCACTGCAGTATCATTGAGGCCGAATGGGAAAATAATTTTTTTTACTGTCTGGGGCGTTTCATATGAGCCTGGATCCCAGCCGAACATCCTCCATCTTTGATCACGTTACGGAATGCAGATTTCAGCCTGGAATAATGGGATTTATGATCAGCCAATGGACATATCGATCTACCAGATGCCGATGAATAATGACGAAATGCTGCCGGCGATCACATGGGCTGACGGTAGGATACTATTCACCCAAATTACAGCCGGATTGGACATTGTTGTAACACGCAAGCGATCGATCAGTGAATATGGCTACTTGAACGCACACTGTATTGCTAATCAATAATACTGATCGGCATCCCCCGCCACCCCCATTTCATCCATAGATGCTCTGTAATATTCCGGATGCTAAGCAGTTTGTTTTATTTCATTTGTATATATACAACAGAAATGGCGTTTGATATAACGTGACTAGCCTTTAGCCTCATATCTAGCTTCCCAGAAAAAAGACGAGACGAAAACTGCGATAAAGCTTATATTCACGACGCTATAAAATGACAACCAACCGATGGATTTTTATTTTCTTTAAGCCATTATGAAGGCACGGTTTATGCACTCAAGTGACAATGAGAATGGACAGATAGCAATACTATAAAGTATATATATAGCTGTTAGAAAGTACATCGGTTTGTTGACAAACCCTGGTCGTCCAGAACCATATTACACTGCAAACCGTGGTCGCCATTGTGTTAAACAAGTCAAGAAGAAACATCACAATAAGTCAAGAACAAAACAAAAACACCATAAAGTCCAAATATTTTCAAATAAATGCAACACTCCCAGACGTACCCCACGCGGAGGTAAAGAAGAACTCACTAAAACCTAGCAATAGGAAAAAATGCACCACAGGCAATGTGGAGGAGAAAAAGGGGGGGGGGGTTGGTGGAGAGATAGGTAAAGGAAGGGGAAAGACAGATAGCTAGAGAGGGAGAAGGATGGAGAGAATGAGAGAGCGAGTTGGAAGAGTAGTAGAAAGAAGCATAGAGAGAAAGAGAAAAAGGGAGCCAGGCAGAGGGAGGGAGGGAGGGAGGGATGGATGGATTCTGTAAGTCAGAGAGTGAGAGGAGACAGAGAGAGATAACAGGAGCCAGGCAGAGGGAGGGAGGGAGGGAGGGAGGGATGGATGGATTCTGTAAGTCAGAGAGTGAGAGGAGACAGAGAGAGAGAACAGGAGCCAGGCAGAGGGAGGGAGGGAGGGAGGGATGGATGGATTCTGTAAGTCAGAGAGTGAGAGGAGACAGAGAGAGAGAACAGGAGCCAGGCAGAGGGAGGGAGGGAGGGAGGGATGGATGGGGGACGGGTCAAGAGAGCTAGAGGAGATGGAGAGGAAGGTCGCTGCCGCAGTCAACCTCTGCAGAAATCAATAACTCACACTGAGGTGGAGAAGGTGGGGTGGTGAGAATATAGAGAACTGAGAGAGAGAGAGAGATAGAGAGAGAGAGAGAGAGATAGAGAGAGAGAGAAGAGAACAAAAGGGACAGATAAAGAGAGAGTACAGACAGATACAAAACAGAAAGAGAAAGAGAGAGAGGGTGTGGATGTATGAGAGAGAGGGGGGGAGGTTGCGCGGTCTTTGTTTGTACAGCATGTAGCCCAGTAAGAGAGAGAGAGAGAGAGAGAGAGAGAGAGAGAGAGAGAGAGAGAGTAGAGAGAGAGAGAGAGAGAGAGAGAGAGAGAGAGGGGGTAGAGAGGTCATCCTCTGCTCTCCAGGCAAGCCAGTGAAGTATCTGTATCGCTGTGAAAAGCAGAGTGCACCTCTTACCAAAGTCCAGTATGGTACAGCGCTGTAGAGATGACTGACAGGAACAGACCAAACCCTGCAGTTCACCCCAAAACACAATGTGTCCTGCACACAGCCTCAATACGCAGCATTCAGCATTCAGCATTGTGTGTGTGTGTGTGTGTGTGTGTGTGTGTGTGTGTGTGTGTGTGTGTGTGTGTGTGTGTGTGTGTGTGTGTGTGTGTGTGTGTTGTGTGTGTGTGTGTGTGTGTGTGTTGTGTGTGTGTGTGTGTGTGTGTGGTGTGTGTGTGTGTGTGCTGTGGTGTGTGTGTGTGTGTGTAAGTGTGTAGTGTGTGTGTGTGTGTGTGTGTGTGTGTGTGTGTGTGTGTGTGTGTGTGTGTGTTTGGGCTGTTTCAGTTTTGATATTGCATTGTTTCCCTGGCATAAAGCACAATTCACAAGTTGGATCTTACGGAGCCATGAAGACACATGACGCCAGCATACCATTTTAATGAAATGTATTGAATATATGGAGGGACTCGAGGGATTCAGGCTATGTTTATCTGCAGTGACCACATTATTCAATTGAATTGATTAAATTGAATTGAATATAACTTTATTGTCCACCAAGGTGGAAAATTGTCTTCGGCACCAAAACAGGAAAATCAACACAAGAAGCCAGAAGACAACTAGCCCGACATAAAACACTAACAGGCAGAGACAGGGTTACACATTAGAGACACATAAACACTAACAGACATAGACAGGGGTTACACATTAGAGACACATAAAACACAAACAGGCATAGACAGGGTTACACATTGTAACATATACAAAACAGTTCATGTCTGTGGCTTCCGTCTTGTTGGTCACTTTGCAGAATTAAGGATGCTAATGGCACTTGAAATGAAGGACTTCTTGAATATATTCCTGGTTGCCAGGGGGGACTCTATAGCGCCTCCCAGAGCTCAAGAGCTCAAACTGGCTCAAGTCAGAATCCTTTCGGTGGTAGTTTAATTACAGTATCACAAGTACTAAAGCCTAGAAATAATTATTAATTATCAGACACACATAAAAAATAAATCCCCCATATGCCATTGCTTTATGGACTGCCCCCTCCCTCTGAAGTGACGAGCAACTGAAAGGTCTTGCTCCTCCAGAAGCTCTTGAAGTGAAGTGAAGTGTTCCTTTATTTATCTCCTTGAGGACATTTAAGTGACATAGCAGCTTGGGTACAGGTAGGATAGGTACATAAGTAATAGAACATAGTAATAAGTAATAATGGCAATAGTGATAACAGTAGTAGTAGTAGTAGTAGTAGTAGTAGTAGTAGTAGTAGTAGTAGTAGTAGTAGTAGTAGTAGTAGTAGTAGTAGTAGTAGTAGTAGTAGTAGTAGTAGTAGTAGTAGTAGTAGTAGTAGTAGTAACAGTAGTAACTGTAGTGGGTGACAGTTGTAATAGTGATGATGGTATACATGTCAATTATTGACATGTTTGTTGTTAACATGTTTGTTGTTAACACCATGCTAAAACTAAGCAAATGAACAAAGGGAAGATGATTCACAATGTTTTTTGTAGATACAGTACTGAATTTTGAAATATGAATATAATATATATATTATATATCTCTCCATCTCTATCCTCTTACCTCCTGGATTGGAAAGCAGTCAGAACGCTGGCAGCTGCTTCCAGTGTGAAAGCGTCCTGTAGTTGTTTGTTCCTGTGACTTGATGAATCCTTTGACGTTGACGTGGTTTACTGCCTTCTCTGCCTTGTGACAAGAAAGTGACTGGCACGGCTGGTAAACTCAGGGATGTCAGCATGAGTAAGAGAAGAGAGCGTGGGGGGGGGGATTACTTCATGATTGACAGTTGAAAGACGTTAGAAAGACCTTTGTTGTTATATGCCCTGTCACAGAGAGAAACTCGACTTTTGAAGTGTTATTTATGACTTACAGTAAGTGTATCTCTATGTGTGTGTGCGTGTGTGTGTATGTATGCGTGTGTGCCCTATATAAGCTAGCCACAGACTACAGTATGTGTCTCTGCATTGATCCTCCATATGTCAGTATGTGATTGTCTTCTCTCTCTGCTCATCATATTTTGTTCATTCTGTATCTCTTCCTCTTTCCATCACTATCTTTGTGTTCTCCCTCTCTCTTTGTGTTCTCTCTCTTTCTCTCCCTCTCTCTCTCTTTCTCAGTATATCTCTATATATCTCTTCATCTCATTGTCCCTCTCTCTTTCCCTGCCTCTCTTTTTTTCTCTCTCTGTTGTGTATCTCCCTTTTCTCTTTCTCTCTCCTCTCTCTCTATCTCTCTCTCTCTCTCTCTCTCTCTCTCTCTCTCTCTCTCTCTTCCTTCCCATGCCTCTCTCTGTGTAATCTCTCTCTTTCCCTGCCTCTCTCTCTCCCTTTTCATGCTGCTCTCTCTGTTGTGTCTCTGTCTCTCTCTATCTATTTCCCTGCCTCTCTCTATCTGTGTTGTGTCTCTGTCTGTCTGTCTGTCTGTCTGTCTGTCTGTCTGTCTGTCTGTCTGTCTGGTCTGTCTGTCTGTCTGTCTGTCTGTCTGTCTGTCTGTCTGTCTGTCTGTCTGTCTGTCTGTCTGTCTGTCTGTCTGTCTGTCTGTCTGTCTGTCTGTCTGTCTGTCTGTCTGTCTGTCTGTTTGTCTGTATGTCTGTCTGTATGTCTGTCTGTCTGTCT
>NC_140176.1:38439746-38497615 GCF_963971535.1 Notolepis coatsorum | reverse complement strand
AGACAGAGAGGAGACAGAGAGGAGGCAGAGAGGAGACAGAGAGGAGACAGAGAGGAGGCAGAGAGGAGGCAGAGAGGAGACAGAGAGGAAGCAGAGAGGAGACAGAGAGGAGACAGAGAGGAAGCAGAGAGGAGACAGAGAGGAGACAGAGAGGAGACAGAGAGGAGGCAGAGAGGAGACAGAGAGGAGACAGAGAGGAGGCAGAGAGGAGACAGAGAGGAAGCAGAGAGGAGACAGAGAGGAGACAGAGAGGAGGCAGAGAGGAGGCAGAGAGGAGACAGAGAGGAAGCAGAGAGGAGACAGAGAGGAGACAGAGAGGAGACAGAGAGGAGACAGAGAGGAGACAGAGAGGAAGCAGAGAGGAGACAGAGAGGAGACAGAGAGGAGACAGAGAGGAGACAGAGAGGAAGCAGAGAGGAGACAGAGAGGAGGCAGAGAGGAGGCAGAGAGGAGACAGAGCGGAGACAGAGAGGAGGCAGAGAGGAGACAGAGAGGAGGCAGAGAGGAGGCAGAGAGGAGGCAGAGAGGAGACAGAGCGGAGACAGAGAGGAGGCAGAGAGGAGACAGAGAGGAGGCAGAGAGGAGGCAGAGAGGAGACAGAGAGGAGACAGAGAGGAGACAGGGAGGAGACAGAGAGGGGACAGAGAGGAGACAGAGAGGAGACAGAGAGGAGGCAGAGAGGAGACAGAGAGGAGGCAGAGAGGAGACAGAGAGGAGACAGAGAGGGGACAGAGAGGAGGCAGAGAGGAGGCAGAGAGGAGACAGAGAGGAGACAGAGAGGAGGCAGAGAGGAGACAGAGAGGAGGCAGAGAGGAGGCAGAGAGGAGGCAGAGAGGGGACAGAGAGGAGACAGAGAGGAGACAGTGAGGAGACAGAGAGGGGACAGAAAGGAGACAGAGAGGAGACAGAGAGGAGACAGAGAGGAGACAGAGAGGGGACAGAGAGGGGACAGAGAGGAGGCAGAGAGGAGGCAGAGAGGAGGCAGAGAGGAGACAGAGAGGAGAAAGAGAGGAGGCAGAGAGGAGACAGAGAGGAGGCAGAGAGGAGGCAGAGAGGAGGCAGAGAGGGGACAGAGAGGAGACAGAGAGGAGACAGTGAGGAGACAGAGAGGAGACAGAGAGGAGGCAGAGAGGAGGCAGAGAGGAGGCAGAGAGGAGACAGAGAGGAGGCAGAGAGGAGACAGAGAGGAGGCAGAGAGGAGACAGAGAGGAGGCAGAGAGGAGACAGAGAGGAGGCAGAGAGGAGACAGAGAGGAGGCAGAGAGGAGGCAGAGAGGAGGCAGAGAGGAGGAAGAGAGGAGGCGGCAGACAGTCACAAAAACAACAGAAACAAACAAGGCAACAAAGAAAGGGGAAAGCAACGGGTGCCTGACAAAGTCGTATCGATCGCTGACTCCATCTGTGCCAGAGAGGAGCGAGAGATGGAGTGAGAGGACGAGAGGGAGTGAGCGAGTGCCTCCATTTATTCCTGTGTGTGTGTGTGTGTGTGTGTGTGTGTGTGTGTGTGTGTGTGTGTGTGTGTGTGTGTGTGTGTGTGTGTGTGTGTGTGTGTGTGTGTGTGTGTGTGTGTGTGTGTGTGTGTGTGTGTGTGTGTGTGTGTGTGTGTGTGTGTTTGTGTGTGTGTGTGTGTGTGTGTGTGTGTGTGCACACCCATCCAGTTTCCCCAACAGAGAAGCAGAAGAGGGAGAGAGACAGGAGAGTACATGGAAATAATTACTGCCATTTTGGATATAATGTCTCCAGTTACCTGGTGGACTGTCACTCTCTGAAAGCCAATATCCCTGGCAGACAGGTATATAACTTTTTTTGTAGATACAGTACTGCATTTTGCAATCCGAACACATGCAATTTTAAATATTAATATAGAATATAGAATAGCAGGCCTATAAATTACCTTATTATGGCCAAGACACATATCTATGGATCGGGCCAAATATCCTCTTTCCAATGGCAGAGTTCAATCTGGATTTTGTACCACTAGGCTTCCCTGACAGGGCAGCAAAAACCATCAATGAAATCTACTGTAATGTAAATAGCTCCGCCATTTTTTATCTGATTGAGCCGCAGTTTTTCACGTTCACAGAAAGGTAAAGAATTGAACTAGGTTCTATTTTATGGCAATAACGTTCAGGTTTGTTCGACCCGTGAGATATGATCACCAAAATAACGATGGAAAATTATTTCTTGTCAGGCGGCTCAAAGTGACAGGGGCTGGCATGAGCTGGGTAGTGTTGTTTTTCAAAATTCAAAAGCCCATCGAAAGCCCTAGGTCTTTTCTTTCAAAAGATTACAATCACTTTTGGCTGTGCCACTTCCTCGCATCAATATGCGCCGGTTTCCGACTCAATGCGCTGAGATTTCTATAAACTCATATTTCACTAATAACACTTATTATTGGTAAACAAACGTAGTGCTGAAAATATACACTTTGACTGCTGTTTTGACAGGGTTAGGGTCTTTACTCTTGGCTACATTTGAAAAAGAAACGCAACATTCATTAATACGTTCTGTATTGATCGATTTATGGCGTGATATGAATCTCTGCCCTTTACCGGGCCTGTCGGGCTTAAGGGGAGAAGCTAGCCAAGTCCAGGGCCATTGGCACCTCTCTGGCAATTCGGCTTCAATTGGCTGCCGTTAATAAAAGATATCATCTCCTCCAGACAGGGGGATATGAGCGACTGAGCATGTCGACTGCCATTTTGGATCCATTGACCTTTAGTTTGCGATCTAACTGACAGGGGGTACAATATCCGACATGAGCAGTGTGGCTGCCATTTCGGCTCCGCCTGCCTTCAGTGTCACTTTGGCTAAGTGAAAGGCTGTGATCTCTCTGACAATGATATGACTGTTACGGACGCCATTTTGGATATAATTGCCCTCCTAAGGCATTGATGGTGATGAGACTGAGATGAAGCTGTCAGGCCGGGACATGGTTTTTCTGGTTGCTGTTAAGAGACCTGTCTCTGTCTATATCCATTCCTCCATCTGTCTGTCTCTTTCTCTCTTTCTCTCTTTCTCTCTTTCTCTACCTCTCCTCTCTGTTTTTGATCATATATTTTCTCTTCTTTAATTAGCCCTTGACAGATCTCTTCTTTGTTCCTCTCTCTCTTCATCTCTTTCACTCTCACTCCATCTATCTCCCTGCTCTCTCGCTTTGTCTCTCTGTCTCTCTATACCCCCCACATTTCATTCAGTCTTTGCTGGGGGAGGAAGAGTAGAACAAGAAGAATCCGTAACATACATGATCCAGGGATGTAAAGTACTTGAGTAATTTTGCTTTGTTACAATACTTAAGTACTGTTTTTGGGGATTTGTACTTTACTTGTGTATTATTAGGTTTGTATACTTGTACTTTTACTCAATTACATTTCATAGAAAAAAAACATACTTTTCACTCCTTACATTTCAAATGCAGACCTACAAAGTACAAAGTACAAATCTAGCAGGTCCAACTATTTTAATCAGTATATTTGTTTCTCTGGCCGAACAAACTAACTAACTAACTAATGTTATTAACTTATTAATCCTGCTCACTTTATTTAAAGAGGACATGCATTGCTATTCCTAGCACTATTTGGGCAACTTTACACACTTCCTGTCAGTCTATGGAACACCTCTGTAATGTTTTATTAAAAAAAATGCATTGTTTTATATTTCTAATCAAGTACTCAAAAGCCACATTTTTCTCACTTTGGTTTTCAGGCTGTTGGCCTGGCTCCGCCCATAAGCACTTTGAGTGGCAGAGAGAGAGAGAGAGAGAGAGAGAGAGAGAGAGAGAGAGAGAGAGAGAGAGAGAGAGAGAGAGAGAGAGAGGGAGAGAGAGAGAGACAGACACACGGAGCACTAAACAGAGCTGCGTGTGTGAGATAACCAAGTCCCCTTCTCTCTCTGTGCTCCGTGTCTCTCTCTCTCTCTCTCTCTCTCTCTCTCTAAACAGACAAACAAACGCTGCTCTCTCTATCTCTCTCTCCCTCGCAGAGTGCAGTCGAGGTGTCGGGTAACACTATCTGCCTTGCTGTTTGAGGACGTTTTCCACTCGCTCTGCTATCGCTGTGTGGGCTGCCTAGGTTGTGGGGGGGCATTGGCTCCAACCACAGAGCCAATCGGATCACTATCCACTCCATCCTCGCATCGTGACGTCACGTTGCGAGTCAAATCAGGATGACCTAATTAAATCGAGCAGGAAATGGTCGGACCTGAATGAGAGCAATCCGCCAATATGGTATTTAGAGACACAGATGATACTAACTACTATTACTATAATACAATGCTAGACCCTGAAAAAAGCCATTTATAATGCATGTCACCTTTAAAAACAGCCAATCAAATCCCCATCAATGTCAAATTAACCCGCCCATATCCATGATGATTGGTCCTTTTGTGAGTGTATGCTTGGTTTCATTCCAACCTTGCCTAAACACCAGCTGATGATTACACTAATTGGCTCACCTCGTCAACTAACTCACCTGGTGCAATGTGTAGTTAAAATGAAAACTTGGCCAATGATGGAATGAGTTTGAGACCCCTGGTCTATCCCTTGCAATAAAAAAAGTTTTTACTTTTACTTTTTAGTACTTAAGTACATTTAAAAGTAAAAACCTTTTTACTTTTACTCAAGTGTGTTTTTAGCCAGATACTCTGATTTTTACTTGAGTACGATTTTGAGACGGTACCCATACTTTGACTTAAGTATAATTTCTGGGAACTTTTTACACCCCTGTGTACATCCTAGTCTCCTAGGAGGAAAATGGTGTGATGTTTGTGTGTGTGAGCATAACTGATAGATAAAGATATCTCTCTTTCTACCTCCCCTCTCTCTCTTTCTGACTCTCTCTTTCTACCTCCCTCCTCTCTCCCTCTCTCTCTCTGACTATCTCTCTTTCTACCTCCCTCCTCTCTCCCTCCTATGTGGCAATTATGCCACATCAATGTGGAACGCCCTACCCAAAGCTGTAAAGGAATGTGAATCCCTACCCACATTCAAAACCGCTCTTAAAAAGCTACGGGAGGCTGCAATTCGAAACTGGCCACCGTAAATGTCCAAACCCCCCACCCCCACCCCCTCCTAATTGACAGTCTCCTCCTTACCGCATGTATTCTCTCCCCACCGTATGTATATTTCTCTCCCACCCACCCACCCCCTCCTAATGTACAGTCCCCTCCCCATCATATGTATAATATAATACTCTGTCAGGATCTATGGGTAACAGTACTGTATATTTGCATATCGTATATGTCACAAATGTAACAGTACTAAATACCTGTATGTCATGTATGTCCCTATGCCATAAATGTCATGTATGTTGTGTATGTCATAAATGTCACTATGAATTGAAAATGGGGGACCCTGATGTAAACAAGACAAACATCTTTCTCTGGTCTGCATCCCCTTAACAATTGTGTGTATTGAGCCGTACAGTATTGTACCCATTCTGCAATCTGTTAAATACAGTTTTCATTCATTCATTCATTCATTAATTCACTCTATCTCTCTCTCTCTCGCTCTGACTATTTCTTTCTACCTCCCTCCCTCCTCTCTCTGACTATATTTCTTTCGACCTCCCTCCTCTCTCTGACTATATCCCACTCGTTCTACCTCCCTCCTCTCTCTCTCTGACTCTCTTTATTTCTACCTCCCTCCTCTCTCTCTGACTCTATCTCTCTCTCTCTCTTTCTACCTCCCTCCTCTCTCTCTGACTCTCTTTCTACCTCCCCCCCTCTCTCTCTCTCTCTCTCTCTCTCTCTCTCTGACTCTCTCTCTCTCTGACTGTCTCTCTTTCTACCCCTCTCTCTCTCTCTCTCTCTCTCTCTCTCTCTCTGAGTCTCTCTTTCTACCTCCCCCCTCTCTCTCTCTCTCTCTGACTCTCTCTCTCTGACTGTCTCTCTTTCTATCTCTCTCTCTCTCTCTCTCTCTCTCTCTGAGTCTCTCTTTCTACATCCCCCCTCTCTCTCTGACTATCTATCTCTCTTTCTTTCTACCTCCCTCCTCTCTCTCTCTCTGACTCTCTTTCTACCTCCCTCCTCTCTCTCTCTCTGACTCTCTCTTTCTACCTCCCTCTTCTCTCTCTCTCTCTCTTATTGGCACAAACGTTTCAAGAACAATTAGTGAATAACACAATAACAGTACAATATAAAATACAATAACAATAATATCTCTCTCCCTCTGTTTTCCTCTTTCTTTCACTCTCTCTCTCCCTCCCTCCGTTTGTGAAGGATTGTCAAGTCAAGTCAAGAGTTTTATTTGTCACGGCATACAAGTATACAATGAAATGCGGGTGGTCTTGCCCGCAACGATGTGCAATACAGTGGTACAACATATAATAGAATCCAATAAAACAACATTGTGCAATAAACAGGTAACAGGTAACATGGTGTGATATCTCGGTATCTGTACATAGTTATTTACAGAGCATATAGGACATGCTAGGTAGCTTTGGTAGTGCAATACACTGTTACTGTTGTTATACTAATTTAAAGTGGCCTTTCCTTTTGGCCATAAGTGGGTGTGTGCGGCATGAGTGTGTGCCCGCTCATGTTAAAGTGTTAAAGTGGCTGCTAGTGTGTGAGCGTGCGCAGCGTACGTGCGTGTCGTGTGTGTGCTCATGTGTGCTTGTGTGTGGATAGTTCAGTGTTCTGAGGCACTCAATGTTCATTGTTCAAGGCTCTGATGGCCTGGGGGAAGAAGCTGAGCCTAAGCCTCTCTGTCCTAGTAGCTGGGGTTCGCAGGCGTCTGCCTGACCTCAGCAGCTGGAACAGGCTGTTATTGGGGTGGTGGGGGTCTTTCATTATTCTGCAGGCTCTGGATTTGCACCTCTTGTTGTATAGAACCTGCAGGGGAGGTAGTCCAATACCCGTGGTACGCTCGGCTGAGTACACCACTCTCTGTAGGGCCTTCTTGTCCTGTGCCGTGCTGTTTCCATACCAGGCAGTGATGTTTCCGATTGAAATGCATCACTGAAATGATTTGGTTCTGAAAGAGAGAAAGAGAGAGAGTGATAGTGTGAAAGAGACAGCATGGATGGATGAATGGATGGATGGATGGATGGATGGATGGATGGATGGATGGATGGATGGATGGATGGATGGATGGATGGATGGATGGATGGATGGATGGATGGATGGATGGATGGATGGATGGATGGATGGATGGATGGATGGATGGATGGATGGATGGATGGATGGATGGATGAAGGTCACATGACAGAAACAACTGATCTCTGGCATTTATATCTGTCTATAGTCAGCCTCTTTTTATTAACATCTGTCTGTTTTTATATGCAAAGCACCTATATGACTGGCAATGCCACTAACTGACTCGCTCACTCGTTCATTGATTCATTCTGTCATTCAATCACACTTAGCAACTCTGCCCCTAGTGGCTGCTCACAGGCACTTGTCTTGGCACTCTGTGAGATAAGATAAGATATTCCTTTATTGATCCCGTTCACCAGCTGATGATTACACTAATTGGCTCACCTCGTCAACTAACTCACCTGGTGCAATGTGTAGTTAAAATGAAAACTTGGCCAATGATGGAATGAGTTTGAGACCCCTGGTCTATCCCTTGCAATAAAAAAAGTTTTTACTTTTACTTTTTAGTACTTAAGTACATTTAAAAGTAGAAACCTTTTTACTTTTACTCAAGTGTGTTTTTAGCCAGATACTCTGATTTTTACTTGAGTACGATTGAGACGGTACCCATACTTTCACTTAAGTATAATTTCTGGGAACTTTTTACACCCCTGTGTACATCCTAGTCTCCTAGGAGGAAAATGGTGTGATGTTTGTGTGTGTGAGCATAACTGATAGATAAAGCTATCTCTCTTTCTACCTCCCCTCTCTCTCTTTCTGACTCTCTCTTTCTACCTCCCTCCTCTCTCCCTCTGACTATCTCTCTTTCTACCTCCCTCCTCTCTCCCTCCTATGTGGCAACATCTTGGCACTCTGTAAGATAAGATAAGATATTCCTTTATTGATCCCGTTGTGGAAATTCAAGCATCAAATCAGCATGGGGAGGGGGAGGGGAGGTACAGGTATGGGGAGGGTAATAGTAGAAAGACATAGATATAGGCAATAAAATTACATCTGAAAAATAAACAGTGTAAACAAAGATGCAGATGAGGGTATATCTCTCTCTATCTGTCTTTATATATCTGTATTTCTCTCTCTGTCTATCTCTCTCTGTCTGTATGTGTCTCTCTCTCTCTCTGTCTATCTATATCTCAAAGAAAACAACATCATGGAGGAATTTCAATCAGGCTTCAGAACGCACCATAGCACTGAAACTGCTCTTACAAAAATAATTAGTGACCTCAGAATAAACTCTGATGCAAACAAAGTCTCAATTCTCATCCTATTAGATCTAAGCGCAGCGTTTGACACGATCGACCATGATTATCCTAATAAATCGTCTAGTAAAGTTAGAGAAATATCAAAGCGAGAAAATATTACGTCAGGCTTGGAGATCATTCTTCTGAGAAACATGACACCTACTTCGGAGTTCCACAGGGGAGCTGCCTTGGCCCATTATTATTCTCACTATATATGCTGCCACTCGGAGACATCATTAGAAAGCACAATGTATGTTCCCATAGTTACGCAGATGACACACAATTGTACATCTCCACTGAACCAAATGATCACACAGCTTATAAACTCCATTTCCGCCTGTCTCTTAGCAATAAACAAATGGATGACGAACAACTTCCTAAAATTAAATGAGGGAAAAACTCAAATCCTACTAGTCGGTCCTATAACAAAAATAAATGTTACAGAGAAATATGGGGCAACTTACTCCTTGGATCAAACCCGAAGTTACAAGTCTTGGTGTTATAATAGACTCAGACCTAAGCTTTAAATCACACATCAACAAGGTGACAAAAACATAATTTTTCCACCTTAGAAACATACGGTACAGCCGTTTATAAATCAAAAAGACGCTGAAAAACTGACCCATGCCTTTATCTCAAGCCGACTTGGCTACTGTAATGCACTCCTCACTGGCCTCCCAAAAAAAACACAGAACGACTCCAACTCATTCAAAACTAAAAAAGTAGCTATGCTACTAACTAGAACCAAGAGGAGAGACCACCTCAGTCCTGTATTAGCTAACCTACACTGGCTTCCGGTAACATTTAGAATTGATTTCAAGGTCCTCCTCCTTATATACAAAGCACTACAGTAAATGGAACAGGACCAAGCTACATTGCAAATTCTCCAGTCAACTATGTGCCTCCTAGAACATTGCGATCATCTACTACTGGTCAATACACTTGGGTTCTTAGCAGAGATAGTATTTTTTTCTATGGCCAGATTCGGAAATGTCTCTTGACATCACCAAATCTAAGAGATCTGGAGATTGAAATAGTGGAGCTGCAGGCTTCTGCAGAGTCCACGGGAAATCGAGGTTGTAATGAAGACCTCAAATTCAAAAAAGCCATACTGGCAGACTTGTTAGACACTAGAACACAGGGGGCGTTTCAGAATGTTGTGCTGATAGTTTCAACATCAATGTTTTTTTTCAGTGTGGCCTTTGACTCCTTCTGCAGTGGGCTGCCCATTGTTTCAAAGGAGAGCAATACGGAGTTGGAGGGCCCTTTGACTGCAGAGGAGGTGGACGTGGCACTGCAGAGCATGCAGGGGGGGGGGGGGGGGGGCTGGCGCCTGGGATCGATAAGCTCTCGCCAGAATTCTACAAAGCTTTCTGGAATGAACTGAAGGAGGATGTGTTGGATGTCTTCAAAGTTGCAGGAGAGTAGTTCTGGCTCTATTTCCAAAGAAAGGTGATCTCCACTAGGCCCAGTTGTTCAAAAGTAATCCGATCAGAGTTCGGATAACAGATTTGATCAAATCTTGAAAATGGGTTGTTCAAAAGAAAAAAAAGGATTCTGAAATCGGATTGGATTACGTAATTACTTAATTTGTTCATCCGCTACAGTGATCAAATATATAAAGTAGACATTATGCTACGTATTCAGCCTTTCAGTACAGCAAATTCAAAAGATTTTGGCCTCATAAAATAATCCCCCAAACAGCTGTCAGTATTGAACACAAATAATATATAAATTATAAACTGTCACTTATCACTGTATATTAATCACACTGACATGGTCATCAGTCATTTGACTTTGACTTATGTTCAATTAAGGCAATCATAACCAAGGCCTATAAATGATGAACTATGTTCACTACACCAAAGCGATGGAACCATGGACTCAAAATGCCCTAATTTCACTGTTGCCGAAACCTGCGCTACTAGAGGGTGTTAGGTGCCATTTTGACTCAATAGTAGGGAGCTTTAGTTCTGCTAAGGGTGGAGAACTTACCAACAAAAAGAAGAATGATATTTTGGTAGAAATCACCTAGAATGTGAATGCCATGATTGCCATGGGGTCTGGTCAGAAGAGGACCACAGAGCAAGTGAAAGCTAGATGGAAGAATCTTAGGGCCAGGGCAACAAAGGACCACGCTGAAGCCAAAAACACCCAAACAGGCAACAAGCCCTTTAAGAGGGGTGATTACACATGTGTGGTACTTGACATTATTGGAGGTGAGAAGTCACAAACTCTGCATGGGATTCAAGGTGTTGTAGGGGATGGTGAGCCTGCGATTGGAGAGGAAAGTGAGCCAGTTCCTCCTGATCCAGAGGACACATTTATTTTGGATCTCAGCCCCATCATTGAGGAAGAAGGTGGATCCTCACTGGTAGAGCCAGTAGTTGCCAGAGGAGCTCAGAAAAGAGGCTTGAAGTGTCCTTTGGAAAACGGAGATGGTGATTATAAGGCACTTCTGCAAAGAGAGACTGAAAGGGCGGAAGTACAGACTCGTCTGGCAGAGGAACAACTGACTCTTACCTGACTACAGCAAAGCAAGGCTAGACTTGAGATCCGCCTCCTAAAAGCCAAGATTGCTGGGCTCTCCACAGCAGATGATGAAGAACTCTGAAGTTATTTATTTTTGGTAAGTATTGGACATTTTGCCTTTTTATTCAATTCAATACATCTTTATTTGAAACTTGTTCTAAATATCCACAATGTACAGTATTTGTGAGTAATGTATATTTTTATTTATTTGTTGTAGATGAGCGGACTGCCGGTTTCCAAAAATAGAATATTTTTTTTGTTTTATTGTGTTGTTTTCTGTTAAAATAAAAAAAATAAAACACTTGAAGTGACCCCACGCTGGCTATTCTACCTGTCTACATAGCTAGTAGCCTACATTGTGATAGCCTATCCCATTTCGAGCACTGGTTATCCGGATTTGGTAATCCTGAAAAGTTTGTATCCGGATCAGAGTAATCCAATCCGATGTTGCTTTGAAAAAACGGCACAAAAATAAACTGGATTACGTGATCCTGGATAGCAAAACATAGGATTTCCAAATCCGGATCAGTTTTATCCAGATTAAACCTTTTGAACAACTGGGCCTTGAGATTAAGAACTGTAGGCCTGTCTCTTTGCTATGTAGGGGATATAACATGGAGCCAGCGTGGGGTCACTTCAAGTGTTTTATTTTTTTTATTTTAACAGAAAACAACACAATAAAACAAAACAAATATTCTATTTTTGGAAACCGGCAGTCCACTCATCTACAACAAATAAATAAAAATATACATTACTCACAAATACTGTACATTGTGGATATTTAGAACAAGTTTCAAATAAAGATGTATTGAATTGAATAAAAAGGCAAAATGTCCAATACTTACCAAAAATAAATAACTTCAGAGTTCTTCATCATCTGCTGTGGAGAGCCCAGCAATCTTGGCTTTGCAAGGGAAAGGCAAAAACAAATCTACAAACAAACGCTGACCAAAAATGAACTGTAAACACGAAAAACAAAGATGGTAACACAAACTGAAAACTAGACTTACTGACATAGGGAGACAAGGAACGAATGACAGAGCAAGGACGAGGGTAACAGCAAGGACAGGATAATCAGGAAACATGAAACATCAACACGAACCGAAACGATGAACCGACACAGGGAAGCTGGCAGACAAGACCGATATACACAGACTAATTGACACATGAGGGTGATTGGGAATGAGATGCACCTGGGAAGGGAAACAAACTGAACACACTGGGGCAAAAGACTAAAGACAGCAAATAGGCCAAAACACACTGGGGAACACTAAAGGACAGAATAAACCTCTAACAAAAGCACGGGAGCACACAGGGTAACATACACAGTGGAAGGGTTAACACTAAGGGGAGAACACACATAAAAACAGATACTTTAACAATAAACAAATGGAGGAGGAGCAATGGCAACAAAAGTCTAGCAGGGAGAGGTACAGGATCACAGATGGAAGGAGCATGGGAAAGTCTGTGCAAAGGTGGGGGCAAGTGAGGAGCAGGAAAAAGTCTGTGCAAAGGTGGGGGCTGTTCATTAGTCTTTGGATGGACAGGAGGGGAGGGAGGAGTAAGAGAGGGAGTCTGGCCAGGGAATGGTGAACCGTTACAGTACTTGTGGAGTGATCTTTTTTGTATGCATGCATGAAATTCAGAGTTGAGTTTGTTAGTAGAAAAAAAAGATGAAACCTGATCAAACATAATTCTTTCCATGAGTTTGCTGAGCACTGGAAGAATACTGATAGGACGGCTATTAGCATCTGAAAACATGTCCTTCTTGTTTTTGGGTAGTGGAATAACTTTTGCAGCTTTCCATGCCAATGGACATACACCTTTCACTTCAGTAAACTTAGATAAAAAATATGACATATGGCCGTAGTGCAATAGAGCCAGAAATCATACCCAAGAGTTTCCCATCTAGGTTATCTAATCCTGATGGTTTTTCTCCATTTACACTACTAAGAAGTGCTTCTTCTTTATTCACCTGCACAGTCTTTTTGAGAGTCTCAGACTTATCTTTAGCTCTTGAATGCAGGGAGAGCATAATGAAGAGTGGGTCACAATATCATTGATGACATATGTGATGATGTTGATGTGCAGTGCCAGTGCTGCAAACTGTATACACAGGCCAATATGCGGGCACAAAAATGGTATATGTGTACAGACAATGTGAAAATAAGCCTGTTCAGAGCCTATTGTACTCCATTTTATAGTCTGACATTGATTGATTGAAAACTGTATTAACAGATTGCAGAATGGGTACAATACAGTATGGCTCAATACACACAATTGTTAAGGGATGCAGACCAGATAAATACTTTTGTGAGACTTTCCGACAAGATGTGAGAGCTTGCCACCTTGGTTTGTTGTTTTGAATTGGATAGCACTCCATCTAAGTGAGGCATGTAATAAACTTGGAATCAAATTGTGGTTGGATAGATCTAACGTTAATATCACGTTAACGTTAGCCATCTAATTGCTAGCAAGCTCACCTGTGATGTCGGTATGGCTTAATACAGTGAGAGTACAATCTTAGTAACATTTTATGAAAACAATACACAAGTTGGAACATAGTTTTGAACGTTTTATTAGAATAGTATTTACTGTCTTTCAAGTTTCAATGCATAATCCAGACATACGTAGGTAGCATTCCAGATCCATCCTCTGTTGTTGACATGTTGGGGGTCCTGCAAATTCTTCTAGATGTGTCCAAAGATGGCATTGCATTTTTTTCTGTGCGTTGAATGTGCATTTCTCTTCTTTGAAAACATAACGTTACTGAATTGAATAGGGAATGCAAATATGTGTGCTAGTGTGGTAAATTCCCACAGACTTTCTACAATAATTTGAGGTTATTGTAGTACAATACAATGAGATTGATTATCTGGAAGGAGGAGGAAGGGATCATACTTGATAGAATTGTTGGTCTCCTCATCTGACTTAGCAGATGAGGAATAAACGTGTACACCAGACAAACCAGAACTGTAGTTCAACTCAACTGATTTATTTGAGCCAGGGCCAAGAGTGAATAGAAGGTTGCCTTTTACATACAAAAGATTATCAGAGAACATTAACAGGGCTGTCTGTGTACAGAAATATCACAATCAGGTTTGCATCTCAAACCTCAATAATGTACATAAAGCAGTCACTCGTTAACATAATTTGAACATACATTTACCATACTGCACACATTATACATGAGTAAATCTGGTTTCAGACATTAAGCTTAAACAACAAATGGTGTTTCCCATGTATTTACTCACATAAAATGCAAACAGCACAGCAGTCTCTCGATGGTGGAGGGGTGGAGCCGCAGACCCCTGGGGTTGGTTCGGTCTGGGCTCCTGAACTACCCATTTGTCTCCTCCTATATACCCTAATTTCTAGCCAATAATAGCTTTACATAATACAGTTGGTCCGTGGGCGTCTTCTGTGAGCGGTGGCAGCCCCCACCTCCGGGTTTCTCTGTGTGTTGTCTCACGGGTGGGGGCTGGCCTGATGTCCTCTGGTGGGGGGGTGTGAATACACTTTGACCCTTTGGGCCAAATTACCATACAGTACTAATCTGATCACCTAGTGGGGGTGGAGAATAGCTCTCTGTCACCCCTGTTTCATCTATATTTAGCACTGAAAACCCACTCTGCTAGTTGGCAGAGTAACTGTGATGATCTCTAATTATTCACACATATTATTTATGAAATTCAACTCAATATTTACCACACTAGCTTAGCAACTACAGTATACTGGCGTATTTTTATTCATAGCTGAGTACTGAAAGTGACCGAAAGTGAGCTACAGAGGCGGAAGTGGCCATTTTTCAAAGTAAAAGAAAACTGCTTTTGCGCGACAGAGAAATGCAATTTCCCGTAGAGCGTCTGGTGGCCAATTTTATATACTGTATTATAGCTAACTTGAATAAACAAGCATCTCTCTCTCTGTAATAGCGAGAGACAACTAGGAGAGTTCTAACTTACAACAACAAGTTAAACATGATATCTATTCACCTCATTGTTAACCCAGGGTGCCAACACGTTTGTTACAATGGCATCACATTTTGTTCTGTGCGTTGAATGTGCATTTCCTCTTCTTCGAAAACATAACGTTACTGAATTGAATAAGGAATGCAAATATGTTCGCTAGCTTAGCAACTTTACCGGCATATTTTCAATTCACAATAAACAAGTCTCTCTCTCTCTCTCTCTCTCTCGCTCAGTAATACGCTGTGCCAACGTTGACAGTGGCTCGCCTGTTATCAACACAAAGGCAAGCAGTGAAGTCAACAGACAGCCAGCCGCCCGTCGACTTTGCGCCTCCTGGCGGCATAAAACAGAACAGCAACCTGGTTTCCTAATTAATTCCCATGCTGTTAGACCACCGTGCGCTCGTCACACAAAAGGGTTAGGAAAACTAATGGCTGCATCTGTATGGAGCCCCCTGCTGGATTATTAGGGAAAGTGCAGTCTATTATGGTAAGTTTCCTCTGGGATAAACTGCACTGACTTCCACAGAGTGTACTGTATCTTCCGGAAAAGGAAGGGGTCAGGCTTTAGTGCACCTGGAGAGTAGAAAGGCAGCTTTTAAATTGCAGCATATCCAGCGGTTTTTAATACGAGGTGATGATGTTGTCTGGAAACATGTAATGAGTGCCATTTTAAGGGGAGTGGAAGGGGTGGGTTTGCATGCATCTCTGTTTTTAACCTCTTAACGTTCGGCGTACCGTGCACGGTACATCACGCCTGTGCACAGGATGCACGCACGTCACGGTACTTTGCCCTCATCTGCCGGCTCCGGGCTGCATTTATCGCCGATCAACCAATACATTGTTTGAAAGTTGCATTTTCTGTCTTTCGATCGTCACCACACTCAACCTATTGTGTGCTTCGGGTCTCGAGTTACAAGACGAAATATCCTGCAAGCGTAATTTGACAAGCCGTTCCGACAAGTCACCACATCCGGTTGTAAACGGTCCTGAACTGACCAGTCACCGCTGGTGGCGAAAGTTATTGACCACCGTTGTAGCCAAGGAGCGTCTGCTCCGAAAGCGATCCCAGACGAGCGCTGATTGCAACGAGAACGAGTTGGGGCAGTAAAACTGAAACATAATTATAGTGGATGTAGCCCAGGCCAGGACTTCACGACACAGAGGCAGTGGCTTCTCTACTGGGTCTGACGTCAGCCTATCATACCAGAGACATTTAGAACGCTTGGGCTGAAAAACTGAGCATCAAGGAACAAGACATGTTACAGGAGTATTTAAGTGGCACAGTAAATCTTGATGAGGGGGATCCGTTCCCTGGGCTGGGTCTTGAAATAGACAAAACTGGACTGACGGGACCCATCTTGTGTTGCTCATTTGTTGCTCCTGCTGATCTGTATATGTTGAATGGAAAAACTATGTATAAATATTGTGTCAAAGCGTTGAATAAAACCCAATTGAGTGGAAGAACAGATACATGGAGAAAGAGACTAAAGGTCCAAGATAACTGTATGCCAGTGTGGAGAGTCCTGTATAAATCGCCGCTAAATAAGAGGACAGGTGACCTTCAGTGGAGAATTTTGAAGGGGGCAGTAGCGGTTAGTAGTTTTGTTGTAAAACTAAATCCCACTGTATCTATTTGTTGTCCTTTTTGTCAGGAACCAGAAACAATGTTTCAATCCTACACAGAACCTCTGACTTCAACAGTGCTCGTTACAAAAAAGGAAATGTGATTGTGTTGTGGGTCAGGCCAAAATGGCTATTTATAAGAGCAGGAAAATCCAAATGGGAAATGGCTCAGGTGGTGAGCGAGCTGATGCCAATGTTTAAGGCATTGGTAAGAGCCAGGGTCAACGTGGATTTAAAATTGTATTCACTCATGAATAATATTGATGAATCTTTGATTCAGTGGAGCTTCAATTAAGTTATTTGGGTAACACTTTATATATGTCAACAAATGTATATGTAAATGTAAAAAGTCAACAAATAATTAACTATTAGACATTTGTTAATGATGATTAGATTTTAGATTAGAGCACACAATAACATCTGCAATTGATTTATAGATATTTTAAGAATGTTTTACAAATCATTTGTTGATCATGAACAAATAAATTGAGGTATAGTTGTTTTTTGATGTCCATTTTTCAAAGCATCTACAAATGTGTTACTTACTACACATTAAACACATCATTATTTAATGATGAACAAATCAAGTACAAACAATGTTGATAATGAGTTAAAAAATAATGTATAACTAATTTGTAAATGTTATACAAATATAGTTATAAATTTGTATAATGATTAAATAATGATTTAATAATAATTTACAAATGTATATAAATGGTTTGTTCATGATTAGTTCATTATCTACAAATATCTTATAAAGGTCTTAGAACTGAGTGTTATTATAAAGTGTTACCGGTTTTTGTTGTGTTGTAGAAGGGCAGTTGTATTTTAACACTGCTTTTATGTGAGATTTCATGGCTTTTGAGTATGATACACATATAATGTGTAGTTATTTAATTGTATTGGCACATAAAAGTTGTATCTAAAATTAAAAAAAATATATAATATATCTCTCTCTCCAAATATTGGTTTTCAGCTGATCCTAAATCCTACATCCTAGCCTGTAGTCAGTTGTTCTCTTCCTGCATGCATGTCATATAATATACAGTATCTGGGCTTGGAACTCAAATCCACATTTTCCTTAGACAATTATACATGAATGGGTACATAGCCCTACACACACACACACACACACACACACACACACACACACACACACACACACACACACACACACACACACACACACACACACACACACACACACACACACACACACACACACACACACACACACACACACACACACACACACACACACACACACACACACACACACACACACACACACACACACACACACACACACACACACACACACACACACACACACACACACTATTTCCAAACGTGAGGTGTTGACTAATAGTCCGTAGAGGCTTTCGATAATTACCACACACACAAACAAACAGACATGTTGCCACACTATAGAGCCTCCTCTTGGCAGAGCCCTCTCTCAGCGGACCCCACTATGAACCCTCTGCCAGCCTGACTCTATCTCCCCTCCTTTACATCTTCATCCATCCATCTGCCCCAACCATCCTCCCTCTCGCTCTCTCACTCTTAATCTCTCCTATTTATATGTTATTTATCTCTCTCTCTCATCTCTCTCATCTGTATTATTCTCTCTCTCTCATCTCTATCTCTTCTCTCTCTTTCATCTCTATCTAATTTTCCCTCTCTTCTCTCTCCCTCTCATCTCTCTTCTTCTCTCTTCTCTCTACCTTCTTCCCTCTCTCACCCCCCCCTCTCTCTCTCTCTCTCTCTCTCTCTCTCTCTCTCTCTATCTCCTCTCTTTGCAGTCTTGGGTGGTTCTGTGTTAGCAGCACTGAGGCTGACATGCACACGCACACATTGGACACACCCACACACTGGCACACTCAAATGATGAAAAGCAACAGGAACAGAGTGTGTGTGTGTGTGTGTAGAGGGGGCAGATGGATATAGAAGCAGACTGTGCACTAGCGAGGGGGGGTAGTAATAAAGTAGTGCAAGAGCGTGAGAGAGAGATAGAGAAACACAGAGAGAAACAGAGAGAAACACAGAGAGAAACACAGAGAGAAACACAGCGAGAGAGAAACTGAGAGAGAGGAGAGAGAAACAGAGAGAGAGAGGAGAGAGAAACACAGAGAGAGAGGATAGAGAAACAGAGAGAGAGAGAGAGAGAGAGCGAGGGGGGGGGCTTAGAGAGAGACTTAGAGGGAGAGAAGAGAGAGAGATACACAGAGAGAGAGGAGAGAGAAACAGAGAGAGAGAGAAGAGAGAAACAGAGAAATCTATCTATCTAGGTCGTCCTCGGACGGGCCCTCCATCTGTGCTTCCAGTCATCCCGATCCTCCATGCATCTGGCTAGCTCGCCGGTGCATTCTGTTCCCGCATCTCTCCTGAGTACGTCCACGTAGGTTAATGTGGGACGTCCTCGTGATCGATGCCCGTGTGTTGGTTCCCACAGCACAAGTTTGCTGGTTGGCATCTCATGATGTCTCTGGCAGTGACCTGCCAGCCTCATTCTCCTGACTGCCACTTTCTCACTCACCCTTAGCACCCCCCCATACAAGTTTGCATTAGTGACATGCTCATTCCTGTTGATGTTGAGCACCACACGCATCATTCTGGTGTAGCACCCATCCAAGGACTTCTGCAGGGTGGGCTTCAAGGTCCAGCATTCACTGCCATACAAAAGGACAGACTCAACTGTTGCATGAAAGAAGTTGAGCTTGATTTGACGGGGGAGGTTGGATTTCCACACACTGGTCATGCCGTTCAGAGCCCTCCACGCAAGCGCCTTCCTCACTTTAAGGTCTTGCTCGGACGAGTTGACCCACGAGCCCAGGTATTTGAAATCACCGACTTCCTTTAGAGCAGAGCCTTCTATTAGAGGTGGATGATCCGGAGGATGTTATACATTATGACCTCGGTTTTCTTGGCATTTCCACTGGCTTCCAGTCAGGTTCTGCATCACCTTCAAACTCCTGCTCCTCACCTACAAATCCCTCCATGCCCTCGCCCCCCGGTACCTGTCTGATCTCCTCCACCAGTACACTCCATCCCGGAACCTACGATCCTCTGATCTAGGTCTCCTCTCCATCCCTCGCACCAGGTTACGGACTTTTGGGGACAGAGCCTTCAGCGTGGCGTCCCCTACCCTCTGGAACTCTCTCCCCCCCGAAATCCGCAACGCCCCAACCCTGGACACCTTCAAATCCGCTTTAAAAACACACCTCTTCACCAAGGCTTTCCCCATCAGTTAGTTTTAGATTAAATTAGGTCCATTATCCCCTACTTTTCCCTCATCCCCTCTTCCCCCTCCCCCCCTACTTTCCTTGCCCTATTTTTTGTCCTGATTGTAAAGCGACCTTGGGTTCTTTAAGGCGCTATATACATTTGATCTATTATTATTATTATTATTATTATTATTATTATTATTATTATTATTTAGCCTAAGGCCAACCTTGGCGCACTCCGTCTCCACTCTGCACAGGAGTTCCTGTGCCTGCTCCACGTGGTCAGAGAGCAGGCTGATGTCGTCCGTGTAGTCAAGGTCTGTTAGGACTATGGCGGGGTGTCGTCTCGATCTCCTTGGGGTTATTGTGAGACCAAGTTCCTGCTCCCGTCCATTGATGGCCTTCCTGAGCGCATAGTCGAGGACTATGACGAAAAGGAAGGGGGCTAGGGGGTCCCCTTGCATCACTCCAGCCAGGATGTCAAATTCTTCACTGTTGCCGTCTGGGGTTACCACCTTGGCCCTTGTACCCGTGTGCATGGTCCCTATGGCCTGGAGTAGATTGGGAGGGACTCCGTAGGCCTTGAGTATCCTCATCATCACGGCTCTGGGTATCGAGTCAAAAGCCTTTTTGAAGTCGATAAAGCACAGTACCGCTGTCAGGTTGTTCTTCTTCACCTAGAAGAGAGAGAGAGAGAGATACACAGAGAGAGAGGAGAGAGAAACAGAGAGAGAGAGAAGAGAGAAACAGAGAGATGGGATATATAAACAGAGAGAGGAGATAGAAGCACAGAGAGAGAAGAGAGAAACACAGAGAGAGAAGAGAGAAACAGAGAGAGAAGAGAGAAACACAGAGAGAGAAGAGAGAAACACAGTGAGAGAAGAGAGAAACACAGAGAGAGAGAGAGAGAGAGCGAGAGAGAGAGAGAGAGAGAGAGAGAGAGAGAGAGAGAGAGAGAGAGAGAGAGAGAGAGAGAGAGAGAGAGAGAGAGAGAGAGAAACAGAGAGAGAAGAGAGAAACAAAGAGAGAGAGAAGAGAGAAACACAGAGAGAGAAGAGAGAAACACATAGAGAGAGAGAGAGAAACACAGAGAGAGAAGAGAGAAACACAGAGGGAGCGAGGAGAGAGAAACTGAGAGAGAGAGAAAAACACAGATAGAGGAGAGAAACACACAGAGGGAGAACAGAGAAACACAGAGAGAGAAGAGAGAAACAGAGAGAGAGAAGAGAGAAACACAGATAGAGAGAAGAAAGAAACACAGATATAGAGAAGAAAGAAACACAGGGAGCGAGGAGAGAGAAACTGAGAGAGAGAAACACAGAGAGAGAGGAGAGAAACAGAATATTTCGATTTTTAACACACCTGTATTTAACAATAAATATTCATCAATACAAATATCTCACAATCCACAAGAACAAACCATCACACTCGACAGAATTACAAACTATGCAAAAATGGAATTCAAATCCAATTCCTTCTCAATGACTGAACAAATGGCTTCAGTATAGCAACACCTTGAAATAAACTCTTCTACATTCTTCATCAGAAGAAAAAAAACTAAAATCCACTCTGATTCTCCCTTTCACCAGCACAATGAACAGGGGAATCAAGTCTTCCCCTGAACCATTTTCCATACAGCTTTTCCTACTTTTATATATGCACAACTTGGCTTGTCCCACTACAAAATTTAGAAGTTGCCATTTTGCTGTATTTTATCTCCTGTAACCGCAGCTCCAAAAACAAAACTCCTTACATTTTATGAAAATCATTTGTAAAGCACCAAAAAGCACCTGCAGTTTCCCACATTGAGCATCACAATGAAAAATGGTCTGTGGCGACTGACAGAAAGGACACTTGTTCGATACATCCGTGTTCATTTTTGTGACAACACTGTTGACTGCCAGCGTTCCCTGCAAGATCCTCCACTGCAGGTCACCTGACCTTTTGTTCAGTGGGGCTTTATAAAGCACCCTCCACACTGGCTTACAGTCAGTGTGGCTCTCTCTCTGTCTCTGAGTTACAGTCACACTGCCACATCTAATTTTTCTCTCCATACAGTGTCCCCTCTCCCATTCAGCATCCTTTTATTTAAAGCAACAACAAAATATTTATACAACATTTTTCCGTTTACAAAATAAAAGTATTTTTCCTCACTTGAATTAAAATCCAGCAAAGGCCATGTTAACAGAATTCGGCTATAGGGCGACAATAATGTGGTCAAGAGGCATGGTTTCTATCTTGAGCCTTAACTGGCATGGTTTATTATTCACATGGCAGAGCAGTAACACTACAGGTTTTCTCTCACTGAGAGACTGGGGGAAAGAGAAAGAAGTGGGAGGAGACACCACTATTTATACTCGCCACCTGGCGGTGTTCCTGAGTGTCTCCGCCTAGAGTGCCCTCTAAGGGAAACAGTTATATATGCAGTTAGACAGTTACTAGTGTAAACCGTTATATATGCAGTTAGACAGCTAACAATCCTACACAGAACCTCTGCCTTCAACAGGCCCTGTCAAACTGGTCAACTCTACTTAAAGACCCAGCTGAGGGAAAGGATCCCTATTATCAGGCACCTCAGTCCCCAAAGCATAGTCCTGTAACATGTCAAGTTCTTTGCCCGTGAGTCTATAATTTTAGCCAAGCATTCAGAATGTCTCTGGTGTGCCGGCTTGACCTCAAACCCAGAAGCGAAGACACTGCCTCTGTGTCATGAAGTCTTGGACCTGCCACATCCACATCCACTTCAGTTTCACAGTCTCAGCTGAGCACAATCTCTGATGTAGGACACGTCTGCTGTTGCCTTGAATGCCCCACCTGGCCCCCAGAATTAAAGGCTCCACCAGGACCATTTAAAAAGAGTCCAGGCTCTAAACAGTCCTTTTTAAAAAGGTGACAATATGTTTACATTCCCAGTCTGACACTTTGCGTGCCACGCCCGAGACTATTCAGTTTTACGCCCCGACCGTTGAGTGCCACGGCAGAGATTTTTTTTTTTTTTTTTTTTTTAGCAATCTGAAATCATATTGCATCACGCGATCAGATGTGAAAAAAGCGCCCCATATCGTCTCCCAGATGGTAAATCACCCTTTTGGAATGGACTCAATGAAAGTGAATGGGAGAACGGATTTCTGACTCCACGTTTTACTTCTCACTGATGCAGCCGGGGTTACCAGAGTTCATTCTGGAGCCTCTGAGCCGCGGGGAATCATGTGTTCTACTGTACACACGTTGGATCAATACACTTATCGATTTTTTCGAATGGTGATCAGGAATTGGAATATACCATTTGGATACCATCTGATGTCAGGTAAGGAATCTATGTTATCAGTGTTAGGATAATCAGACTCGTTTTCACGGAGATATAAGCGTTTCCACTATATGTGATATAGCTGTTTTGACTGTAAAAGCCATGAGGAAATAATAGCAGCGATTATCAGCGCACGGCACGAGCATGCGTGCGCACACATATACTATCGATCATCTAGCGTTTATTTGAAAACGATTCATAAATAGACCGACAAACGATAACGTTCTGGAATATTCCAGTAAAAGGCGATTATCATAGAATGGGTTGTTTTTCCCCGGAAAACGGGTGATTTTCAAAATGCTATCAAACGGAAATGAAGCGATAAAAATACAATCTGCCTTGCCAATGTTGACTGGAAAATGATTATTTGATAAGCGATGGGCAGATTAGACACATAGCCATAATTTAAAACATAGATTAGGCGATATTAACGTTAACATTGGCCGTGGACCGTGGCATCAAGGGGGTAAAAAGGAAAACCCGGCGTGGCACTCAAAGTGTTAACAACGATGTATCTAAACCGAACCCATGTACACTCTTTAAAATATGCCTCATAAGAGGTCTCCACAACACATCATCACGTCAGGTAACGTTGTATGAATTGGAGTCTAAAAACTGCTCTGCTGTCAGCCTCATGCCAGAACAACAATGTGACTACAGTATACCTCTGCTGTCAGTCTAATGCCAGAACAACAATGTGACTACAGTATACCTCTGCTGTCAGCCTAATGCCAGAACAACAATGTGACTACAGTACAGTATATCTCTGCTGTCAGCCTAATGCCAGAACAACAATGTGACTACAGTACAGTATATCTCTGCTGTCCGCCTAATGCCAGAACAACAATGTGACTACAGTATACCTCTGCTGTCAGTCTAATGCCAGAACAACAATGTGACTACAGTACAGTATATCTCTGCTGTCAGCCTAATGCCAGAACAACAATGTGACTACAGTACAGTATACCTCTGCTGTCAGCCTAATGCCAGAACAACAATGTGACTACAGTATATCTCTGCTGTCAGCCTAATGCCAGAACAACAATGTGACTACAGTACAGTATACCTCTGCTGTCAGTCTAATGCCAGAACAACTATGTGACTACAGTACAGTATACCTCTGCTGTCAGCCTAATGCCAGAACAACAATGTGACTACAGTACAGTATATCTCTGCTGTCAGCCTAATGCCAGAACAACAATGTGACTACAGTACAGTATACCTCTGCTGTCAGCCTAATGCCAGAACAACAATGTGACTACAGTACAGTATACCTCTGCTGTCAGCCTAATGCCAGAACAACAATGTGACTACAGTACAGTATACCTCTGCTGTCAGCCTAATGCCAGAACAACAATGTGACTACAGTATACCTCTGCTGTCAGCCTAATGCCAGAACAACAATGTGACTACAGTACAGTATACCTCTGCTGTCAGTCTAATGCCAGAACAACAATGTGACTACAGTATACCTCTGCTGTTAGTCTAATGCCAGAACAACAATGTGACTACAGTACAGTATATATCTGCTGTCAGCCTAATGCCAGAACAACAATGTGACTACAGTACAGTATACCTCTGCTGTCAGCCTAATGCCAGAACAACAATGTGACTACAGTACAGTATACCTCTGCTGTCAGTCTAATGCCAGAACAACAATGTGACTACAGTACACAGTACAGTATACCTCTGCTGTCAGCCTAATGCCAGAACAACAATGTGACTACAGTATATCTCTGCTGTCAGCCTAATGCCAGAACAACAATGTGACTACAGTATACCTCTGCTGTCAGTCTAATGCCAGAACAACAATGTGACTACAGTACAGTATATCTCTGCTGTCAGTCTAATGCCAGAACAACAATGTGACTACAGTATATCTCTGCTGTCAGCCTAATGCCAGAACAACAATGTGACTACAGTATATCTCTGCTGTCAGTCTAATGCCAGAACAACAATGTGACTACAGTACAGTATACCTCTGCTGTCAGCCTCATGCCAGAACAACAATGTGACTACAGTACAGTATACCTCTGCTGTCAGCCTAATGCCAGAACAACAATGTGACTACAGTATACCTCTGCTGTCAGCCTAATGCCAGAACAACAATGTGACTACAGTACAGTATATCTCTGCTGTCAGCCTAATGCCAGAACAACAATGTGACTACAGTACAGTATACCTCTGCTGTCAGCCTAATGCCAGCACAACAATGTGACTACAGTACAGTATACCTCTGCTGTCGGCCTAATGCCAGAACAACAATGTGACTACAGTACAGTATACCTCTGCTGTCAGTCTAATGCCAGAACAACAATGTGACTACAGTATACCTCTGCTGTCAGCCTAATGCCAGAACAACAATGTGACTACAGTACAGTATACCTCTGCTGTCAGCCTAATGCCAGAACAACAATGTGACTACAGTACAGTATACTTCTGCTGTCAGTCTAATGCCAGAACAACAATGTGACTACAGTACAGTATACCTCTGCTGTCAGTCTAATGCCAGAACAACAATGTGACTACAGTACAGTGTTGGGGAAAATGTGTATATGAGGTGAACTAGTTTAATATGGGTCAACTAAGCAGTACTGAAAGACGGTCTGGCTGATGTTCTTAAAACAACTTGGAGATAGGCAGATGGACATTTCAGTACATCATATCGTGTGCTCTAATCTTGTGTACATCATATCTTGTTCTTTTCTCTCTTTCATACATACACATATACACACACACATTTAATCTTTTCTCTCTTTAATCTTTTCTCTCTTTTACACACATACATATACACACACACATTTAATCTTTTCTCTCTTTAATCTTTTCTCTCTTTTACACACATACATATACACACACACACATCTAATATTTTCTCTCTTTAATCTTTTCTCTCTTTCATACATACACATATACACACACACATCTCACTAATCTTGCATCTCTCTTCGATGTTAAATCTATGTTCTTCTTAATGTCTTTATCTCTCTTCGATGTTCTTAATGTTTTTATCTCTCTTCGATGTTACATCTATGTTCTTCTTAATGTCTTTATCTCTCTTCGATGTTCTTAATGTTTTTATCTCTCTTCGATGTTAAATCTACGTGTCATCTTAATGTACGTCATGTCATATCTGATATGATATGACACGTCATCATATCTGTCATGTGGGGGCAGGACTGAGAGGGGATTTATGGGACAAGCAGAGGGATTGAGAAGTTAGAGTGTTTTTCTTCAACTGTGGTGACCGTCTGATGATCCATAGCTTCTGCTGTTAAAACTTTCTTTCATTAAACAAATTGCCTGTTGAAATTGGAAATATCGTCTCCTGCTGTGTTAAACAACCATCAGCCACAACATTTGGTGACCCTTGACCTGTAGACGCCAAGCCGGGCCTTTCATACGGCCAGTTCCTGGAATCTCCCGTAGACATTCTGGCGGTTGTCGACAAAAAAAGGTGAGCGTTGTGCTTGTTATTATAATATCCGTCAGAGATTCTGCGGGAGGAAAAAGTGCGCTGGCTGTGTGACTGGTTTTGGATGGACGGCTATAAAACGAACACGAGTGGTGAGGTGTTGACACTAGGGCGAATCCTCTTTTAACAGGCTATAAGTGCGCCACTAATCAATTTTAATTGCATGTTTTCGACCTATCTGGTTAAACTTTTCTCTCTGGTCAAATTTTTCTCTGACCCTTTACAAAACACTCTCCCTATTCCCCACTTCCTTGTTATAACTGTGGTAGGCTGGTCATGGTTGACACCGACACATGTACACACATAACTCTCTCAGAGATAGTGGTGGGTAGCTACAGAGAGGCCAGCTGTGATAATATGAGCAGAGAGTGAAAAACAATTTGGGCAGCGTTTGACGAGACTCTAGTTGTTTCCACTGTTGGGCCTAGACACACACACACATTCCTGTGTCACAATACACACATACAATACACACACACGTCTGTGCAAAGACACAGACACACACAGACACACACAGACATACACACACACTCACCACACACACACACAGACACACACACACACACACCGACACACACACACACACACACAGTTACACACACACACAGTCACACAGACACACACACCGACACACACACACACACACACACATTCCTGTGTACACACATACAATACACACATACAATACACACACGTCTGTGACACACAGACACACACAGACACACACACACTCACCACACACAGACACACACAGACACACACACACACACACACACACACACACATTCCTGTGTCCCGGTAGACAGCGGGTTGTGAGGCAGGCGGGTGGAGTTAAACCTGCTGATTACAGACATACACACACACTCACCACACACAGACACACACACAGACACACACAAACACACACACACACAGTCACACACACACAGTCACACAGACACACACACACACACACACACACACACACACACACACATTCCTGTGTCCCGGTAGACAGCGGGTTGTGAGGCAGGCGGGTGGAGTTAAACCTGCTGATTACAGACATACACACACACTCACCACACACAGACACACACACACAGACACACACACACACACACACACACACACAGTCACACACACACACACAGTCAGCACAGACACACACACACACACACACACACAGACACACACACACACACACCGACACACACACACACATACACAGCACACACACACAGTCACACACACACACACACACAGTCACAAACAGACGCACACACACACACACACACACAGACACACACACACACACACCGACATACACACATACACACACACACACACACACACACAGACACACCGACATACACACATACACACACACACACACACACACACAGTCACACACACACACACACACAGTCACACACAGACACAAACAGACGCACACACACACAGTCACACACAGACACACACACCGCATTGTAGAACCAGGTTAACTGTGTCCTGGCTGTAGTAGTAGAACCAGGTTAACTGTGTCCTGGCTGTAGTAGTAGAACCAGGTTAACTGTGTCCTGGCTGTAGTAGTAGAACCAGGTTAACTGTGTCCTGGCTGTAGTAGCATTGTAGAACCAGGTTAACTGTGTCCTGGCTGTAGCATTGCTGTAGAGTAGTAGAACCAGGTTAACCGTGTCCTGGCTGTGGTACAACCACACACACACACACACAACACAATAAACACACACACACACTAAACAACGATGCATACAGCAGAAGACATACTGTTAGATCGGAACCCGCTCCTAAAAAATATAATTCTCAAGGTAGGTGTCCGTTGGCAGAGGCGTACAAAGGCCGGGGACACAAAATGGCCTTCCGGAGGTACTTTTGATCTCGACGTATGCGAAGAGATGAATGTAATGATTCGTAACCACAAGCCAGGCGACAACAGCAAAAAGAGGTTGAAAAAGAGGACAGAAGAGTTGGGGGTAATGAAGCTCTACGCCCAGAAGGGGAGAGCATACAGGCAGGAAGCTTTAGCGCTAAATCAGAGAGAGACGGATATAGGGAAACCAACATCCCCACCTTATGTCACGCAATTGCCGGTGGGCACTGTGACAATAAGAGGAGAATATGAGGAGACGGAATTAGGGACCCCCGCTAGGTCAGAAACCTCCGCTAGATCAGAGACCTCCCTTAGGCGAGATACCCCCCCCAAACTGACCCCGCAGGATCTCTATCCGAAAGCCCTGGCGGCATATGGCGAGACAGTACGTCGGAAGTTGTATACTGCAGAGGAAGAGGAGGTAGAGAACCTGGGCAGGCAGAGGGAGGGAGTCGGGAGGAAGATAGAGGAAGAGCCCCGTCAGAGTGTGGCACAGCAGACATCAGAGAAACACGGAGCGTGTGGCCACACTAAACTGTTGACTGAGGAGGAAGATGAGAATGACACGAAACCAGGACAGGAGAAAGGAAACATTACAGGAACCCTGACTTTCGCCCCTACATTCGTGGGAAGTGTGACAAGCACAGGCCAGTTTCCCCTGCTAATAAAGGGGAACGATATCTTTCACATGCCATGGTCACCTCTAGACATCGATGGTTTAATAGTAAGACTACCGGACCTTTCAGAAGGAGCCTCCAGGTGGATCACGCAGTTTGAGGAAAATACGTCATCTTTTCTGCTAGCAGTGGGTGACGTCAAATCCCTGTTGACGCGTTTGCTAGGAGTTGGTGCCTGCCGGGACATCATGGGTGATACATCGATGCGAGTGGCATGCGACACGCAGGCCCATGATGGAGACATATTCAACGCGCATAGAGCGGCGTTGTGGTACAAACTCAGGAATCAATATCCATCACGTATTAATCCGGCAAAACTGGCAGGCAACCCCATAATGGAGACGGAAGGGCCTGGCGCCTATGTGAACAAAGTACTGAAGGAGTGGAGAGGTGAGCTAGGACACAACCCAGAAATTGACCCGTTGCAGAGAGCGATGTTTAGAGAAAGTGTGATGAGAGGGCTTCCAGAGGTGGTTAAGAATAGACTGGAAGACGTGGTGGGGTTAATGGACATGACTTATCCTTTGTTCTGTGCACATGTAACACATAGTGTGGAGAAGCAAAGGGCTCAGGAGCAGAAAGTCAGGGATCAGGATAGAAATGACGCAAGGAAGTTAACTCAGCAACAACTGCAGCCCCAAAGGAGGCTGCAGGCAGTAATGGTGTCATCTGCTACCTCTCCACCCATGCAGGACCAGGGACCCCCGCCTGCACCTCAGGTAGTGAGAAGCTATGGCTATAGTTCACAGAACCAGGCGTCCAGGCGGCAGGCAGGGAATGGGCAATCAGGCCCACGGTTTACACAGGGACCGGGGAACGAACAACAGTTTCCCCGTTTCCACTGTTGGAACTGCGGCATGCAGGGACACAGGGAAATGAGATGTGGGCAACCATACCGTCCCGGCTCGGAGTATGGAAGACCCGTGCGCCAGGGGGAGTCACAAGGGCCCCACAACCAGGGGGAGACAGGAGGGCCCCGAAACCAGGGGGGTAATCACTAGGGGTGCCCAGAGAATGCGACGGGGGGAAATCAAATGATTGTGGTTTCCAAGGGAGCTGAGCAAGAACCTATTCTGCAGGTCCTAGTGGAGGGCAAATTAACAGAGATGATGGCAGACACTGGAGCAGGTTTTTCCTGCATAAAGCAAAAATACGCCGCTCACTTACCCCAGTCTGGACAGTATGTTCGGACGGTCGGATTCTCGGGAAAAACAAATTAACAAATTAATACCCACATCAGATCCAATCTCTATGACGTATAACAACAAGACCATAACAATACCTGTATTAATTTCGGACAGCACCCCGCGCAATCTCTTGGGACGAGATGCAATGTGTAAACTAGGCTGTAAAATCCTATGTACGCCTGAGGGGATTCAAATTGAACAAGACGTGTACCAAATGATGCTACAAGGGACGGGGGAGAAAGAGGCCACTGTGTTCTGGCTGGGCAACATAGATGCAGAGCTGCAAAGGGTCTGTGACCCCTGGGAGCCATTTCTGAAAACCCAACTGCCTCAGTCTAGACAAACAAACATGGAGGCACATTGCACACTACAGTATTTGACGAATAGTGACCTAGTTAGGAACAAGGCATGGTTGCAGGGACAGCCCGAGCAGGTGCAGATTAACTCATCTACGATAATTGTAGGGAGACAGGGCGCGGCGTTGAGGGTTAACACGAGTAAGTATCTACGGGAACAACATAGACTAAGAGACGCCGCCCCACACATCACTCTGAGAATAAATCCTGGTTACGAATCCGAACATCTAGGTTCAATGATACAGGAATCCGAGACTCAAAGGTGGGTCTCCACGGAATCTCCGCTAATTTGGAACAGCGCAGATGGGAGTTTCATACAAATAATGATTTCCTTTTCAGTTTTGGCAAAACCACAAGTAATCAGATTACCAGGAGACCCTTGCGTTATTCCAGAGGCGGATGCTTTGCTGGAACAGGACATGTTGGCGCGCACCCCAGAACGGTTGTGGTCAAAACACGACACAGATGTGGGTCTAATATTGTCGGCACAGCCAGTGAAGGTCAGGTTAAAGAAGGGTTGTAGACCACCCTTTATCAGACAGTATACAATGAAGCCTGAGCCTGAGGAAGCATTGAGAAGAAGTGTTCTGGGAATCGGTTCTGGGGACTGAAGGGACAAAGGGGGGGGCTAACGCAGTGGGCAAGATGGGCACCTCCCGTCGAAGATGGGGGGACACGTGGTGAGGTCGGGACCAGCGCCTCCCGTCCAGGCATGGGGACATGCTTCTACGGGGACTGGAGGTGTGGCGTGGTGGTTGCTGTATTGGCAAAATGTGACTTTTGGCAATACGGTGAGGAGACTATGGCGTGGGCATGGAAGGGGGGCTGAGCGATGGACACTAGGATTCAATGTTATGGAAGAGACAATGTCATTTTTTTTGGGGGAGGGATGTTCTATGTTTAGTTCTGACGGTCAACTTCTCCTTTCCCTGATGAGAGTCGCGGTTTCCGGCCGGAACTGTGGCTCATTTGGTAAGCGGTGGAGGTTGGGGGGATTTGTCTGTCAGGTTAGGATTATAAATTGGGGTATTTTTTTTTGATGTTTTGTTATTACTCTTGTTTTGAGCGGTTTTGTGTTTATTGTGAGAACGGTAGTCAGCCTTTGTTGGTCCGTTAGGGGTCCAGTGAATGAAGTAAGCGTTCTTGTTTATTTAGACATTTAAAATGTATTAGGTTTCTTGTTTAGATTAGGCATTTAAACTTTTATTATGTAAATATGGTTTCTCGTTTAGTTAGACGTTCACATTTTCTTGGTTATATGATTTGGGTGGGACTAGGGATAGCCCCAAATGGGGGAATGTTGGGGAAAATGTGTATATGAGGTGAACTAGTTTAATATGGGTCAACTAAGCAGTACTGAAAGACGGTCTGGCTGATGTTCTTAAAACAACTTGGAGATAGGCAGATGGACATTTCAGTACATCATATCGTGTGCTCTAATCTTGTGTACATCATATCTTGTTCTTTTCTCTCTTTCATACATACACATATACACACACACATTTAATCTTTTCTCTCTTTAATCTTTTCTCTCTTTTACACACATACATATACACACACACATTTAATCTTTTCTCTCTTTAATCTTTTCTCTCTTTTACACACATACATATACACACACACATCTAATCTTTTCTCTCTTTAATCTTTTCTCTCTTTCATACATACACATATACACACACACATCTCACTAATCTTGCATCTCTCTTCGATGTTAAATCTATGTTCTTCTTAATGTCTTTATCTCTCTTCGATGTTCTTAATGTTTTTATCTCTCTTCGATGTTAAATCTATGTTCTTCTTAATGTCTTTATCTCTCTTCGATGTTCTTAATGTTTTTATCTCTCTTCGATGTTAAATCTACGTGTCATCTTAATGTACGTCATGTCATATCTGATATGATATGACACGTCATCATATCTGTCATGTGGGGGCAGGACTGAGAGGGGATTTATGGGACAAGCAGAGGGATTGAGAAGTTAGAGTGTTTTTCTTCAACTGTGGTGACCGTCTGATGATCCATAGCTTCTGCTGTTAAAACTTTCTTTCATTAAACAAATTGCCTGTTGAAATTGGAAATATCGTCTCCTGCTGTGTTAAACAACCATCAGCCACAACAACAGTATACCTCTGCTGTCAGCCTAATGCCAGAACAACAATGTGACTACAGTACAGTATATCTCTGCTGTCAGCCTGTTACGACCCCTGTGAGTCTAAGGGTAAAGGGCTGTAACATAACAGTTGGTTGACAGAAAAGATGGACCAGGTTTGTAAACAACAATGATATTTATTGAATAGAGGCAAAGGAAGCACATGTAGCTCAGGGGTGAGCCCAGGCCAAAACAACAAACAAACACCACTATACTCCAAATAAACACAATCTAATCTAGCAAAAGAGATTACATTACCTAAACTACTCTTACCTAACCAAAACAGGAGAAAACAATGTCCAAAGGAAATGGCAGCTCACCCCATCTGTGCTTCCTGAGAAAGAGAGAAAAACACATTAATTATACAGAAACAAAAGCAGAATATATACAAAAACAAACTATGGCTGACAATGCTCTCTCTGTGGCCACACACACACAAGGAAATTACTACTAAGCACCAAAGGCAATAAACGAAATGCAATACTGTCAAAGTTACAGGTTTACCAAAAACACAACATGCCTAGCCTCATGCCAGAGAGAGAGAGAGACTGAAGTGAGAAGCCATGTTTTAACAGGTGTGGGGTGATCCATGATTGGGTGGTGTGGATTGAGTGTTGGAGTCTGAAGCCATCCACCAATCGGTGCTGTATTGCAATAATGGAAGAATTGACCAATGGTGAAGGGAACAATGGCTGGAGGGAGGAAACAAACAAAATGGAGAACACACACACATGGAGACACACACTGGGGAATATATACATTGGGATGTAACACCCCCATACATAAGACAAAAAACATACATAAACTACCAACTAAACATGTTTTTTTTTTTTTTCTTTAACAACGAGATAACATCTCTGAGATAACATGCACTCCAAAACAAAGAGCTATGAAAAAACTAGCAGCAACATAAAACGAGTCCACAGCAACATAGACCGAGTAGACAGCAAAAATAGATCAAGTCGACAGCAATATACAGTAGAACGAGTAGACAGCAAAATAGAACAAGTCGACAGCACGAGAGATTTAACTCCGAGATAGAGCATCCGCCAACACATTCTCAGACCCCTTCTTATGCTTTATGCTGAGGTTATAATTTTGCACTATGAGCGCCCAACGCATGAGGCGCTGATTGTGGTTGTACATCCGCGACAGAAAAACCAATGGGTTGTGGTCGGTGTATACTACCACTGGTAATACGCTCGAACCGACATACACCTCAAAATGTTGCAACGCATACAACATAGCCAAAGTCTCCTTTTCAATAGTGGAATAGTTTAGTTGATGTTTGTTAAATTTCCGGGAGAAATAACAAACCGGGTGACTGACACCATCATGATCTTCCTGTAATAACACCCCTCCAGCTCCCACCCCGCTGGCATCCACCTCCAGCTGGAACGGCAGGGAGAAATCTGGAGCAGAGAGAACAGGGGAACTGCATAAGAGAGCTTTAACACCATCAAATGCATTTTGGCAATCAGCTGTCCAAATGAATGGTTTGGACGGGCTACACAGGCTAGTGAGAGAAGTGACGACAGAAGAAAAGTTTCGGCAAAAACCACGGTAATACCCAGCCATCCCAAGGAATCTACGCAATTCCCGCCTAGTAGTAGGCACTGGAAAAGTTGTGATTGCAGATATTTTTGCATCCACCGGACGCACTTGGCCTTGTCCTACCTGCTTACCAAGATAGGTAACCGTAGCCTTGCCGAACTCACACTTGGCAAGGTTAAGGGTCAGGGAGGCTCCAGCCAAGCGGTCAAAGACAGTTTGCAAGGTTGTCATGTGGTCACGCCAGTTGGTCGAATAGACAACCAGGTCATCGAGATAGGCATTACAATTTGGAACACCAGCCAGGACTAGGGTCACCAGTCGCTGGAAAGTGGCCGGGGCATTACGCATTCCAAAAGGCATTACAGTATATTGCAAAAAATTGCCAGGAGTAACAAACGCAGAGATTTCCGAGGCACGGGGGGTCAAAGGGACCTGCCAGTAACCCTTTAACAAATCTAGTTTGCTAACATAGGTGGCAGATCCAAGGTTGTCAATACAATCTTCCATGCGGGGCAGTGGGAAGGAATCAGGCACGGTGACAGCATTTACCTTTCGGAAATCAGTACAAAATCTAGGAGTTCCATCCGATTTGGGAGCTAACAAGCAAGGTGAACTCCAGGGACTGCAACTTGGCTTGGCTAAACCATGTTTTAACAAATAGTCAACCTCCTGTTGCATCATGGCCCTCTTGGTGATGTTAACACGGTATGCATGTTGCTTGATAGGCACATCATTGTTAACTTTAATATCATGGGCCAATACAGAAGTACAGGAGGGAACATCACCAAACAGAGCCATGTAGGCCTGAATCAAATTTGTGATGTCCTCTCGCTGCTCCTCAGGTAAGTGTGCTAAGTGAGTGGGCAGGTTCAATAACATCTCAGTGTTGGACAATCTAGCACCCTGATGGGCTGCATTGCGCAACTCCAAGCCATCTACATCCTCACCACTAACGTCAGGAGAGTCCGGAACTATTGGAGTTGAGGCAACAGCAGAGACGGCCAGTCCGGCTGTCTGGTCTGAGGTCTTCACCTGCACACTATCTCTGGAAAAATATGGTTTAAGCATATTGATGTGGCAAACACGAGAGTGACGTTTACGATCAGGGGTGCGAACCACATAGTCTGTATCACTTATCTTCTTGTCTATTGCATACGGTCCGGAAAAACGAGCGGAAAGAGCAGAACCAAGGATAGGTAACAGGACTAGAACCTTATCACCTGGCTGGAAAGATCGAGAAACAGCTTTCTCGTCATAGTGCCGTTTCATAGTTCTCTGGGAAGAAGAGAGCGCTTCTTTTGCGAGAGAGCACGCCTGATGCAGTCGCTCTCGAAACTGGCTAACAAAATCTAGAACATTAGTGGGTGTGCTGGCACCCTTTGACATGAACCGTTCTTTAAGAACTTTCAGAGGCCCTCTAACAGTGTGCCCAAAAACGAGCTCAGCAGGACTGAAACCAAGAGACTCCTGTATGGTCTCTCGCGCAGCAAATAGAACAAGGGGGACACCCTCATCCCAATCTTTCTCTGTGTCTAAGCAATATTTACGCAGCATGGACTTTAAGGTCTGATGCCAACGTTCTAGAGCCCCCTGAGTTTCAGGGTGGTAGGCACTGGACACTATATGTCGGATACCCAGGGACTGTAACACTTGTTCAAATAACCTAGACAGGAAGTTGGTGCCTTGGTCCGTTTGTACTACCTTAGGCAGTCCAAACGTGGAGAAGAACTTCGTCAAAGCCTTAATTATTACAGGCGCTGTAATTCTGCGAAGAGGGATAGCCTCAGGGAAACGGGTGGCGGTACACATTATTGTCAACAAAAACTGATTGCCGGCTTTGGTCCTTGGCAACGGACCAACACAGTCAACTATGACATGTTCAAATGGTTCACCGACCGCTGGTATAGGACAGAGGGGAGCAGGTGGAATTACCTGGTTTGGCTTTCCGGTGATCTGACAAGTACTACAGGTACGACAGTACTGTGCTACATCGGACTTCAAACCGGGCCAAAAGAAATGTTGAAGTATTCTGTTGTATGTTTTAGTGACTCCCAAGTGTCCAGACCAAGGGTGGTCATGGGCCAAGAACAGTACATGCTGATGATAAACTGCAGGGACAACAATCTGATAAACAGTGCTCCAGTCTGGTACCTGATCTGGTAGCCCTATCTCCGATTGTGCATGCTCTGCCAGTCTAGTACCATGGGACCTCCATGTACGCATCAAAACTCCTTCATCCACAAAATAAGAATGCAACTCTCTCCTCTGTTCTGTTTCAAGAGAAGAGAAACATTTTGCAAGAGAAGGGTCAGCCTTCTGGGCAGTAATTAGCATTTCACGAGTAACGGGTAACTTCAATGCGTCGGAACTAGTTACAGTTGTCTGTGGGGGTACCTTACTATGAGTCGGTGGTTTGTCAGTGGTATCAGAAGTTGGAGCCAGCAACTCCTCCCTGACAAAGGCTGAAGCAAAAACAGAGTCAGACAAATTAATTTCATCACCTCTCTTTTTCAATTGAGCCCGAGTGACAACACTTGCAGAAAAAACTTCAGGGAAGTTCTGTGACAAGTCATCAGGCAGAGAATCTGTGTCTGGGTGATCCAACACTTCCAGCACAGCGTTCACCTGTCCTCCAGCTAAATCATTTCCCATGATAAAGGAAATGCCTTTAACTGGCAAGGAAGGTCTCACCCCTATTTTAAAGAAACCAGTGACCAAATCAGATTGTACATGAATACAGTGTAACAGGGCTGGCACGAAACCCATCTCAATACCTTGAACCAGGACACTAGAACCACAGGAAGATTTCTCAGACAGAGGTAGTACATCAGAGAGGATAAAGGATTGTGAGGCTCCAGTATCTCGTAAGATCTGAACTGTACACTGATCTTTTGGATCCCCTGTCAAGGAAACTAAACCCTTGGAAGTAAATGGCCTGAAACAAGGATCGAGAACATCCTGATCATTGTGCATCTGTTGATCGGAATCAGGTGCCATTTTAATCAGACCAACCCCTTTGGGTTGCCTAAAGTTCTGAGAGGACGGTTGCTGCTTACGTTTCAATGTTAAACAGTCAGAAATAACATGACCAGATTTATGACAGTAGTAACATGTCCGCTCATCTTTTGAGCGTGGAGGTGACATTTTTGGTCGGGGGTGTGTGAATTCTGAATGGTTGGGGACAGAAGGTCTCTGAGAGAAATCATGGGGGGGAAACGAGTCACGCCTATCTACAAACACAGTTTTATGGGTTAGCGCAAACTCATCAACTAATACAGCAGCTTGCTGCAGAGTGGACACTTTCTGCTCACTCAGGTAAATTACAATACGCTCTGGCAAACGATTCTTAAACTCTTCTAATAGAATGAGTTCTCTGAGAGAGTTAAGATCTGAGGCCTTGCTTGCTGCACACCATTTATCAAAGAGAGTTCCCTTCTCTCTAGCAAACTCTACAAAGGTCTGGTTGACAGCTCTCTTGTGACTGCGAAACTTCTGCCTATAAGCTTCGGGCACAAGCTCATATGCACGAAGGATGGCAGCCTTCACAGTATCATACAATAGACTATCTTCTAGGGAAAGTGTTGAACAAACCTCTTGGGCTTTACCAGTCAATTTGCATTGAAGCAACAAAGGCCAGACCTCTCTTGGCCAGCGCAATGAAGCAGCAATACGCTCAAACACATTAAAATAAGTATCAACTTCGGTCTCTCGGAACGGAGGCACCAAAGCAATGTGTTTACTTATATCAAAAGTGTGTGATGAATAAGCTGTGGAGGAGGACATACCCGGGCCTTGTGGAGGAGTCGGTGTAGCAGAGTTGGATCCACTCCTTTGGTCTCCCAGCTCCAACTCCCGCAGTCTGAGCTCTTTTTCCACCTCAAGCTCCAACCTACGGATGTTAATAGCCCTTTCATTTTCCGCCTCAAGCTCCATTTTACGAAGCCGATACTCCGCCTCACGTGCTTGTGCCTTCTCCTGAGCCTCCATCTGGAGACGGGCTATTCTAACCTTGACCTGGGCCCCTTCTCGAGACCCAGTTGACACAGGAGAGGTCAAGTGAAAATGTGGCAATGTGACGTTCACACCTGCCTTTTCAGCACCATGGGCTTGCTCCTCAGAAGGCGGTGCTTCTGTAAGTTCACCAGGAGGACTTGCATGTTCATCAGAGACCGCAGGTAAAACAAGCGTCCCCTGCTCCAACAGCTTATCTACCACAAGACACCTGATATCCTGCTTAAGATGCTTTTGTTGAACCGAGAGTTGAAAATGTGTGGCAATCTCCACTAAGTCTGCCTTGCGGCAGCTATCTAGCGCTTCCCAAGTAGGATTGCTCAAGAATTTCCCCAGATCAAAAGTACTAACTGCCATTATTTTTTCTTACACAAATGCCATTTTTACACAAATTAATTAATAACTATACAAGTGTAAACAAACACAGTTCACCAAATCCATCAACCAACAATTGAACACGGGTTACAAGATCCAGGCAGAGCCCCCATTTATTTTACGACCCCTGTGAGTCTAAGGGTAAAGGGCTGTAACATAACAGTTGGTTGACAGAAAAGATGGACCAGGTTTGTAAACAACAATGATATTTATTGAATAGAGGCAAAGGAAGCACATGTAGCTCAGGGGTGAGCCCAGGCCAAAACAACAAACAAACACCACTATACTCCAAATAAACACAATCTAATCTAGCAAAAGAGATTACATTACCTAAACTACTCTTACCTAACCAAAACAGGAGAAAACAATGTCCAAAGGAAATGGCAGCTCACCCCATCTGTGCTTCCTGAGAAAGAGAGAAAAACACATTAATTATACAGAAACAAAAGCAGAATATATACAAAAACAAACTATGGCTGACAATGCTCTCTCTGTGGCCACACACACACAAGGAAATTACTACTAAGCACCAAAGGCAATAAACGAAATGCAATACTGTCAAAGTTACAGGTTTACCAAAAACACAACATGCCTAGCCTCATGCCAGAGAGAGAGAGAGACTGAAGTGAGAAGCCATGTTTTAACAGGTGTGGGGTGATCCATGATTGGGTGGTGTGGATTGAGTGTTGGAGTCTGAAGCCATCCACCAATCGGTGCTGTATTGCAATAATGGAAGAATTGACCAATGGTGAAGGGAACAATGGCTGGAGGGAGGAAACAAACAAAATGGAGAACACACACACATGGAGACACACACTGGGGAATATATACATTGGGATGTAACACAGCCTAATGACAGAACAACAATGTGACTACAGTATATCTCTGCTGTCAGCCTTATGCCAGAACAACAATGTGACTACAGTACAGTATACCTCTGCTGTCAGCCTAATGCCAGAACAACAATGTGACTACAGTACAGTATACCTCTGCTGTCAGTCTAATGCCAGAACAACAATGTGACTACAGTACAGTATACCTCTGCTGTCAGCCTAATGCCAGAACAACAATGTGACTACAGTACAGTATACCTCTGCTGTCAGCCTAATGCCAGAACAACAATGTGACTACAGTACAGTATACCTCTGCTGTCAGCCTAATGCCAGAACAACAATGTGACTACAGTACAGTATACCTCTGCTGTCGGCCTAATGCCAGAACAACAATGTGACTACAGTACAGTATACCTCTGCTGTCAGTCTAATGCCAGAACAACAATGTGACTACAGTACAGTATACCTCTGCTGTCAGCCTAATGCCAGAACAACAATGCCTCCCATTCTGTGTCTGTACCTTTTATACAGAATGGCGAGGCGGAGTAACGGCACAATAGTCCTGTGTGAAAGTATAGCTACAGCCAAACACACACAAACACACACACACACAAGCATAGACTTAGGACTCAGATATACACACCCATACACACAAATGCATGGACGCGCACAACATACACACAAGTGCATGGACACGCACATTATACATACACATACACTCAAATGCATGGACACGCACATGATACATACACATGCAGTACATACACTACACATACAAATCAAATCAAATCAAATTTATTTGTAAGGCCCGACAACACACGTTAATGTCCCCATGGGCCGGACACGTCTTCTTTAAACAAGTCAAGAAGAAACATAACAATAAGTCAAGAACAAAACAAGAACACCATATGGTCCAACAAATTTAAAATAAATGCAAATAAATGAATGAATGCAAGCACTCCCAGACATACCCCACGCGAAGGTAAGGAGAAACTCACTAAAACCTAACAATAGGGGAAAATGCACCACAGGCAGTGTGGAGGAGAGAAACCTTAGAAGGGCCATTCAAGGGGGGATCTCCCTTCTTAGATGTCGGTGATAGTAGTGTTGCAGACTAACAGTTGGTAAGCATGCACTCATGTGTGTAGTGAAACACAGATGAGTGCATGCAATAGCAACTGAACATTTTGAAAAATTAAAGATAGAGCTGATAGCGATAGCAACTGAACATTTTGAAAGATTAAAGATAGAGCTGATAGCGAATCTATTTGAGGCACAGGGGTGGCGCAAAGAGGGTCGCGTCCTCCCCGTCTTAATCACGGGACGTTCAACACTCCGGTCATCGCTCTGAGACAGCCGGAGACAGGGAAATAGGGGCGGCGCAGAGAGGGTCGCAACCTCCCCGACATCATCGCGGGACGTCAAAGTTATATCACTCACGCACGTGCACACACACACACACAGAAAGACACACACACACACACAGACAGCCATAACTATAATTATATACCGCATGGCTCAATGTAATATTGTGCTGCATCTGAATTTGACCCAATAAGCTATAAAAAAAATATATAGGGAATTTCATTATTTCAGATTTTATTTGCCAAAGCAATATTAACAAGGTGTCTTATTCTTCAGAATAAAGAGCGAAGTGCAATATTACTTCTGCTATTATTATATTTCATTCTTTCCTCAATGTTAATATGATATCGGCAGCCCCAAAAATATCTATGCTTATCGTGTGTTGTTCACGGGAGAGGGAAGTATATTACATTTATTATTAAAACGCAGTGATCCTTCACCTCTTAGTCGCTTACAGAAACACACACACACACACACACACACACACACACACACACACACACACACACACACACACACACACACACACACACACAGACAGACAAACACAGAGGGAGAGAAAAATAAACTAATATACTGTAAATTCACACGCACATGCACACACACACTCTCTCTCTCACCCACACAGAGGGAGAGCTATCCACTGCAAAGTCCCATACAAACAGACACATATGGTACGTACACACTGTACTACACACACACACACTCCCACACACACACACAAACACACACACACACACACACTCACACACACACACACACACAAACATACACACACAAACATACACACACACAAACATACACACACACACACAAGCAAACAAACACACACACACTCACACATGCATGAATATATGAATGCTGGCCTTGGTCTCACAGTAGAGACAGTAGCTCTTGACACAGGTATTGTTTACGCCGCTCAGCCGTCGGCTACAGCAGTGTGAAGCATGTCTAGTAATGGATTTTACATTAAACGCCAACAAGCTGACAGCTGCCACAATCAATCACCTTAACGACCACTCAATTAATGATTAATGATTTGATGATTCATCTTCGTAATGGGCCACAGCTGCAACCGTTGGACAGTTTAGTTAGATGCTGTATATACCCTCTTAAAGCACTGTTCTCTTGTTCACTTGTCTCCAATGAGACAAGTGAAGTGAAGGATGCAAGTGTGTGTGTGTGTGTGCGTGTGCGTGTGCGTGTGCGTGTGCGTGTGCGTGTGCGTGTGCGTGTGCGTGTGCGTGTGTGTGTGTGTGTGTGTGTGTGTGTGTGTGTGTGTGTGTGTGTGTGTGTGTGCGTGTGCTGTAAGGACTGTGTAGAGCGGCTCTGCATGAGGCCTAGTAAGCCTCTTGCTGTGGAGAGATGCCCCTTTGGTCTGAATGGTAGGTGTTCGACTTCCCATGTGAGAGAGACAGGTTCAGTGGTGCTGTGACCCGGGCAGGTGTCCCTGCAGGGAAAAAGTCAAAAGGCGTGTGAGTGTGGTGTGTCAAAGCTCATCTTGGAGGGCTTCCCTCTGGCTGAATGGTAGATGGTTGCACATGTCCATGTGAAGGATCCCCAAATAGACACATAATTACGTCATGAGACGCTAAACCGAGGTCCTGACTGAATTAAAGAACCCAGGGCGAAAAGAGTAGGGGGTTCCCCGACGTTCCTGGCCAAATTCCCAATCAGGTCTCTGACATCAAGGCCACCTAATAATCACCCCTCCCCCTTAATTGGCTGATATCAATCCCTGACTCCTGAGCCATTCAGCCACTGTGTAGTGTGATGTGTGCCAGGTGCCAGTGTATGGCAGCCATTCAGCCTGTGTAGCCCAAGATTGGGTGCTACCAGTGGTGGTGAAGGAGGCCATTTCCACCCTACATTGTGGGGAGCGCTTTGAGTGTCTAGAAAAGCGCTATATAAATGTAAGGATCATTCATTCATTCATTTGTACATTATTTAGTTCCAGGGAACCTCACCTGAGAAGATATTTGTTGTTAGATGTGAATTATTCCATGAAATCCATAACTGTCTTTTCTGCAGGTAGGGAGATAACTGTGGAGAGAGTGACACCTATGGTCAGAATAATCATTCTTATAGTATTCTCTCTTTGGGTGAATTTCTAGTGAATACAGTGTTAGTGAGATTAAACTGTACCCTCTCAAGAACCCATGGGTGTCCGCTTTGAGAAGCCCTGCTTTATGGGATGCCTGGGTGAATTGCCTGACTCTGTGTGACTCTGGACAGTAGGAGGGAAAACTCTCTCAATTTAAAACATTTGATTTATCGGTACTAATATAGTCTCCCATTGCCAGACCATCTCCAGAACAGACACTGTGGAGAAAAAGGTCTGGCAGAACCCATTATCGTTGCTATATAATTATATATATTGCACTATAGGTTGTTTGTATTTCTCAATCCAATCACAGTCGCCTAGGGTGGCACTAAGCCCAACATGCACCAACATGTTTCTTCAGTAAAGTTATCCACCCTGAAGGTGTAGCTTGCTAGCTTGAAGACGTGTCGTTGTTAATTATCCTAGAGACAAGGACTTTGAAAATGCAGACTATTTCGCAGGTGGACCACCGCTGGACCCAAGGTTCCAAAGAAAGATCTGGAGAGACTCATGAGGGTGTGTTTGTTTTCCTCCACAGAGGGGACCCCTTACACCTGGTGGGTGGGCCGAGGCAGCGAGAAGCACTTCTACTGGGGCGGATCGGGACCCGGGATCCAGAAATGTGCCTGTGGCATCGACAGGAACTGCACCGACCCCAAGTATGACTGCAACTGCGACGCAGACCACAAACAATGGTGAGTCTAAATGAACGGTGAGTCTAGATGAGTGCTGAGTCTAAATGAGTGGTCAGTCTAAATGAACTGTGAGCCTAAATGCACAGTGAGCCTAAATGAACGGTGAGTCTAGATGAGTGCTGAGTCTAAATGAGTGGTGAACCTAAATGAGTGGTGTGTCTAAATTAGTGGTGAGTCTAAATACACAGTGAGCCTAAATACACAGTGAGTCTAAAATGTCTAAATGAACGCTGATTCTAAATTAATGTCTAAATGAATGGTGAGTCTAAATGAAGGGTGAGTCTAAATGAACGGTGAATCTAAATAATAATAATAATAAATGTTATTTGTATAGCACCTTTCATACAGGAATTGCAGCTCAAAGTGCTTCACAATAGCAAAAGAAATACAGGCGTAAGATTTGCACAAAATTGGCAGATCAAGAGCAATGCATGAAGTTCAGACATAAAATAAGTATAAAACGAGCATCAAAATAGAACATTAAATGAATGGTGAGTCTAAATGAATGGTGAGTCTAAATGAATGGTGAGTCTAAATTAATGGTGAGTCTAAATGAACAGTGAGTCTAAATGAATGGTGAGTCTAAATTAATGGTGAGTCTAAATGAACAGTGAGTCTAAATGAAGAGTGAGTCTAAATGAATGGTAAGTCTAAATGAACAGTGAGTCTAAATGAAGAGTGAGTGTAAATGAATGGTGAGACTCTAAAATGAACGGTGAGTCTAAATGAACGGTGAGTCTAAATTAACGGTGAGTCTAAATTAACGGTGAGTCTAAGGGCGCGTTCACACCTACCCTGTTTGGTCCACTTTAAGTGGACCATGGTCCCTTTAGATCAATAGTCCGTTTCGTTTGTACAGGTGTGAACACAAACCGAACTATTTTGAGGACCAAACAACCGAACCATGGTCCTCTTGAAAAGTTGGGACTCGGTTCGTTTCAAAGTGGACCATGGTGCGTTTGCTGTTGGTGTGAACGCAATCGAACTTTATATAGTACCTAATCTAGAGCCAATGAGTGACAGACGCCTGGTGGCGGCTGGCGCACGACCCAACTTGACAGCGCCAAGTGACAAAAAAATAATAATAATAATCTTTTATTATTTTTAATTTTTTTCTCAAACTAAATACTCAATTTGAATAACATTCATTATTAAATCAACTTTCTTTAATGAATATAACTCATCAGTTTCGTCAACATAAATAATCCAATAAGGGCACGGTTGGTATGAAAGTGATGGTGACGTCTTATACAGTATAATATTATAATATTAGTGTAGCCTAATCTTTAACTGCAACTGTGAAGAAAAACCCCAGATTGAATAGACACATAAAAAATAATATTTAAAAAAACAGCCCTAGTATGAATAGGAATAACAGACACACAACGTAATTGACCTAAGAAGATGTGCTTATCATTTTAAATCTTGTGCTGACCAGAGATCATTTTATCAGGAAATAACTGGACCAGCATGGAAAAAAGCATCAACTAATGAACAACTAAAGAAATCAACTAATCGACTAACAAAGTCGACTCTGACCAAACTGACCGATTCATTGATTTATCGACTGTAAGGGGAAACATAAAGCCTGTCTTCTTAAAACTGAGTCAGTGCCTAGCATGTGTCCCCTAGATGACAAGAGTAATAGTAGGTTTTAGGAACACTGGTCCCAAAGTGGCTATATAAATCTAATTTGGGTCCAGAGCCGATGAAGTTTTAGAACCGACCGTAAAAGAAAGCGAGGCCATCGATGTCCTCTCTCCCCGTTACCCTGGAGACGAAGACAGATCCTGAGACACGTTGCAGCTGGACCAATGGGAGCAGGTGCAAATTCACACATCTGAACGAGCACATCTGTCCGTTCACGCTCGTCATCATATCATTCGCGCTCTCCCGCGAACACCCAGCCACATGGAACCTCTTTACAGCTTGCCTTTATTTCTACTGTGCACAGCTGTTACATTTATTTTTGTTGGATTTTCAATGTGATTAACCTATCTCAAACCCCGCCCTCTTTTCTTGATCCTCCATTCATAACTGTTGATTTCCTTTCTCAGAGGGAAGCAACAGCTGTGATTCGAGGATAAAAAAAACAGGGCAGGGTTTGAGATAGGTCAATTGACCAACACATAATCGACCAAAATACAACAAACAAAAATATCAACCTCTCTTTGTTCTGAACATTGGTTACATTGCTCACATTGAACCGTGATCACAAAGGTCTGATCAGAGAAGGTTGTCCTGCGTATTCTACAATAGTTCAGTAATTGAGACACTGTAGTGCCTGATTGAGACCTTTTTATGTCTCCTTGTGGCCCCGTCTTGCATTTTACAATAGCAAGGCCGGCATTTTTAACAGCTGGCATTGGCCTGACGGAGATTTGCATTCTACTGCACACGCCTTGCATTTATTCATTCATTAATTTATTCATAAATATTTTCAAAAATTATCTAAAAACGTACCTCTTCACCGTAGCCTTTTAATACACCGCTGCTTGATTGTCTATTCTATTTTATTCTATTTTACTCTGTCTATTCTATTTTACTCTTTTATTACATTGTATTACAGATTGTATTACATATTTTATTACAGATTTTAAACTGTTTCATAATTCAGAACTGCACTATTGCACTGTATGTACTCTGATATTATTGGGGGACGACGGGTCGGAACCCCTGGACAGAAGGATGAGTGACAGTGGGGTCCCTCACACCCAAGCTTGCAGTAACGTACAGGCAGCGACAGTCCCGTCTCTCCCTATGAATTCAACACAACCCTGTGACTGAATAGACTGTACTGAGTCGTGAGGATGAATGCCAGAGAGAGACAGAGTTTAATCCAAGACTGATGTTCGCCTTCAGTGGCAACAGTTTGGATTTCAAAGCTCTCTTAGTCAACTGATGGATGTTCTCATTAGAACAGCAGAGGTTTTTTCGGTGTGTGCGTGACGCCCGTGCGTACACATGTATACGTCCTCTTTAAAACAACTGCATCTCTGTGTGCGTGTGAGTGTGTGTCTCGCAGCCCTCCTCATCTCTCAAATTGATTAGATTACAAATGAGTCTTATTCTCTCCCTCTTTCCCTCCATTAATATTGTGTGTATTAATGTCTCATTGTTTGGTTGAGTGAGCTTTTGAGATATTGCCCATACAACTATATTTCCACTCATTACCCATAGTTTTGGCAGAAGTCAGGAACACAATCTCTCTCTCGCTCTCTCTCTCTCCATCTCTCTCTCTCGCTCTCTCTCTCTCTTTCTCTCTCTCTCTCCCATAAATTGGAACTTGGTCCAATTGTGTCTGCAGCACCACTGCCCTGTTCATTTCCATGAAAGCCAAAAAACGAAGACCACACAATGAAAACAGAATATCTCTGTGAGCCATTTGGAACAGCATGCGCTGCAATAAATCATGCCCTTTATATCCATTCCCAGCATAAACGCTACGCTTCAAGCATCGTTGAAGGGGGTTCATTCCAAAACACTAGGATACAGTAGTGCTTCATTGCGATTTTGTGTCAGATGTGCTACTGTATGTAAACCAATCGTTCATTCATGCATCCATTCTTCATTATTTCTTTCTTTCTTTCTTTCTTTCTTTCTTTCTTTCTTTCTTTCTTTCTTTCTTTCTTTCTTTCTTTCTTTCTTTCTTTCTTTCTTTCTTTCTTTCTTTCTTTCTTTCTTTCTTTCTTTCTTTCTTTCTTTCTTTCTTTCCATTTTAATAACCTATTCAAGGTCGCCAAGCGGCACTGCAGATTTACCCTACTCTTTGAATTCGAGAAGGTGCAATACCGGCCAGATCCTCTTAGGGGCGTTATCGCGATAATGCAGTGTGCACTTCTATCCCCAGGCCATCGGGTTGCTCAACGAACAATAACACTATGCAACAACCATCAAATGCACTCACAACACACACACACACACTCACTTTAAACAAACAACACACTGCAGCACCCACTCTCCACACTTTAGAACACCTAAACACACTGGTAAAGGATTTGCACTACAACCCATACCTCAGTACACCTTACTGTAAATTGTACCTAAATTGTACCTCATCCCATTTCTGCTTTGCACTATATAGTATTGTATATTAGTATATTGCATAGTATATTGTATATTGTATGGTAACTCAGTTACTCTATTCTGCATCGAACATTGTACATATGTATATACTGAACACCGTGTCTACGTACGTGACTTCTATTTTTACTTCTATTTTTACATGCTATACTATTTTATTTTATTTCATACTTATCTTTTGTCTAACACAGTCTCTGGAGCATAACAGAAAGAAGCATTTTGTATAAAAGTTTTCTGTACTTCTGTATGACAACTATTAAAGAAAGTTGAAACTTGAAACTTGAAACTGTGGCTGAAGGGAGCATTCATTTTTTTTGATTTTTTTTTTTGAGTTTCCAGTAGCTGGATTCTATATGTGTAGCCTGTACCTTGGATTACGTTTTGCATCGCAGATTTCACCATGAATTAGGGGATTTATCATCAACCAATGGACATATCGATCTACCAGATGGCGATCGATAATGGGGAAATGCTCAGGGGGTAAGATCTTTTTCACGTAAAGTACAGCCCAATCGGGAATTGTTATGATACTCAACCAGGCGTTCGGCCTATGAGGCTAATGAGGCTAACGCGGTTATTGGTAATCAATAATCAGAAACGACGTCCCCCGCCCCCCCCCCCCCTTTCATGCATACATGCTTGAGGATCGTGCCGATCATACTGTATGCAGTTTGAGTTTTAACTGTAGCGTATATATAACCGAAATACCATTGGATTTAACGTTATTAGCTATTAGCCCTATATCTCGGCTTCCAGGAAATATACTAGACCAAATCCGGTATAACGCTTATATTCACGGCGCTATAAAATGAGAACGTATTGATGCATTTTTTTTTCTTTAAGCCATTTTGAAGGGACGGTTTATGGTCTCAATGGACAATGAGAATGGACAGATAGCAATACTATAAAGTATAGATTTAGCTCTACAAACAGCCCCACATCTGTTTACATTTCCTGGTCCTCTTGAGATTAATTAGACTCATCCCAGTGGCCGCAAAAGTGTTAATAGCACAGTCTTCAGGACAGGTGCTCAGAGATATATATATCTGTATGTCATGCATGTCTTAAATGTCATGATTAGATTTGTTTAGATGATTAGATTAGATTCTTATATCTGTATGTTGTGTATGTCATAAATGTCATGAATTGAAAATGGGGGACCCTGATGTAAACAAGACGAAAGTCTTTCTCTGATCTGCATCCCCTTAACAATTGTGTGTATTGAGCTGTACTGTACTGTACCCATTCGGCAATCTGTTAATTAAAATGTTCAATCAATCAGTATATATTTGTTATTTATTTTTGGTATAGTAACAAGCATAATTTAATGTTGCCCAGTTGTGGCCTGTTGAGGTGTATTTCATATCAAAAGTTCCAAAACATCTATTGTGTTTGTATTTGTATGATCCACTATATAAACATAGTAATTATAATATCTACATACATGGCATTTGATTGGAGGCTAGTCTCACTTTGTCCCACAGCAACATTAAAATAGTTTAGATTTGTGTATGTTGTTTATGTAAAATAATTACTTGAAAGTAACGCAATAGTTACTTTCTGAAGTAACTAGTTACTTTTATAATTTGTAACTGAGTAAGTAATTTAGTTAAGTAACTAGTAACTGTAACTAGTTACTTTTTAAAAGTAACTTGCCCAACACTGCTTATTTACAATGTTGATCTGGTCCAAGAGGCCCCAACAGGAATACACAAAATAATGTCCGATATTATCGGCCTACCGATATTATCGGCCGATATTGGCATTCAAATGTGATATCGGTTGATATCGGTATCGGAAATTAAGAGTTGGACAATATCGGTATATCGGTATCGGTAAAAAAGCCAATATCGAGCATCCCTAATATATATATATTAATAATACAATAAAAACACAGTTAAGAATGATACACATAAACAAAAAAACAAATAAACACATGTACAAAAAAAAGAAACAAGGGAGGAGTAGTTCTTCTTCCTTTCTTTCTTTATTTCTTTTTTTCTCTTTATCTCTTTCTTTCTCTCTTTCTTTCTTTCTTTCTTTCTTTCTTTCTTTCTTTCTTTCTTTCTTTCTTTCTTTCTTTCTTTCTTTCTCTATTTGTCTCTTTCTTTCTTTTTGTCTTTCATTCTTTCTCTCTTTCTTTCTTTGTCTTTCTTTCTTTTATTCTTTGCATTCACAGCTCCATCATACTGAGTGTTGTGAAGGGCCAGATTAAACCGAATATATATATTTATTATATATATATATATATTTAATTGTATTTGTATATTCTCTAATATTCCCTGATATCCCTTGTATATTCCTTGTACAATATGCATTGAATATCCATTCTAGCCTACTGAACATCCCATAATAGTCTCCATTCTACTATTGGTCGAGACCTTAGTGCCAGGCTGCCATACCTCCCAGACCCAGTTCAAACGTACCGCTCAACATGTACGAACAAGTCCTAGTTCCGCGTAGGAATCTGGCTACCGCACCACTAATGGGACTATTTGTTCATAGTGCGTATATATACTGCGCTACTAAAGTAGGACTTCCTTTTTCAGTCCAGTTTCTTACCCTCCAATAGAGTCACAGACGTAAAGCCTCCCCGCGACGCCACGTGTGGGAGTAAGGCCAAGTTCGCCTACCATCGGTATTGAGACATCGTGTATATTAATATTTGAATAGTCATATTTGGCACTATATCGTCGAGTTGGACGTAGTCTATTAAGCTAATAATAGTCTGTTAATATATAGTGCTTCGTACGGTGATAATACTACCGTAGTCAGTACCCCATCGTTTCGGGCAGAGAACTGGCTGCTTATCCAGGGTGGTTGACCCCACGTGAAGCTGCACCCGAGGAGCCCCAGAGCCGACGAGCGAGTGGACCTGTATACCGGATTATTCTACCGACGACAGCCCGCCTTCCCAGGCACGGATTATGCTTTGTATACATTGATTATTCCATGGATAAAGACCCCCGACACTGCCGTGTGTTGGAACCCCCCCCCCCTGGAGAGGACGCAAGGTGAGGAGACGCTCTGCAAGACGAGGTCGCTTCACGTCTCTCCTCCGTGGACCGGAGGACGCCGGCCCACAAAGAGTCCACCTGCTTTCATCTGTGGTCCAAGGATCGCCGGCGCATTGAACGGCACTACAGTGGGTTCACCTGGGATACCCTTGGCCGGATGAGGCAGCCGGATTCTACCCCTCCCCCCTTCCTACTCCTGTCGGCTTACAAGCGACCGGATTAACCCCCCCTAGTGTATCCAGTATATAATCATTAAAGTATCATTGCTGTTATTCCTTAAACTATTCCAGGTCGTATATGTACCACCTGCGCCTTCAGAGATTGGACATTCTCTATTGATATACCGACGAATACTCTTGCCATAAAAGTGCATACTAATTCCCATTCATAAATGTGATTGATTTGATTAAGTGATTGCTCTACACACCATCGCTGTGTAGAAATAAAGACCTATTTCTAATTCGTACATTTGTGTTGGATCCGTTTCATCTACGTGACAGTGTTCATCATAATATATTTATGCCGTGTACTGGGTGGCCGAATATTAAGTACAAAGGTAGTGGTAGTAAGTATCATATCTAGTAATACAGTCAGGGAATTGTACCCCTCAGTTACAATTGGTCCTTCGAGCCGGATGGTAATTAGTGTAATATTAATATAGTGTTATTAATATTGAAATGGCCTATGATGAACACTCCACGAAACGATCCTCCTAACCAACGCCCGCAGCGCGAACGACGGCTCCCTCAGTACTTAGAGGCTTACGCTGTCAGTCAACAACCTAGTCTTCTACTAACAGTAAACGCGGTAAAACTAGAAAGTAAAAGTATGTCTAACCCCAACGCCCAGACTACCCCGACCATAGAGGCCCCTACGGGTTCTAATGTAACTGACCAAGTTCACGGTGGGGACCAGTGGGAACCAGACATGACTTCACACCCCGCCAGTACTGAAGAAGTAGTCCCTGATGAGTCCCGGGAGGAATACAACGCTACCGAGACAGAACTCGGCACGGAAGAAGACGGGGAGAGCACCGTGGAGATAGAGCTCCAAGGCTCCGCAAGGAGTACCCCGAGGGAAGGCTCCCCTATACAACCGCCTTCTCCCAGCGAGGCAGAGAGGACCCTACAGCAGGCCTTCCTCATCAGCCTGAACGCCGCTGCTGAACGCGACCGACTGCAGATCCAGCAGCGGAGCGAAGAAGAGCATATACGTCTAGAAATAAGACGCATTCAGAGGGAAGAGAATGTGGCCCGAGACCGAGCAGACAGCCAGCGAGCAGCTGCTGGTGCTCTACGGGACGCAGAGCGCGACAGACAGCAAGCGCAACTAATAGAACAGCTGATCAGACGGACAACACCCTCTCCCTCCGCCAGAGGCTCCAGGAACTCGTCTAGACACACCTCCAGGGCGGCATCCCCTAGCCGAGTAAACAACCCTGAACTTGACCAACAGACGAGGTCTATACCCCCCACAGACCACCTCCCCCCACCGGTCCAAGCGAGACCTAGCAACCGGGAAGGAGCAGCATATCCTGTGGAGAGGCTAAACCAGAGACTACAAGCACTGGATGACCTAACTGAAGACGAAGAGGAAGAGGAGGAGAACCACGCCCGACGACAGCACAGTACTCTACCGGACCAGGAGGTCCGGTACAGCCCAGGCTATACTCCCGCGGAGCTGCGCTACAGACCCCCGACTCTATACACGGGTGAGCACAACGCACGACCCGCACCGAGGAACAGCACCTGGACAAGCGGGCCATGGTACACTGCCGGTACCAGCCCATACCAAGGAGCGGGAGGAGACTCGCCTAGGAGGCCTCTCCCCCAACGCTCGCCGATGTATCCACAGTCAGCGTCATACATTGGCACGCCTATGGTACCCGACTTCACCCAAGAGAACCGGGCCCAGTATACAGAACTCCGCATGTGTCTGGAGACCATGTTGGTGGATGTATTGGATGAACGCCACAAATACGCCATCCTACTGAAGCACTTAAAGGTACCCCGCGCACATAATATAGCGCTCGCCTACGCGACTTCCACCACCCCATACACAGCAGCGCTGGTAGCATTGGACCAGAGGTATGGGCGCATATGGGATTACGTGATCCAGGAGATCCGACACATCGACCGCTTACCCCCAGCAATAGACAATCGAGCACTGGACGACCTGTCCATCAGAGTGCAGTCCCTGGTAGGGATGTTGGGAGCGCAGAGAGAGAAGGGGAGGCATGAACTTTACGCCAACTCAAATGTGGAAAGGATCTTGGAGAAGCTGCCGCCCGCTCGACAGGAGCGTTTTAGGCGACAGAGAGACCACCGAGACCCGAATGGCCCCGAACCGAACCTCCTCGATCTAGCAGACTTCCTGGCGAGAGAAGTCAGCAGCCTACGGCTAGATACATTCGGACGGAGCACCCCTGGCTCCAGAGAAGGAACCAGACGACTAAATGATGGAAGAAGATCGGTGACTGTGATGCACCAATCGGAGTCAGTACCGAGCAGCAGGAGCCACAGTACCCCCTCCAGAACGGAGAAGTGGAAGATAGTGTGCCCCTACTGTGAGAAAGAACACTGGCTAGCGCAATGTGACTCCTTCCCCAAGCTGAACGCGGAGGAAGCAAGTCAATGGATAAAGTCCAACAAGCGCTGTTTTCGCTGTGCGCGCTCACACATGGCAGCCGAATGCCGCTTAAAGAAAAGGTGCACCAAGTGCGATGGAGCCCATCTGGACATACTTCACGACAGTAACAGACGGCGCCCTTCACCCGCACCATCCAGCAGCAAAGCGAGCGTCATGTACATCGATCCCGCCAGCAGCAGTGGAGCCCGAGTACTCCTAAAAGTAGTGCGTGTGACACTAAGCTACCAGAATAAAGTCCTGGACACTTACGCCGTCCTCGATGACGGGTCAGAGAAGACCCTTCTGCTCGCCTCCGCTGCGGCCCAGCTAGGGCTGCGGGGAAGCGAAACCCAAATGACAATTCGGACAATAAGACGAGATTTGAAGACGATAAAGGGCGAGAATGTCTCATTCTCTATCGCAGCAAGCGGCCAGCCTGAGCGACGGTACCAGATTACAGACGCTTTCACCAGCCAAGAAATAGGACTGTCGCGGTACACATACCCCGTCGCCAAGCTGATGGAGAAATATGTACATCTGCGCAAGTTACCGATCCTGCTCATAGACAATGCTATGCCGACCCTGTTGATAGGCTCCGACCATGCAGACCTCATTGTCCCGATAGACCGGGTTCATACCGGACCCCGAGGCTGTCCTGCAGCAGTCGAGACCCGTTTGGGATGGACTCTCCAAGGCCCGCTCGCCAAATCTCTCAACCGAAGTACAGACACTAGATGTCTCCACTCCCGAGTCACAGAGGGAGAAACCGCACTCCTGCAACACGTAGAGCGGCTATGGACCTTGGAACAAATGCCCTTTAAGAACGGAAAGAAAGACATTCGCTCTAAAGATGACATTTACGCCATTCACCTCCTCGAGACAGGGACCAAGAGAGTCCCGGTCAACGGCGTGTTGAGATACGCCACGCCACTCCTGCGGCGAGAAGGAATGCCTACTTTCCACGCCAAGACAGACGCCACAGAACGGTACCTGCTGAACACGGAGCGGCGCTTAGCCAAGAACCCCGCCCAAGAGAGTGTATACCGCGCTGAGATTGAGAAGCTCATCACAGCGGGACACGTCACAAAGATGGACATTAAAGAGGCTGACCAGACCACTGAATCGTGGTACGTGCCTCACCACAAGGTCCATCACAACGGTAAAGACCGCATAGTATTTAACTGCAGCTACCAGATCGGATCCCAAAATCTGAATAAAGAGTTACTGCCCGGTCCCACACTCGGCCCCTCCCTACTCGGCGTTCTACTCCGCTTCCGCCAGGAAAAGGTGGCCATCAGCGGGGACATTAAAGGAATGTTCCTGCAGGTGAGATTAGTAGAGGAGGACAAGCCCCTGTTGCGGTTCCTATGGAGAGAGAAGCCAGGAGATGAGCACCCAGCCATCTACCAATGGGAAGTCTTCCCCTTCGGAACGACGTGCAGCCCCTGCTGTGCTACATTTGCACTACAGAAACATGTAGCAGAGGACCCAGCAGCGGACGAAGAGGTCCGACACAGCGTAAAGAACAGCTTCTACGTAGACAACTGTCTACAAAGCCTTTCAACCCAGGAAGAAGCCGAGGCTCTCCTGATTAAACTCCGCGCCTCATTGATCAAAGGCGGCTTTGATCTCAGGCAGTGGGCCAGCAGCGATCCGCAAGTACTGCACAGCCTCTCCTCCGAGGACAAGGCAGCCAGCAGCGAGACCTGGATGGCTACAATCCCGGGAGAAGCCCAGGAGATGACCCTGGGATTGGTGTGGCGATTCAAAACAGATTCGCTTCACTACAGACACAAGCCCCTGACTACGGAGCAGGGAAGGCCGGCGGCGGCGCCGACCACCAGACGGAGTGTGTACACAACACTCGCCCGACAATATGACCCGCTAGGATGTATTCTACCGTACACCACCAGGGCAAAAATGATTGTACGAGCATTGTGGGACAAGGACCAGGGCTGGGACGACCCCATTCCCGCACACCTTGCATCCACCTGGAGAGAGTGGGAGATGGAGCTCCACTCACTCCCAGGCGTTAATATGCGCCGAAGCTACTTCCCACCCACGGTGAGGCCAGAGACATGTAAAATGGACTTACACGTCTTCAGTGACGCCTCAGAGGTCGCATACGGATCAGTAGCCTACTTGCGGGCCCAAGAAAGGGGGGGAGAGATCTACACAGCATTTGTCCTCGCCCGCTCGAGAATAGCCCCACGCAAGCAACAATCTATCCCACGTCTAGAGCTCTGCGCAGCCCTAGCCGGAGCGCACCTAGCCACGCTCATCCAACGTGAGCTCACCATACCGGTGTCTAGAACAATCCTGTGGTCAGATTCCACGACAGTACTCGCCTGGATCCAATCGGACTCATGCAAGTACAAAGTCTTCGTGGGAGTCAGAGTCACCGAGATTCAAGACTTAACCGAAGAGTTAACCGGAGAAACAGAGTGGCGCTACGTTGATACAAAACAGAACCCAGCTGACGTCATCACCCGGGGGATGCCCCTGGATGACCTCACCCGTCGCAATGTCTACAGTGACGGCCCAGCATTCCTAAAGCTCCCGGAAGGAGAGTGGCCCACGCCTATCCCGAGGGAAGCCAGTCAGGAGGAGGCTGAGAATAAGAAGCCTGTGTTCTGTGGATTGAGCACTGTTATCTCCGCAGACCCCAACACACTCCTGATGGGGCGGCTAGATCCTGCATTACCCCAGACAATGTACCGGCCTGAAGAAGCGAACGGCCGACGAATGTGGAGGTACAGCCAAGTATTAGCCGACAAGTTTTGGAGCAGTTTCCTACTGCACTACCTACCGTCTCTACAGACCCGCCAGAAGTGGGTAAAGGAGAGAGACAATTTGACAGAAGGAACAGTCGTCATGATTATTGATCAATCACTGCCCAGAGCTATGTGGCCGGCCGGCCGCGTAAGCAAAGTGATCACCGGTGCCGACGGCAAGGTCCGAGCAGCTGAAGTGCTCGTCCAGGGTCGCACTTACACCCGTCCCGTGGCGAGGCTCATAGAACTGCCCCGACTCCCAGACACAATCGATGATGACCATGACCCTATAACCCTATGACTTTGTGAAGTTGACTGACCCTACAGCAAACCCTTATGTGTAAATAGACAACGCGATTAATCTGTCTCTGTTTAACTGATTCGGTCTGGGACCAATCAGGGGGTGGCTGTTGTGAAGGGCCAGATTAAACCGAATATATATATTTATTATATATATATATATTTAATTGTATTTGTATATTCTCTAATATTCCCTGATATCCCTTGTATATTCCTTGTACAATATGCATTGAATATCCATTCTAGCCTACTGAACATCCCATAATAGTCTCCATTCTACTATTGGTCGAGACCTTAGTCCCAGGCTGCCATACCTCCCAGACCCAGTTCAAACGTACCGCTCAACATGTACGAACAAGTCCTAGTTCCGCGTAGGAATCTGGCTACCGCACCACTAATGGGACTATTTGTTCATAGTGCGTATATATACTGCGCTACTAAAGTAGGACTTCCTTTTTCAGTCCAGTTTCTTACCCTCCAATAGAGTCACAGACGTAAAGCCTCCCCGCGACGCCACGTGTGGGAGTAAGGCCAAGTTCGCCTACCATCGGTATTGAGACATCGTGTATATTAATATTTGAATAGTCATATTTGGCACTATATCGTCGAGTTGGACGTAGTCTATTAAGCTAATAATAGTCTGTTAATATATAGTGCTTCGTACGGTGATAATACTACCGTAGTCAGTACCCCATCGTTTCGGGCAGAGAACTGGCTGCTTATCCAGGGTGGTTGACCCCACGTGAAGCTGCACCCGAGGAGCCCCAGAGCCGACGAGCGAGTGGACCTGTATACCGGATTATTCTACCGACGACAGCCCGCCTTCCCAGGCACGGATTATGCTTTGTATACATTGATTATTCCATGGATAAAGACCCCCGACACTGCCGTGTGTTGGAACCCCCCCCCCTGGAAAGGTTGCAAGGTGAGGAGACGCTCTGCAAGACGAGGTCGCTTCACGTCTCTCCTCCGTGGACCGGAGGACGCCGGCCCACAAAGAGTCCACCTGCTTTCATCTGTGGTCCAAGGATCGCCGGCGCATTGAACGGCACTACAGTGGGTTCACCTGGGATACCCTTGGCCGGATGAGGCAGCCGGATTCTACCCCCCCCCCCTTCCTACTCCTGTCGGCTTACAAGCGACCGGATTAACCCCCCCTAGTGTATCCAGTATATAATCATTAAAGTATCATTGCTGTTATTCCTTAAACTATTCCAGGTCGTATATGTACCACCTGCGCCTTCAGAGATTGGACATTCTCTATTGATATACCGACGAATACTCTTGCCATAAAAGTGCATACTAATTCCCATTCATAAATGTGATTGATTTGATTAAGTGATTGCTCTACACACCATCGCTGTGTAGAAATAAAGACCTATTTCTAATTCGTACATTTGTGTTGGATCCGTTTCATCTACGTGACA